>NC_084464.1:21627397-21930427 GCF_027409185.1 Cynocephalus volans
TTCAGTCCTGTGCCACAGCCATGTCCGGTCACACACGGCAGCATCACCTAAACCTGGTTCCCTCCAGGAATCTGGGCATGTTAGAGTTTCTCCGGTCACTTCTTCCATTTGCTCCGATTGTCCCGTCCCCACTTTCAGTCGCGATGTCCCTGTCACCTGTGGATGGGCTTGCCAGGGTTGGACGTGTTATGCTAGTCCATCCTGGAGGGAGCTGACCCCAGACTTTCCTCCTGGTCGTGATAAACCTTTGTGCGGGGTCACAGCAGCATTTGTGTCCTCTCCCAGAGGCCACACGTACTCGTGCTTTCTCCCCTGCAGGGTAAATTAACCCTGCTCTTGGACGACCAGCGGCCCGGCCAAGATGTACACGAAAAGGGGGTGTCAGTGGAGACTTTCGGTAATTCCTGTGTCCGCTCCAGGTAAGCAGCTTCCAGAGGCCGCTGCACGTGCACGCGTGTGTGCTCGCTCACTCCCTGCACACTCACACACTGGTGAACGCTGGCACGTCCGTGCATACTCACTACGCGCACACTCACAAAAGTACACATTATAGCAAAAGATGAGACGGTATGAAAAACAAAGTCAGTCTCCTTAATCCCTGCCTCAAGAATAGTCACTTTTAACAATTTGATTTATTTCCTTATGGCTCATATGTATTGTATTCTTACATACATAATTTTTATTATTAGGTTCATTATGTTTATTATTATTTTATATGAATGGCACACCTTAGTCTCCCTTATGCACGAGGGACGCGTGCCAAGACCCCAGAGGATGCCTGAAGCCACAGATAGTACCGAGCCCACATGTTTCTGTTCATGTCGTCCACCCACAAATTTAATGTTTTTCAACTTAACTGTGTGCTTATCACGCACTGTGGCCACGGCTTTTGCAGTTTGAGGTGCGACAGCAAAACCAGCCAAATTTCTTTCTCCTTCCTACAATTTCTCTGATAGAAGATTCATTCATACTGTAGATCTTAGCAACCTCAGTACACAGTTTCTTTTCTTAAGTCAAGAATGTTCCCCTTTGCACTTCAAGGAAGCACTCTCCTGCCTCTCTGTGGCGTGTGCAAGTTGCCAGCATCACCGCTCTGTGCTTTGCAGCATGATTGACCACAGTGAGGGCTACTTACTTGAACACAAGCATTTTTTGTAGCCACGGTTCATCTGACACTGAGCCGGCTGCTAAGTGACTCAGAGGTGTGGGCGCGGCATGCCGCATGCAGACAAGGGGGTGATTCACAGGCCTGAGGCGCAAGATTTCATCTCACTGCTCAGAGCGGCACACAATTTAAACCTTCTGAATCATTTATTACTGGAATTGTTTGTTTAATATTGCTGTGGGGAACTGAAACTGCAGGCTCGATCCCGCCGATTAGAGGGGACTAGTGCATCATAAACAGGCTGCTTACAATTAAAAGTTGTCATCGTTTTTCCTTTAACAAATATCATGAACAACTTTCCACAGGGGCACATAATAGCTAGAATAACCTCATTCTAGAATAACCCGTAGCATAAATGTCCCATCATTTGCCTAACCAAGCGAAACTGTAACGTTTAGTGTCTGAATCCAGAGTGATGCTCACGGATGGATCTCAATCATAAGGATAGGATTTGGAAATTCCAGGTGCCCCAAGTTCTTCCCCTCACTTCGGAGGCCCCACATGCCAAGGTTATGGGGAAGTCCAGTTTTCCATTCTCGTAGCAGTAAAGGAGTTTTATAATCACATGAAGGTTCCTTTCACACCACTTCCCCCCATCAATCATGTGACTGACTGGTACGTAGCAGGTGTGGTTTCTAACCAGTTCTTTTCTGTCCCTGTGGCTTTTGCATGGCGCCCTGCACTTCTGTGGATTTCAAATCCTTGCCCCTCAGATCAGCTTTGCTCCTGAGATTGCGTCAGAAGAAGAGAGAAAAGGGACGGTGGCTTCGTGGGCCCAGAGGCTGCGGTGCATCTCGAAGGAGGAGCCCATCCCCTGCACACCCCCATGGTACTTTGGGCACTGACACTGGGCCACATGTACATCACGTGAGCAGCACACTGGGTGGCCCATCTGTACAAAGGGACGATGGTGAAATTACAACAGAGCAGGCTGGATGCATTTAGTGAGTGTCTTCAGAGTTTGATACAGCCAGATTAAATGTTTCAATAATCAGCTGGTTGTGTTGAATTCTCTTCTGACTGATCACTATTCACCTAGGTTTCTTTTCTTCAATATTTGTCTAATGTCTTTCCATCTCCCTGTATTCAGCCTTCATTGTGTTATTTTATTGTCACGCGCCACACATACATACATGCACGTGCACATGCCTAAATGCATGTACATGCACCACATACCTACACATGCTCACACAGTCACGTGCAATAAACATATAGATACACACACGATACACACACCCATCTGCTCAGGCCACTCTTGAGGCTTATTAATTCTTCAGAGATTTCTGGCTGTTCCTGGGAAAGGCACAGGATCCTTGAGCTGGCCTGCGAGGTAAAGCATGTGGCCTCTGCTCCAGCACTGCCGGCTCCCTTGTCTCCTCTGTGTTCAAGCCCTGGCCTTCCTGACTTCTTCCTGCTCCTGCCAAGGACCCACAGCTGTCTGTCTGGGTGCAGAGCCACAACCAACGCTGTCCTCCGGCCTGAATGCTGGCCCAGCTCCTCAGTGCCTGCCCCATGCCCCCCGTTCAACCTTTGCACACCACCTTCCAAGTCACTTGACTGCGGAAGCCCCCACGACCCTGTGGACTGAGTTGGACCCTGTCCTATGCTCCGTTCTTCTGTTTGTTGAAACATCCCAGTGGAATTTTATTTGTAGAAGGAATGCATGTGGACGTCCTGGTTGTAGACATTTCAAACACCAGGTGATCTGTGAACAGCTCTTTCTGCACTGGACTGACTGTGGGCTCCATGAAAGCCGAGGCAGGGCGGTCTCGTCCCCAGAGGGCATCAGTGTGGGGGGCGCCCGTCCCAGGAAGTGCTCCCCAAATACTCCTGGATGGTGAGGGCTGCAGCCTCCCTGCCTCCTGCTTTGTCCCCAGCCACAAAGTTGGGCTGTCAGCAAGACCGTTGCATCACTGTGCCTGGGCATGGGTTTCTGTGAGCACCAGGAGGAAAGACAGTGTGGATGTCCCACCAGCGGGACCTTTGCAGGGTTTCCTATTGCACTCTCCCTGGCTGCTCTCCAGCGCCTGTACTTGCAGAAACCAGCCTGGCTCTCCATTGGGACTGGGCGTTCTGGAGGCCAGGCGACCCCCTGCTCTTCACGGATGACCCAAGGAAGTATTCAGCAGCATAAACCCTCCTCCGTCAGCCCCGTCCTGGATCCTGGTGGGTTGCTGGACCCAGATGCTGGGCAATAGAATCCTCCATCCTCCCTCATCAACTCTGAAGTGTCGGGGTGGGAGGCTGGCTTGTCTAAGCAGCTAGAAGGGTGTCGCCCCTTCCCCTGAGGGCCAGAGGATGGGACGTTCACAGGTAAGACTTTGCCCTACAGGTTTCTGAGGTCCGATGCCCTGAGAGTCCGTGGCGTCAGCCTCAGATGCCGAGGATGTTAACTCTGCCTCCCAAGCAAAATTGTTAGCAACTTGAGGGCTGGGACCTTGCTTCGCCCTCATGGTCCCATAGCACCTGGCCCCCTGCCACACCGACTGCTGGTATTACACACCTTATTGCTGAAAAACCTAAAACAAAAATAAGTTGGCGTGGGCAGGCGGTGGGAGTTACTGTTAACAAAAGAGTAGAAATGACCACAGCCCTGTCGGGTGCATAA
The DNA here is from genome assembly GCF_027409185.1 of Cynocephalus volans. Lineage (NCBI taxonomy): Eukaryota > Metazoa > Chordata > Mammalia > Dermoptera > Cynocephalidae > Cynocephalus > Cynocephalus volans. The sequence continues at coordinate 21,631,171 of NC_084464.1, forward strand.
GGTGGCAGAAGCATTTCTCACAGGAGCACAGGGCTTCGTGGCTCTGGAAAGGTCTCATGATTGTGCACAGTTAGGCCCCAGGGCCTCAATGGGTGGAGGTTGGCAAAAAAGAGGAAAAAGACTCAAGTTGCTCAATGTGAGGGAGTGTCAGGAAATTTGGAGACATTCTGGCAGCTGGAGATTGCGGTCGGTGCCCTGTACCCAGGACAGAGAGAGAGAGAGAGAAGCCTCAAGAGAAAAGAACGTGTCCCAGAACATGGCGACAAGATGGGGTGTGGAAAAATTAGCATCTGAGCGCTTCCTGGTGGGGATGCGGTGGGATCCTCGGGAGCCCGGTCTCATCCCAGACAGTCCTCCATCTGTGCTCAGGCTAATTTGTTTTGCCCTTGAAGGAGAGTGTTACTCCAGACAGGACCAGCAGGCCTGAGACCACTGGGGTACACCAGCACGGGCACCTTTCCTGGGACTGGTTTGGGCGGCTCAGGACTGCTGAGCGAAATGTGGCTGCTGCCAACACAGCTGCACCTTGGCCGGTCAGTTCCACTTCCAGAAATGGTTTCTAGGGAAATACAGAGAACCTGAAAGTAATTCACTACCTGAAAGGTTTTGTTTTGTAGCAATGCTGGTTATAAGAGTGAGAAATAATGGCTAACGTACGTTGGATGCTTAATATGTGCCAGAGGCTGACAAATTCTTACATGTATCGTCAGCTCATTTAATCCTCATGACAGCTCTGTGAGCGAGTCCGATTGCTGCTCCCACTCACCGATGAGGAAAGAGGCAAAGTTCGGTTAAGAGCCTTGCCCAAGGTTCATAGTTGTGGAGGGCGGATGTGGGGGTTGAGCCAGAGTGGCTAGTTCCTTTCTGGAGGCTTCCAGGATGACCAGGATCAGGTAATGAGTAGTCCATCCTGGCCATCCACTGAGCCGTTGAGTGGCAGGTGCTGTGTACAGTCATTTCAGTCTGTCGCAACACCCTGGTTTTCTTTTGGGAGTCATACCCTTTTTCCAAGTCATGTGGTTTTTGAAGGGGGTGCCTGAGAGGGCTGACCAGTCACAGCATTCCATGGCCTGGCAGTAACCCAGGCCAGTCAGTGATGTGATACTCAGGGACTCATTGGCTCCGATGGGAAAAGGAAGCCTTCCTTGCTTCTGGAACTGGAACTGTGACACTGTGAGTTGGTCAGGGGTCGTGACACAGCATTGGCCTGCAAAGCAAGCCCACACTAAAGAAAGCTAATCACAGCTGTGTAGAGACAACTTCTGGTGACCTCCTTTGAACACCTGGGTCCATTCTTAGTTGAAGCTAGAGTTTTATTCTTCAGCTCTCTGGTCACGTGAGGCAATATATTGCCTTTTTGCTTAAATAGTTTGAGTTGGGTTCGGCTTGAGTAACAACATTTGACTGGGGTTCTCCCTGATGTGTGGCAGAGCTGAAACCAAAGCCAAGGCAACCTTTTCCAGAGCTTGTGTTTTGAACCTCTCAGACTAAGGAGCCCTGTTGGGGGATTTGGGCAGCACTGAACAAAAGCCACTTTTAGGAAATAACCCTCAGGAGTCTACATGGATGTTCACAGTGAGAAGAGAGAAATCTGAGCTGGGGTCCCTGCCTCAGCATGGGCCTCATATTTTGTGGAACAGATTCTTTTGCCAACCATCTGGTGGAGATTGAAAACACTGCTGAGACCTTCATCTCCTGCTCTGTGGCAAAATGAGGTTCTGATAAGCCTCACAGCAAAACTTCTAGATGCCAGAAAAATCACGACAAATGAATCTTCAAATGCATTGCTGAGATCATAAGGAACTAAGCGAAACATCCAAGCCTGTGCCCCAGCTCCTCACCCCACAACAGCAGAAGAGCTGGCTGCTGACAGTGGAATGGTAAAAACGTGTGGGACTTGAGGCTGCCTTGGGATCACATACTGATACCAGTGAACTACGAACAGGGAGCGAGAGAGTAGACGTGGGGTCTGTGCCATTTGGGCAGCTGAATCAAGACCCTGCATTAAGGGTTTCCACCGTGGTGAAAACATGGGTCGAAAAATACATCTGTCCTTGAAGGGTGACGGCCTGTAACCTATCTATCTCATTCTCTGCTCTGAGTAGAAAAAACATCTCTCATGTACTATAGGATCGTGGATTAGAATTTATTATACCCACCGCTACAAAGTTGGGAGGAAACCTAAAGGAATTCCATGGCTTGAAATGATAGCAAACTCAGTAGAGGAAAAAGTATGCATAAATTCTCTGTGGAGATAAACATTATCTCATGCTTGTCAGGATTTCCCCTGATTAAGATCAGACTAATATAAACCCTCCAAATTTACCAAACACATGAGAAAACAAAACATGATTGAGAATAAGCAAAACACCAAGCAATAGATGTAGTCACCTATAAGCTTCAAATACTGCCATTATAAGGCACATAACGTAAAATAACCAGGCTTAAAATGTTTTAAAAAATAAAGACATTCAAAAGTGACCAGACAGATTTAAAAAATAACTGAATAGAACTTCTAGAGTTAAAATATATAAACATTTGAATTAAAGATTCAGCAAATAGGCTAAACAGTAGATTAGACAGAAATGAAGAGAGAATTAGTAGAATGAAATACAGAGCTAAACACATAAGAAATGACATAGGATGAAAGTTAGATTAACAGGCATGGAGAATAGAGTAAAAAGACCTATTGTATTTTTAATTGTATTTCTAGAATGAGAAAATGGGTGAGCACCATATTTCAAAAAAGCCAAGAGCTGGGAATTTCCTAGGATTTATAAAAGATACTAGTACTCAGACTTAGTCAGTGCCACATATCTCAAACAGGATTGATAAAACAAAACCAACATCCAGACATAGCATGGTGTCACTGTCCAACACAAACAAAAAATGGATAGAACAGATAGATCCCCTGTAAATGAACAATTTAACCAACAGCAGATTTCTCTGTACCAGCAGTGGAAGCTAGAAGACATTGGAATAGTAGCACCAGCGTGTTACAAAAAAGGTAACTGTAGTTCTAGACCTATTTCAATTATGAGTAAAAAAAAAAACATTTTACAAAATAAAATAATACAGCTTACTATGAACAGACATTACTAAATCTTACCTGATTTCCTAAATATTTCAAATAACGTATCAGATTTTGCACAGAAAACTAAAATTTGTAATGCAAATTTTTTTCTTTTTAATATATTAATATTGTGCAATAATGAAATGTTTACATTTTTAATTTAAACTTCAGCGATGAATCAGGATGGTTTCTGCACTTCAGAGCTTTGAGGTGCGAGTTCCCATCTGCTCTGAGGTCATCCATAGGGTGAGGTCGGTGTTAAAACTCCACAAAAACACAGATGTCGGGTACCACGCACCAGGGCTGCCCAGTGTTATTCCTCAGTCAATATTACTTTCTTCTGCCTGCCCTAAGATGGAAGAAGCGCTGCATTTCTAGATTACAGTGTTATTTATGAGACTTTTTGCTGAGTAAGGAAGAATTTAGAATGTCAAGGACATGGCAATAAGCTTTTTCTTAAAGAGACCAACGCAGAAATCATATTAACATTTGTCTTTATTTTGATGACTTTAAAAGCACCCTCGAAAATAAGATAAAATAAAAATAAATAAAGCACCCTCAATTTGTAGTACTCAATCAGACCCTCTTTCTCTCTCCCCCTCCCTCCGTAGGACTGGCTGCCACTTTCTCTGGGTCATCTGAGGCGTGTTTCTGATATATAAAAATCTGCAGACATTTGGAAGCCAGTTCTCCAAAACTGTGACTCCACAGGTCTTTCCAGCTGCCTTTGCTACATTTTTTTCCTTTAGTTGTAAGATGGGAAAAGCTCTAGAACTGGAATCCTGCCCTTGGAAACGTTCTCTCAGACCCTGTTTAGAAGTTACCTCTCCCTGGGGTGGTGGCCTATGTAAACCGGCCCAGGCCTTGCCCTTTCTCTCATTGGTGTATTCTGCAGAACTGAAGTTCTTAATTTTCATTTGGCTCAATATCAGAGAAAAAAGTCTGAATGCCGAGAACTAAATCTAACAAAAGGTCTGTGTATGTGTGTGTCCTAGGAAATCACTCTACAAACTCATGAAGATATACTCTTATCTTCTAAACGCTTTATTGTTTTGCCTTCACAATTAAGGCTACAGTCCATCTGGTATTAATTTTTTTTTTTTTTGTCTTTTTCGTGACCAGTAAGGGGATCGCAACCCTTGGCTTGGTGTCGCCCACACCGCGCTCAGCCAGTGAGTGCCCCAGCCATTCCTATATAAGATCCGAACCCACGGCGGGAGCGTCGCTGCACTCCCAGCGCCGCACTCTCTCCAGTGCGCCACGGGGTCGGCCCATCTGGTATTAATTTTTGCATAAGTTATAAGGCATCAACTTTAGTGTTTTTCTATATGGGTTCCCAAATGTCCAGAACAATTTATTGAAAATTTTATTTCATCCTCAACTCTGAAATGCTGCATTTGAAATAAATAAGATGACCATATGATTTATTATCCAAAATTGTTAAATTTTGAGAGTCAAGGAGGGCATTGCTAGTAATTGCATTAGGACAAGAGGCATAAACCGGCTGTTTTAGGCAAACTGGATGATGGTTGTACTCGCCATAAAGCAGGGTTCATATCGTGGGGGACTATTCTAGGTTCTCTGTTGTGATCTATTTCTGACCATCCTTGCACCAAAACTGCTGTGTCTTATTTGTGCGGCTTTAGAATGCGTCTTGGTTCAATTAAATATGCCCTCTCACCTGGTTCTTCTCACAGACTGTCTTGGATATTCTTGGCCTTTTCCATAGTTATATAACTATTAGAACCACTTGTCATATGCCACCAAAAAGAAGACAAAACAAAACAGTTGTGGTTTTGACTGGGATTGCATTGCTTCTGTAGATCACTTGGCATATTAAAATATTAAATCATGACCATGGTATAGCTCTCTGTTTATTCAGATCTTCTTTATTTTTTTCAGTAATGTTTACAGTTTTGTGTATAGAGTCCTGAACATCTTTTGTTGGACTTATTTCTAGGCACTAGAACATTTTTTAAACTTATTATAAAAGGTATTTAAGTTTTTTTAAACTTGATTTTATGTAGAAATACAAATTAAGTTTATAAATTGAACTTGTAACCATTAACCCTACTTAACTCACTTAAATTGTAATAATTTAGATTTTCTATGAAAATAATCTGGAATATTGTAAGGTTTGTTCCACCTTTCAAATTAACATATTTTTTATTAATTTCATCTTGAGTTACTGTATCAGCTAGGACCTTCATTAAATTATTGAATGAATAGGACAACATACATCTTTGTCTTGTTATCAAAGTGCAGAACAATTTCCTCTGATTTATTTTTATTTTTATTTTTTTGTTTCATTTTGAGGGCATGTTATTGGGTGCACGTAAATTTAGAATTGTTATACAGTATTTTCCTAGTGAGCTGACTCTTTTTATTGTTATGAGGTGTCTTCCTTTATCTTTAGAATAGGAAAAGCTACTTTGGCTAATATTAATATACCTACACGTGCTTTTATGGTTCGTGTTGGCATGGTATATCCTTTTCTGTTGTTTTCCTTTTAACCTCTCTCTGTTCTCATGTTTTAGATATATTTCATATGAGTACCATGTGGTAGTTTTTCAATCGAGACTGACCATCTTTTCCTTTTAATTGGAACACTTAGTCAATTTACATTTAAAGTAATTACTTAAATATATGGAGTTTAGTATGTCGTATTAGTCCATTCCTGTTGCTTATAACAAAATACCTGTAACTGGGCAATTTGTAAGGAAACAAAATTTATTGCTTTCAGTTTTGGAGGCTTGAAATTCCAGAGTCCAGGGGACACATCTGGTGTGGGTCTTCTTTGGTGGTGATGCAGGGTATCAAATGGCGGGAATGACAGATCAGAGAGAGCTCCTCCGGAGGTCTCCTTTTTAATCCCTCAGAACCACGCCCGTGAGCGCCATTAAACCATCAAATAGATTAATCCATTCACTAGGCATAGTCCTCAAGTCAGCTGCTCAAGGCCCACCTTTCAATTACCATACTAAGACTTCTTACCCTCCCTAGAGTCACAGTGGGGGCCAAGCCTCAGTGAGTTTGAGGGACATCCAGTCCATTGCCACCATCTTGCTATTTTTATGTATCTTTTTCTCTGCTTTCTTCCCTTCTTTTGGATTGATTGTATATTCTTTGTTATTCTTTTCTTCTCTTTGGTTTAGTTTAGAAGTTATAAATCTTTTTCTAATCTTTTAGCAGTTACCATAGACATTACAATATTCACCCCTGACTTATCAAAATCTAATGTGATTGTGATTATTCTTTATTTTCTTCTCAGACAACGCAAGGACCTTAGAACTTTTAACTCCATTCCCCTCCCCAGATTCTGTTATCATTTATTTTAATTCTGCGTATGTTTGAAACTCTGTAGACATTATTACTGTTTTCTATGGTCACTATTCATTTAAATTTACCACATTTACCAATTTTTCTTGCTCTTTATTTTTTTCTTACAGCTGTGATATTCCTTGTGCATAAAGAATGTGCATTAATGCTGGCTGGTAAGCTCGGTTTGGTTAGAATGCAGCCTTAAAACACCAAGGTCACAGGTTTAGATCCCTGTACTGGCCAACTGCCAAAGAAAAAAGGTACAAAGAATATCCTTTAGGATTTGTTTTAAAGGAAGTCTACTGATGGTGAACTCCCTTAGTTTTTGTTTATCCAAAAATATCTTGAACTATTTTTCTGGGGCATGAGAAAATTCTAGGTTGGCAGGGTTTTGTTTGGTTTGTTTTATTTGTTTTTGTTTTGATTGGGACTTGTTTGTTTTTTACAGGAAATTGAAAGAATACTTCTGTGGCCTATGGCTCTCGTAGTTTCTGTTGGTATGTGTGTTATCATTATGACTACTGCTCCTTTGAGGGTGCTGAGTCTTTTTCTTTGGTTGCTTTTATCTGCTTTCTTTTATGATTGTTGCTTTGTGTTGCTTTGCCCCCCACAGATTTGTCACCCCTCTTCCCCTGGGTGATGGAGATGCAAAGGATTACTCAAAGCCTTCTGAGCAGTGAGATACCCCAAAGTGGTTAATCTTCCCGGGACCCTCCATCGAGTGAGAGGTATCCCTTCCTTGGGAAATTAACCCTGAATTGGGATTCTCTTCCTGCATTTATTCTCCAGACCAGGAAGTTACAGGAAGAGAACATAGGTGGGGTTATAACTTAACAATATAGGCTGGTAACTTTCAGTGAAACAAGCCAGATGACATTCCAGTAAGGCAATTAAGTGATCTTACAGCAATTTCTCAGTATCTTTACATAACAATCAGTAACTAGTCTGTCCTTGAGCCAGCAACCTTGCTGTGCCACAAATCTTTATCTTACAACAGAGACTTTGTAGCCTGAGGAAAATTTCGTGTCCTCCGCAAGGTCAATATTTAAACTGCTAGGCTTTGGAAAACCAAGCCCTGTGAAGTACATATGCTTTATAGTATATTCCACATCTCCCCCCGATTTATTTATTTAAAAGAAAAAGCAAAAGCTATAGATCAGGTTGGCACAGTTAAGACAAAAAGCATTTTGTTAAAGCAAAGTTAGTATCCTTTAGCATGGCAAGTCCTTTTAATTTACTTCAGGTGAGGACTGATGATGTCATTGTCTCTCAGGGCGGCTGCAGCAGCATCACTCCAGGTGCTGTGAATTGGCTGTAATTAGCAATTGTTGAAAGTCTGGAAAGGGATTCTGCTGGATAAAATAGTTGATTCTGAGTCCAGAGAGTTTGTTAATGTTAAAGCTGTCCAGGACATTACTGCTTTCAGAGTGTCTAGTCTTTTGTAAAATTTATGATCAATTACAAGTCTTTTGTTTAAGAACAGGATGTCTCATCCAAGTTACAAACACCCTCTTTAAGGCCAGGAAAATTTAGAGAACTGCTTTTGTAGAGAAGAGTTTATTTCCCCCTTTATGATCAAGGCATACCTCATAAAAGCACTGATGATCAATACCTTGATTGGAAAGGCTTTACTTTTCTTTGTACAAATCTCTTGGTGTTGGGAAGGCTCTTTCCCAGGTGGTGATTGAAAGAAGCATCTCGGCTCACTTTCTTTCAGTGATCTGTCCCACATCGGGGGGGAAAGATGAACAGAAGAATAAAGCAGCAGTTTAGGCCAAATTACAGCAAACATGAGAGATCAGCAACTTGGAAGAGAGACATGCTGTCTTATATCCAAAGTTCTAAATTATATCCTGTTATAAAGAGAGAGTTAATTTTCATTGAACTTATAAAAATAGCCGCATTGCCATAATAATCATAAGGATACTTAAAGTTATTAAATTTGGGGGGGATCAAATAGGGAGAAAACAAATACTTTTACTTCTGTTTTAACTGACATTTTACCAAACTGTTGTTAGTTATAGATAGCTTAAGAGAGACAGAGAGTTTTCTTATATTTGGAAAACATTAGGAGAACCAGCAGTGTTTTAGCAGCACCGCACTCTCCTGAGCGAGCCACAGGCCGGCCCCTCCAGCAGTGTTTTAAAATAAGGAAATTGTAAAAACCCATAATTCTTTTAAATTAATTTACCAATTAACCTTTGCGTTTTGACCTTAGTTCAAAATTTCACAAACCTAGAAATTTGGAGCACATTAGAATTTTGGAACTTTAGTTTAAAGCTAGGAACTCAAAGTTTGTCAGGAAACTGTATCTATCAGAGTTTTTTCATGAAATATTTGAAGACATAACATTTTAAAATTATAATTAAACCAAGGTTATGACTGGTAGCATTTATATTAAGACACAGATATTTAAGAACTTTACAAGATTTTGGAACACATTTCCATAACACCTCCAGTACTGACAATGCTTTACCATATAGTGTAATTTATTAAATAAGCCAATTAGTTTTGATACATTTTTTATATATGCTTTGAGAAACTCCAGTGACCTTGGAATTCCTCAAAGTTAAAGTTAAAATGTTGACCTTTCAGAATTTGGTTTTGGAAAGTTTTGGTAAATAACAGAAGGCTTAAAACATTTAGTTGAATAAAATCACAAATTACTACAAAAATAAAACCAAAGTGACAAAGGGTTTTAAAGGCAGAGAGCACAAGAAATTATCATGAAGTAAGTTTTTTAAACCAGTTATCTAAAAAAAAGAAAACCTTTTACAATTTTGTATTAAGAGCAGTCTAGTGAAAAGACCTCTAGTAATCCTGTTTGATTAGTAAACCCAGGCAATAATGTGTACTGATAAGAACATTTTTATCCATTCAGGTTAGTAAATAGGCATCTATTTATCAGAGCAAATTATACAAAGCCCAGTTTGAGTTTTAGCTATATTTACCAAATACTCATTTATGGTTTCCCAGCCAAAAACTTGGTGTATTAGATCTAGACCCTTATCAGTTAATGCTAACTAGGGCCTATGCGATATTTGGCATAGGTTTCTTTTCACTAGCCATTTCAGGTCCCAGGTTTCCACACGGCATTTAGAGCCAAGTGGAATCCAGAGATGCAGAGGGCAGTATTCACTATCTATGTCTAAAAGATATTGTTTCTCCCAGCATGGCCAGGAGGCAGAGCAGAGATAACAAGGACACATATTGACCTAGAGACAAATTTAGGTAAAAGGTTTGAATCAAATTTTGAAAATATGTTTATCAAAACATTAGAAGATTTAAGTCACATGAATTTGAAAAGTATGCTTATTTATTTAATGAGTGTGCATTAATTATAAGCCAATTTGGTACCATGCAGTCACACAAACACATATAGACATGAACATGTAGACATAACATACAGCTTACACACACATATATGCAGACATAAACAACAAGAACAAACAAGTATCTTATAGATTTTGTTCAAGATGTACTAAAAAGCTCACTAGTAAAAAGGACAGTCGGGTTTAGATTGTGTTTTTTTCAAAAAGACTTATTGGTGAGCTCACCTTGCCTTAAAGAAAGCAAGATAACAAATTTACATTGTAAAGCAAAGTATGAAAGCCTTTTCAAGATGTCTTCCTTTAAGAAAATAGCATAGAATTCTACCATAGGATTTTGTGAAGAAATACACAGATGAGACTAGAAGAGAATTTAGAAGTCTGTTTAAGATAACCAAGTGGATGCTAGAAACTTTGAGACCATCTAGTTAAACAGGTAGATCTTAGTCTAGTTTTTGTTTCTCAACCAGCTTACTGAGCACAAGAACTGAGCCAACAATCAGAGATGAAACTGTTTGACTCTTGAGGTTTTAAGAGAAAAGCAGTAGACCCAAAAGGTGTCTGGTTGGTGCCATGCTGCTTTTCTTCATAAAACTTCACAGTCTTCAGAGAAAAAGTAGCACATGCAGTTAAGAAAAGAACCACTGCTTTTAAGAGAGGAGAAGCATTGTGCAGATAAGAAAGAAAAACATGCTCAAGCAATACCAACACTAAAGAAATATTAACTTCTTTTACTTTAGATTGTCCAATTTAAAGTTTTCTCAGTCACTGGTAAAGATTAAGTTTTATCCTTTTTGGTGACATAAACATGTCTTAGTTTTTTGTTAAGGTCTTGGATAGGTCTCAGAGCAACTTGACATAGATTCCTACTTGTTAGCTGGGAAGCCTTAATGAGACCCATTGCGTAATTAAGCAGTGACGAATTTGTTCCCAAATTATTATGTTAAGGCTCCCTTCCTTGAGGTATCAAGGACATCATTGTTTAATATCCACTAACAGTTTTACAAGCTGCCATTCAGTTACTTACAGCCTGCTGTTTTAATGAGACATTGGAGTTGTAATGTATTTCAGTCTCCCCTTTTGTTAATGAATTATCCATATTTTAAAAGTAAAGAGAAGAAAAGAATATCTCCAGGGTTGAAAAGACTTAACTTTGACCTGCCACAGGCGTGCAATAGCTAATCGAAAGCCACCTGTGATTCCCTTACTGGGATGTGTTTCCCTTGTTAAGGACTCCCTTGCCGGGATGAATTGGACATCCTATTCATCTCCAATGCTCGGCAGGTCAGTCTCTGATCTGTGGAGAATGTCCTCACATGGGGAACCATTTTGTTGCTTTGCCCCCCATGGATTTGCTTGAGTGTTCCCAAGGGAAGTTAACCACTTCAGGGCTTCTCACTGCTCAGAAGAGATGGGCTTTGAGTAATCCTTTGTGTCTCCATCACCCAGGGAAAGAGGGGTGACAAATCCGTGGGAGGCAAAGCAACACAAAGCAACATACGGTCTTCTCTTAGTATTTGGACTTCTGCAGTTTCAGTAAGATGTGTCTAGAGAAGGATTTCTTTGTATTTTCCTGCTTGGGGTCTGAGTATGGTTTCTAGACTCTGTGAACCAATGTCTTTCATCACTTTTAAAATAAACATTTTGAATGTTAGCTCTTTAAATATTATTCTGTTCCACACTGTGTCTTCTCTTCTGCTAAACACCTTCTTATTGACTCCTTTGAGTCTCTTGTCTTCCCTTTTTTATTTTCTAGCCTCTTTCCTTTTTGGGTTTTATTTGTTGTTTGTTTTTCTGGAAGAAATAAAAATTAGATAGCTAATTATTGAATTATTTTAAAGGATAATTTCTTCAGACTTCTAAATTTACAGATTCTCTTCTCAGCGATCTAATTTTCTATTAAATTTTATCTATTGAGTTCTTCGCTTAATATTGTATTTTCACTTTTAGAATATCTATTTCATTTTTATTTAAATATGCAGTGTCTGTTGGCTAATATACCCTCCGCCAGAAAAGTAAAATGGTGTTAAACACCAAGATACACAAAACAGCACTTGAGAAAGTTTCCTGGAAAACCCCCACCCAGAAAAATCCCCTAGCTGCCCCATCACCTTCTGTGTGTGCAATTTTTGCCTATGAGAAAGTCCCAGCTCAGCTTAAACCCCGTTGGCTTCCCTCCCCTTCCTTCTTAGCCAATAGGAACAGCCCAGCTCAGCCTAACTGGATATAAAAGGCCCAGCCCGACTCTCCCTGCTGCTGCTCCCACTTCCGAGAGGGCAGCCCGCTTGTTCATTTTGCCTGCCTGATACACTTCGGTTGAGTCCCTGTCTCCTGGTGTGTCTTATTTTGGGCTTGGGCCGGGGTTTTTCCCTTCCATGTCTCTTTTAAGTTTCTAATTATCTGCTAAAATGTTTAACCTTGTATTTTAGCCTATTGATCATAGAAAACAATGTCGCTTTATACTTTCGTGTGGCATTTTCAATATTTGGACTCCCTATACTGCTGTTTCTATTATCTATTATTTGTGCTGGTTTTAGTTGATGTTGTCATGGCTCCTCACCAGTCCAGTTATCTTTCCTTATATGCTAGATGTTGTATTTGAAAAGCTTATTGTAAAAATAATTGAGGTTTAAGAGTAATTTTCCCCAAGAGATGATTTTTGTTTGCTTCTACCATGTGCCTGTGGGCAGCGGCAAACCAGGATGTTTGTCCTGTGCCTCCCATGCCAGGAACTGGGACTGTCTGGACTGTCCAGTGACGTGTAGCAGGGCCACATTCTGAGCCGGTGCACTCGTGCTTGAGGGGTAGAGCACTCGGGGTGCCAAATGAATGCATCACTCTTGACAGGACCAAACTCTGTCTAGCTAGCCTTGAACATTATCAAAATCCACACTTCACTCTCCATTGACCTCTCCTGGACTGGTGAATGTCCCTGGCGTGGCACTGCCCCAGTTTCCAGATTCACTTCTCTAGATTTGCAGTTTCTCCTGATCTTGGCACAGTAATTCTTCACTGTCAGGTTAGCTCTCCTTGCCTTTGGGCTGATGCTGACTTTGTTTTCTTGGTTTTTTAGTTGCCTTCAGAGGCCTGAGTTAACTAGTTCACCCTTACATGAGTTAGATGTTCTCCACATAAAATATAAATTGGACTATAGTCTCTGCTCTGGAACTTACCAATTGTTTTGACCTCTAACAACTTATTTACCGTGTATAGGTCTGTTCCCCCATATGTAAAAAGAAGGATTCAGGCAGAGTCGCCTAGGTCCCTGCAGCTCAGTTTCTACAAGATTAAACTCGTGAAGTAGTTTAATCACAGTGTACTTTAGGATGAGGAGCCAAAAGAGAAGAGTTACAGAAGGCAGTGACTACTGCTTTTCATTTTTTCCTGGAATATGGTAGGTGCTGCTAGTATTTTAAGCAAAAAAAAAAAAAAAAAAAAAAAAAAAAAAGGGAAGAAACTTACCAGCAAGAAAGAGATTTGTGAAATTTTCTTATTCATAAGGACTGGGCTTGCCTTTATTAACAAGGAATGCATTCTTTCTCTTTAGTTTGATGCAATAAATAATACACAGCTGAGGAAATAAAATTGTTTTTAACCTGTGGAGTCCCTCACGACCATCAGTACCGTCAGGCCAAGAACCCTCTTCTGTAGTCTTGGCTTGTCTGAGACTTGGGAGAAACAAGAAGAGAACTGAGACCAGTCTGGCTTGCAGAATCTTAGGAAATTTTATTAACTCTTGATGCCCACCAGCCTTGCAGGAGCAAGAAAATGCAGCATTTCGGCCCCTCAAAGGTATGCATTGACAGCGGTTTGCATTCGAGAGCCCCAGCTCACCCCACTGCAGCACTGCACGAAGCCACCCCAGCGCCACAGCCCCCAGACTGGGTGAGAGAAGTCAAGAGCCTGGCTCAGAAAGCACCTGGGACACCACAGCGAGGTCTCTGCCCCTGCTTGCCACAGTTTCTCCTCCTGCGTCTTTCCTCCCCTAGTCTCTTGGCATCTTTCATCATAAGACCCTCACTCCTTGACTCTGCGATCACCCATGAACTCCATATCATACATAAGGAGAACAAAAAAGGGACACCAGTTATGACCAGGGGGTCCCTTAACTGATGACGTAAAACCTACAGCCTGTCTAGAATAATCCTGCAGAAAAAAGGGACAGAATCGCGGGGCAAGACAACTTTGTCTTCCTAACCTATGCCCTTCATTGGGGCACTCTCCTATATTTCAATTAAACATCTGTATTTAATCCTCCCTTTCAGCAGTCAGGTTGTCTGTCTATTATGGCTTCCAAAATCCCAGCTGTAAAATAAATGACTGTCTTGTTTCCCATGGCTATCAGGACAGCATAGCAATTTCGTAGATTACTGCCTTGTCAAGAATGCACACAACCAATTTCCTCTCTATCTTTTTTCTTTTTAACTTGATGCATTCAAAGGCAATTACGAGTACCAGCCAGGTGTCAAAAAAACAAAACAAAACAAAAACCACAAAACCCCAAAAGCAACACTGGAATTTTTTCAGTGTAAAAAAAGAATATATATCATGCTAAAATTAATAGTTATAAAAAGCCAACGGGGCCAAACTTAAGAAAGGTAATTACAGATTTGTTCTGGTTATTGGGAAAGATATGTGAAAACTGTCACCATTAGAAACTCAGTAACAAAGCACTAAGCTCGATCTTGTATTTCAGTCTCCTTCTCCTAAGGGGAGGAAAATCGACCAAGGAACAGGATGTTCGCTGTAGGATTGTGCTTAATGAAGAAGAGGAACGGATGGTCAGCAATGAACTCTTCCTCTGGCAACATCATGGCAAAGGTGGCAATGGCTCCGGTGGCAGCCGCCGCCTCTGTACCCTCTTCATTCACTTCCACAAAGGACTTGTGGACAATTTTTGATATAAAAATATCTCTGGCTCCTGACATGCCGGATAGATCAGCCTTGCGACTATCAAAGAGATCCTGCAACCCCAGGCGGGCCAGGTCAGAGTTGAGGGTGTAGCTCTCTTCCAGTTTGAACCTGGGCAACTTGACAGTGATGTCAATGGCATGCAGATTCTCAGGTCTGGTCCACTCACGCAGTTTTTCCAAAGTCAATTGTTCCTCAGTCTGGAATTAGAATGAAGAAAAAAAAACCCATAAAATTAATTTTATATAAGTAATAAAGGATATTTTAAATGAATGGATCCATAATGCCCATTGCTAATTACTCTCCTTCATGTTTTGTGCCAAAACAGTTCCAGCTGGAGGATTTCATTTCTTTCTGGCAGTTGGTGAAATAGAACAGAGCTGTGTTCTATTTCAGTCATCAAGTTCTCTTATAGTCATCAAGGGTCCAGGTGCACAGACTTTGAACACTGGTTCCAACATCCATCCTCCCATCCCTCCTTCCATGCCTCCTCCAATGCATCCATCCATCCCTCCTCCCATCCCTCCTCCCATCTGTCCACCCAGGACTTACTAAACCCCTCTCGCACGGAATTACTGTGATAGGCCATGACAGCTGCTATTACCCTAATAGGTTGAGTGGCACAGGGAAAATTTTCTCAGTTTCTTCTATTTACTCTGAATCTCACTGAAGCTGTGGTCATCTGTGAACCTCACTGGAGCTGAGGTCATCTCTACTAACTTTAGCTCCTAGGTAAAAATTTAAAAGACAGAAGATGTATTAGGCCTAATTCTTCATCTAACAGGGATGAGAACTGTGCCTACCTGATGGCACTGCTATGAGCACCACATGAATGACGTTCAGAAAGCAAATGGCACACAGCAGGTGCTATAGAAATGTCAGCGGGTGTCATTACTGTTATCATTATTACTATTGGACTGGAACAATCAGAGAAAAGACTAATATGAAAATACAACTGAGGGCTGGCCCATGGCTCACTCGGGAGAGTGTGGTTCTGATAACGCCAAGGCCACGGGTTCGGATCCCATTATAGGGACGGCCGGTTGCTCACTGGGAGAGCGTGGTGCTGACAACACCAAGTCGAAGGTTAAGATCCCCTTACCGGTCATCTTAAAAAAAAAAAAAAAGAAAAGAAAAGAAAAGAAAATACAACTGAAAAAGGGAACACATTGCTGGTAATATATGCAAATAACTGGCATTAGACCCCTTCCTGACAGCAAGTGTGCTTCGGGAGGAGGTACAGAAAACCCTCATGGCAGGCGAGGGTTGCTGAAGAGAAACTGTCATCTTCACAATTTTGCCTAGTTCTAGCCCTGGCAAGAGGTGCCATAGCCTTTAAATTACATGTAATGGAAACCCCATATGAAGTTCATATTAGGAAATAGGCCTAATTTTCAAACGAACATGTCACGTGAGGCTTTTCCTATTGTGTGCTGATTGGAAATTTCATTGACAATCTACAGGAATCGTGGTGAAAATGAACAGCGTCCCAGCAGGACTTCATGGTCCGTGACAGAGCTCTGTACTACAATGCTGTGGGTTTTTAAATCTTCTTTCCTCAGTGAAACAATCCTCATCTCGCTGTGCTTTCCTCTAAAGTTAATTCAAGGGACTCTCGGTGAGCTGCCACTGGCGGAGGTTGCACTCGGGTAGGTCTGCAGCTGTGTTCCCAGCACGACTGCTCACCGAACGTGGCGGGGCATCTTTTCAAGGACTTCGGAGTAGTCAGTGTTGCTGGGCTGCACTTCCTTTTACTAAGGAATGGCACAGTATTGGAAAAGCCACGGCAGGTGACATCCGTGACCACGTAACGAGCACCTGCCATGCAGCACACACAGGAAGAGACGGTACACCGAACGGAAAGAGAAAGCAGGAGCTCGGGAGCCTGTTACCTGCTTCAGCCCTGAGGACTCGTCCTGGATGTCAACTGGCAGCAGGATAACCATGCTGAGCTCCCGGCCTTGGTAAGGCAGTTCCAGCACACGGCACTTGAGGTCCTGGATGTAGCCGTAGGGAAATTCTTTCTTCTGATACATCATTT
This sequence comes from Cynocephalus volans, assembly GCF_027409185.1. Taxonomy (NCBI): domain Eukaryota; kingdom Metazoa; phylum Chordata; class Mammalia; order Dermoptera; family Cynocephalidae; genus Cynocephalus; species Cynocephalus volans. The sequence continues at coordinate 21,647,846 of NC_084464.1, forward strand.
CCACCATCTTTGTCTCTTTCTGAACAGTTAAAAAAAAATGACTGGAATGATTCTGGTCTTCTACAGCAAAGAGTAACTGGAACAGGGACATCTCCTCACCTTGTTCACTCTGAACGGCGCATTGGTTGTGTCCTCTTTCTTGAACTTCTCCTGCCAGCTTCCCTTGAAATAGATGGCATTCACTAGCACCAGTTTAGTCATGTTGTCAACCAGACCCGCAGCCAGCAGTTCTGGGATTTTCCCTAAAATGATAGAATAAGCTTTTTAAAAGATCCATGCTGACATTCCAAATTTGAACTGACAAATTATTAGCACTGAAATGAAATTCAAACGTATTCTTTCTAATTAATTTTCATTTAGCACGGTATTAAGTTAGGAAAGCCCTATGTGTGTTTGTACTTTAAATAACCCAACTTGTGGGGCACAGCAGGACGACACACAACCGTCCCCAAGGAGCCAGTGCTTTGAAACCAGGCAAATGTGCTGAAAAGCTAAAAACAGGGGATGTCTGATAAACAAATGAGCTCCATTTCGTGGTTACTCTTTTTCAGGATAAAAATTCCTTCATGAAAATGTTTTTAGTCACCAGTAAACCACTTCTTCAAATCTGTCAAGTAAAAGTCTGCTCTCAAATAAGAATTTAACAAATATCCAAAAGGTAAAACAATTTCTCCACTGAAACAAAGTGTCCTCTGGGACCACAGGCATGCCGGGAACAACTCCTGTGACAGAGGACAGGCGTGCTGGAGGGCCATCGGCTCACCGAGTGACTGCACGAGGAGAGACACTATTGAACAGACAAACTGAGCCTGCAAGTGAGTCAGTCCCCATCTGCCACACCTGATATAGTGGCAACAAATATTTATGCCCATGGAAGTTTGTAAACACTGATTTCATGTATTCCATGAAATTCCAGGACATGTCTTTCCATATGAGTATTAAATAATTTTGGGCAAGCTGGATTCTCCTCAAAATTTTTATTCTTATTCAATGTTGGTTTTAAATTTAAAATGCAATCTTGGGGAACTGATGAGGGAAAAGCATTTAGTGCTCCAGTGAAATCATGCTGAAGCATCCACTCTGATGGGTCTCTAACGTTTGGAAGCTGCCCGGCGACGGGCAGTGCAGAGCTCACACACAGGGGACACTGTCTGGGTCACGACTGGGGTGGGGAGGAGAGGACGGGGGGGGGGATGAGTCGCAGGAGGGGAAGATGGATGGAGAATGGCCTTTGGTCATGGTTCCATTCTGCCCAGTCTCTGACCTTCCGTCTGCGCTTTGACCCACTGGTTTATGGCCTTCCTCGCGTCCTCCGAGGCGTGCTGGAAGTCCACAGGGGCCACGTCAGCACCGTACATTTTCTGAGTCGAAGCCAAGAACTCCTATTTCAAAGAAAAGAAGGAAATGTCATGAATAGCTCCTATGACATATAGAAATGGTTTTCTACAATCCTTAAAAGCAACAGAAAATTTCCTGAAAGGCTATATTTCATTATAACACAAAAATTCTAACTCATACTTTTTTTTTATTTTGATAAAAAACACATAACATTATATTTACAGTCTTAACCATTTTTAAAGGTACAGTTCAGTAGTGGTAAATCTAACCCTTGTACTTCTGATGTATAAAATTGACTGTTTTCTCACCTTTGACTAACATCTTCATAAAAAAGCGAGTACTGATTGTACTTGGAAGTGAACCGTGGCATTCACAATGGCTTTAGTAAAAGGTCCGGGAGCCACCTTCTATACAATTAGGGAGAGCGCTCTCTGCCTTGTGTTTTCACCCTGTATTGTTTTTCTGAATGTTTATAAATTGTAAAACTGACTTCCGTGACCTGACTGAGTTGGAAAGAATCCATAACCTAGTGGAGTTTTAGAATATGAAATGCAAAGTGCTTACGGGAAGGAAAGCGTAGGTTTTCTCTCCATACAATCGATTCGCAAGTTTCAGAATATAGGACGCACCACGTTTGTTGATATCAGCATTCAGACTCTGAAATCTTGAATGAATGTCCTCAACCATATTGAAATGAAGAGTCTAAAATAAAGAAAACATTCTTTCTACAATCATTTATTCGGAAATTATATAATGATTCTCTGGTATTTGCTTCCATCAAAATAAATGTGTTTTTATTACTAATTTTATCAATGATTCCCCAACTAATACTTTATTAATTTGTCATTGGACAACAAACAATAGGGAATCCAAAATTCATGGCTTGGTGAGACATAATAATTACAGCATTAAAAACTGCTTTACATCACTTTTTTGTTATAATTGAACATGAATGGTTGATACACTCAATATTTATTTGTCTGCTTTTTTCCAAGAAAAATCACACTGGCATGTTCATATTTATATTCTGTATCAAATATAATTTTACTGTTCTCAGATTGAGGCTTTTTTCTTCAATTACCCTATTAGCATCATTAACTCACTTCACTAAAATAACTTCTTTACACTTAACATTCTGGCAAAAGTTCAATTCTCCTTGTGTCAGTTACAAATCAAGAGGCCCTTTATGGTTTTATGAGTCCTGGTCTGGTTCCTTGCTTTGAAGACACAAAGAATAAAGCCCCACACTGTGCAGAGTCCACAATACTCACTGGAATATGGAATGTTTGCTTTGTTACTATGATCCATCTGTTTTAATGGAAATGGGGGGAGGGGTGCTTAAAGTTATCCTTTGCTGAGGTTGCAAAGTACCCGGAAAGCCTCAAAGCAGGAGCTGATACAACCCTGCAAGAAGCAACTAACAATCAGTATCAGTGGTAAAGAAAAAAAATATGTGTTTTAAAACTTAAAAATGCTTTCATATGTGCAGTGATGAGTAACAGAAGCTTTGCAGCTTCTTGAACTTGAATCCAGGGCCGCACCTTCCCGAGGAACAGGTGCAGTGTAATTTGTGGCACGTGTGTTAGATAAGCCTCTACTTACCACTCCTTTCCAATAGGCTTCAAGAGAAAGCTGGAGGTCCCCTCTCAGAATTAAAGAACAGCAGGCACAGAAAGTCCTCCATGCCCATCAAGGACGGGAAGGAAGGCTGGGCATCCCCACCTCCTCTCTTGCTGTAAGACTGACCTGCCACACAGCCAGGGGCTTGGTCCTGCTCTGGAAGCTGCTGGGCCTCCCTGCTCCCCTCCCACTCCAGGGCCCTCCCACTACCACACAGCCATGCAGTGCCAGACACAGGGTCAGGCCCTGAGAACACAGAATCATCTGTCCCCATAAAAAGGCAACACCAGCAACGTCTCCACCATAGCGTGTCCCCTGCGTCTCATTACTCTCCTTATGTTCAAGGGTTATGTTACATAACAGGCATTATTTATAAGTAGTGGGTCATCCTATGCAAAGCAAAAACCAGAAACTGCTAGCCCAATAGGAGGTGGTATAGCTCACAGGAAAGCTGTCAAAGATTACCCCAGTGCCACAGAAGCATCACCCTGCCTGGATTTTCTATCGGCTTTGTTCACTGCTGTATCCTCAGCAAAACAAAAACCAGTGTTTGGCACACAGTAGGTGCTCAGTAAAGACTCCCTGATGGATGAAAGCCTGAGTACAAATGGAAGGATCTTGTGGCTGTTCTGAAAGTCTGACCTCATGACACGTGGTGGGTGAACACAGAAATACAGTTTGAAAGCCCATCGCAAGAGCTCAGGGCACATTTCAGTGCAGGCTTTATATGAGCACAGAGCTGGCAGGGAAAGCAGACTGTATTTGTTTGTTTCTGCTGACCTTGGACAGCTGTGCCGCAGTGTTGCCTCTGGTCCCCAGGAAGACCATGGCCATCGCTGAGGAAATGCTGAAGGGAGAGATGAAGATGTTTCCAGCGGGATTGTTTTCACTCAAGGTGTGGAACAGGTCCAAGGCAAAACGGGCATTTGCTGTGCTCAGCTGCTCCATGGTGAAGGCTACAACACAGAACAGAGGCCACGCCAGCGAATTAGAAAGAGCATTTCCCCATCCTCTTTCCCAGCTTGAGCCAACCACCCTGGAACACCCTGGAACTTGTACCTTCTCCCCTCTTTGTTTCTGTGTTTCCCATATGCACATGTGTGGTACCAGGCTGGCCAAGGGCTCAGCAGTAACACAGGATCAGGCCCAGAATGTGATTGGACTCCCACCTCACACAGGTGAGTCCGGGGAGACCCCAGGCCCTGCCACTGCCGCCTGGGCACAGCCACCCAGCACTCGGTGCTCCCAACCTACTAAGTTTGGGAGCACATGCATTTCTGACACTTTGGTTCAAGTTTCTGCTTCGTTTGGACACTAAATCCATTGCCTACATTTACCTGAAATAGGAACATTTCTATACACAATCATAACTACCTACTTCACATTAAAACACATGCCAGCAAAGACATCATTATAATTAATAAATCACTGTCCTCATGTTTGTGATTCAGTCGCTGTTTAAGAGGTCGAGTGTGCACAGCCTCAAAGCTGGCATAGGACACGAGAGTTTGAAAACCCAGCACAGCAGAGTCCCAAGCCTCTTCTGGTTTGGAGCTGCCCAATCTGTGAATCGCTGTTTGCTCAAATAAACTCTTTAAATTAGAAAAAGAAAGAAAGAAAGAAAAGCCAACACAGTCCAGCGTCAGGCGTGCTGGCAGGGTAAGGGAGGTGGGGACAGGCGTCCTCCCTTCCTGCAGGACCCCAGCTCGGTCACACACTGAGCCACTTCGACCTCGTCCATCAGAGCCTGAGCTCCCCACATACAGGCAGAGAACAGTGCGGGGCTGCTCAGCGCGAGCACAAGTTGGATTCTACTGTCCTAGGAAAGTCGTCGGGATCGCGCTGTCCTCCCCCTGCCCCCTGCTGTGGCGGTGGAAAGGAGAGGCGGCCCGTCCTGGGGCTGCCTGGAAACCGTCACACAGGGATCAGGAGGGGAGTTCCTGGAGGAAGGAAAACGTTCTGATCTCAGGTGCCCAGGCCACCCCCGTGCATGGCCCGGCCCCGCCTTACCCGCAGCCGCAGGGCTCTGAGCTGCCTGCAGGTCTGTGAGGAAGAGGCCCTTAAATAAGCCGCAGAAGGGGAGTGTCGCCCAGGCGGGCCCTTCCCTGGTGACGGCTACGAGTCCCGCCTGCGAGGGCTGGCGCAGTAGAAGCAGAGCTGAGCGTGGCCTCCACGCAGTCCCTCCTCAGGGGACCCACACCTTTCTCAGTTTATGCCTTTCCCCAGATCTCTTTGCATGACCTGATCAACTAAGGTGAGAATGACTGAGGTGACATATTGTGTCACCTCTTAGAGGGCAAATGGTTCTGAGTCCCAGCTATATACTCCACACTCAGAGGTGGGGGGTTGGGAGGGAGGAAGCAAACTGAGGGCTTTTGCATAGGGAAAGAGAGGGTCCTCCAGGGAAAGATAAAACAGAATCAGATCCACACACCTGCTCTCTGCCTCCATGATGTCACCTCATTGCTGCACCCTCCATGGCGGTAGGTGGACAGGTGAAAGGGGCCAAAAGCTGGTGAAGCCTCTTCTGCAAGGGCCTTGATCCCACTCAGAAGGGAGGAGCTCTCATGACCTGATCACCTCCTAACGGCCCCACCTCTGAATACTGTTGCATTGGGGATCGTTTCCACATGAGTTCTGAAGGGGACACAACCATTAGACCACAGCTATCCAAACCCAGCCCCTCCCTCCTGCTTTCCATCTCCCACATTCCGTTCCCTCACCCCCCTCTGTAAAAACCCCTCAGTAACCCTGAGTCTTTGAGGTGGCTTTAGTCTGGCCACTCCCCTTCAAGTTTACTGGAGAGACGGGTCAGCCCAACATCTCTCCTCGGGTCACTGGTATTCCTGAATAAAAGCTGACCTCCATTTTCACCGACATTTGACTTCCAAGTGGTTTGCTTCTGAAAGGGTACATGCAGCCAGACCCGTGTGCCCTGTAGCAACAGGTTATCGTGGGATCTGCACTAGTGGCTTTATGAGGACAGCAGGTGAGCATGTTAACAGTGCCCACCCCCACCCCCCACCCCCCACGTGATGTCCTGTACCACCTTGGGACTCTGCAGAGTCCCACCAGCAAGAAGGCCCTTGCCTGGTGCACCCCCTAAACCTTGAGCTTTCCAGCCTCCAAATGTAAAATATAAACCTCTTTTCTTTATGAATTACCCAGTTTCAGGTACTCTAAGTGACAGAAAAACAACCTAAGACACATCCCAGTAGCCCTAAAAGTCTTATCTCGTTCCAGCATCAACTTTAAAGTTTAAGTCCAAAGTCTCATCTAAATATCATGTACATCAGATGAAACTCAAGGTAGGATTCATCCTGAGGCATTTCCCCTCTAGCTGTGAGCCTGTGAAATCTAATATGTTATGTGCTCCCAAAATACAGTTGTGAGACAGGGACAGGGTAGACACTTGCATTTCACAAGGGAGAGAGGGAATAACAGGTTCCAAGTAAGTCCAAAACCCAAAAGACAAACATTAAATTTTGAGACTTGAGAATAAACTGTTTTGATGCCTTGTACCACCTTCTGGACACACTGGGGTGGGGGTTGGGTCCCCAGTGCTCCAGGGGACCCTGCCCCCATGGCTTTGCCAGATGTAGCCCAAACCGCAGCTCTCAGAGGCTGGAGTCCAGTGCCTATGGTTCTCCCAGGCTGGATTTGCATGTTGGTGGCTCTACAGTTCTGGGGTCCTGCAGTGTCCCTGCCCTCACAGGTCTGCTAGACATTACCCTCGTGGGGACTCTTTGTAGTGGCCCCCTCCCATGGCTCCACTAGGCACTGCCCTATGGGGGCCCTCTGTGGTGGGCCCACCCCTGTGGCAGTTCTCTGCCTGGGATCCAAGGCTCTCCAAGTCATCCTTTGAAATCTAGGTGGAGGCAGCCACACCACAGCTCATGCACTCTGCGCACCTCCAGAGTTCACACCGTGTGGACACTGCCGAAGATAATTGGAAGGGTGGACTGAGCCGCACCTGGGGCCTCATGAGCCACATCTGGAGTGGCCAAGGAGCACTGCACCAGAATGTGGGGAGCAGAGACCTGAGGTGACCCTGGGCAGCAAGCCCCAAGGTCCCATAGTGCTCTGGGACCCTCCCTTGAAATCATTCTGCCCTCAGAGCCCTGGCACTCTGGGCCTGTGGTGGGACCTGTGGCACAGATAATCTCTGAAATGTCTTCAGGGTCACCCTTCTGTTGTCATGATAAACAGCATCTGGCTTTCTTCTATCCATACTAGTCTCCTTATCAAGCGTTAGCTCAGCCGCACCATTGCTGTTCCCAATGCTGTGGCTGAGCTAATTCAGTTCTTACATGACCAGGCTGAGGATTTTCCAAATCTTTAAGTTCTGCCTCCCTTTTGATTATAAGTTCCACGTTAATCTGTCTTTCTCTCCTCACATTTTACCATAGGCCGTCTACAGGAGCCATGCTGCATTCTCAATACCTTGCTTGGGTATTTCTTCCAGCAAATGTCCTAGTTCATTGCTCTTAACTTCTGCCATCCACATAGCAGTAGGACATGAACATAATTCAGGCCAGGTCTCTGCCACTTTGTAACAAGAATGTTCTTTCCTCTGGTTTCCAATACCTTGTTCCTCACTTCCAACTAAGACCTCATCAGAATCGCCTCTGTTCTCCATGTATCAACCCACCTTTAATCACGACCATGTAAGTAATATCTAGGAAGATTCAGGCTCTCCCTCAGCTCTTGTCTCATTCTGAGCCCTCACCAGAACTACCCTTAGTGCTCTAGTCACGGCAAGGTAGGCTTTTTCTACCATGCACCTCCAAACTCTTCCAGCCTCTACCCATTACCCAGTTCCAAAGTTGCGTCCACATTTTTAGGCATTTGTGATAGCAACACCCCACTTCCTAGTACCAATATCTGTCTTAACTCGTTTTTGCTGCTGTAACTAAATACCTGAGACTGGGTAATTTACAGAAAACAAATTTATTTCTCACAGTTCTGGACGGTGGAAGTTCAAAGTCAAGGCACCAACAGTTTCCATGCCTCTTCTGCCATGTGAGGACATGGCATTTGTTTCTTCCACCTTTTCTGCCATGTGAAGACACCACAAGGAGTTGCCCCCCCCCAAACCCCGAATCTGCTGACACCCTGATCTGGGACTTCCCAGCCTCCCAAACTGGGAGAAATACACATCGATTGTTTATACATTACGTAGTCTAAAGTACTTTGTTACAGCAGCAGGAACAGACTAAGGCAGGGCTCTTCCTGAGAAGATGATCTCTCATCGAGCAGGAATGTGTGCGCCCTGCCTCGTGACTAACTCCGAACCTCCTGGCTGGTCTTACTCTATAGCAATAATGCAGTACTCCAGGGGTCTGCTTTATTCACCTCCACCTTGAATTATTCCTGAGTAATTATTCTGCTCTCATCTCCTGCTAGTAGAAGTGATTTTCTCTAAGGCTTGTGTCAGTCTTCAAACAAGCTGACCCTCATCACCCAGAACCCTTACAGACATCCTTCGTTTTTTTTTCTTCACTGTCCAAGACTAATTTTAAATTACTTTGTTTTCTTATTCAGTGTAAGAAACTGCTATGAAGGGAATTGTAACAGTCTTGATCAACTTGTGTTACTGAGCCCAAGTCTGGCTGCCGGCCCTATAAAAAACCCCAGCTTGGCGTGCCAAAATCCGTTAGAGAACCCACCCCCACATCCGCCCTCCACAACTACGAACCTTGGGCAAGGCTCTTAACCGAACTTTGCCTCTTTCCTCATCGGTGAGTGGGAGCAGCAATCGGACTCGCTCACAGAGCTGTCATGAGGATTAAATGAGCTGATGATACATGTAAGAATTTGTCAGCCTCTGGCACATATTAAGCATCCAACGTACAATAGCCATTTTTTCTCACTATTATAACCAGCATTGCTACAAAACAAAACCTTTCAGGTAGTGAATTACTTTCAGGTTCTCTGTATTTCCCTAGACGCCATTTCTGGAAGTGGAACTGACCGGCCAAGGTGCAGCTGTGTTGGCAGCAGCCACATTTCGCTCAGCAGTCCTGAGCCGCCCAAACCAGTCCCAGGAAAGGTGCCCGTGCTGGTGTACCCCAGTGGTCTCAGGCCTGCTGGTCCTGTCTGGAGTAACACTCTCCTTCAAGGGCAAAACAAATTAGCCTGAGCACAGATGGAGGACTGTCTGGGATGAGACCGGGCTCCCGAGGTTCCCACCGCATCCCCACCAGGAAGCGCTCAGATGCTACTTTTTTCCACACCCCATCTTGTCGCCATGTTCTGGGACACGTTCTTTTCTCTTGAGGCTTCTCTCTCTCTCTCTCTCTCTGTCCTGGGTACAGGGCACCGACCGCAATCTCCAGCTGCCAGAATGTCTCCAAATTTCCTGACACTCCCTCACATTGAGCAACTTGAATCTTTTTCCTCTTTTTTGCCAACGTCCACCCAGTGAGGCCCTGGGGCCTAACTGTGCACAATCATGAGACCTTTCCAGAGCCACAAAGCCCTGTGCTCCTGTGAGAAATGCTTCTGCCACCTTATGCACCCGACAGGGCTGTGGTCATTTCTACTCTTTTGTTAACAGTAACTCCCACCGCCTGCCCACGCCAACTTATTTTTGTTTTAGGTTTTTCAGCAATAAGGTGTGTAATACCAGCAGTCGGTGTGGCAGGGCCTCTCCTAAAATATTGGAAGACCATGTTCTGTGGCCCAAATCTGTACAGCTCTAGCCAGGGATGACTTCCTTCTCATAAGTCATTCACTCTCAGGCAAATAAAACTCCAGTGAGAGCCCACCTTGTTACTGCCTCCCCACCCTATGCCCTGACACGTCTACATTTACAGTGGATATATGGCTTCTGGACACCTTGGTTTCACAGGTGGAAGACTCGGAGTAATTACCTTTTTTTTTTTTTTGCAATAATTTAATGTGAAGTGGATTAAGGCAGGATTTAGAACCTTTAAGTGGGATAGTACTTCTTCAAATGGGTGTGACCCCTAGGGATGGAGTCAGTGGATGGAGTTTTCCACAGGATAGCCCCTCTGGGGTGGAGGCAGCTTGCTGAGACTGGGAAGGATGGACAACACACAAGCCCACCTCCAGGGCTCTGTCCCCACTTACACAAAAGGAGTGTAGTTAACGCCATCCCCTCCACCTGCCAACATTAGAATGTCATCAGAGGCACGCCTACCCAGTCTCTTTCTGTACATCTAGAATTCCACTCAGCTCCCTGAGCTACCTGTGCCCTCTTCCTGTGATTTTGCAAAATGCGGCCTTGCAAAAAATTATTCCATCACACATGGAATTTGACATCACAGAGGTTGCCACCACATTGGATCGGGCATTGACCACCTGGATGCAGATAGTTACCCAGAGAAACTGCAATGATCTTTTCCTTGCCTGGCCCCTTATCTCACATTTTTTCTCTCTTCTCTTTAAAACTCTAACCAAATGCACACCACATGCACACATACATATAGATACACATTATACACATACCAGTACATATACATGTCACATACACAACCACATATCACATACACACCACACACATATACACACCCTGTATACACACACCAACCATACACACACCATACATATGTATGCACCACACACACAAATACATACCACAACCACAAGCACACCACGTGCACACAAACACACAGATACACAGTGGACACGTACAAGTACATATACACATCACATATCCATAACCACATATTACACACAGACACCGCACACATACACATATACACATCACATGTATGTACACACACACCACGGGCACACATACACTTTCTTCCTTGATTCCCAGTTCTTACTCTGTTCCCTTACCTTTCCTGACTGACACGAAGGACCAAATCTGTCCAAGCATTGCTGAAGAGGAAAAGTTTGGTTCCTTTGGTGGCTGTGACAAAGGCATCATCAGGCAAGAAGCAGGTGCTGCAGTGCATGTTCCACTGAGTATTTCTCTCTAGATATGACCTCCTTTGTTCAGGGAAGCTTCCAGTGCACTCCCAGAGCTCCATAACAGTATAGCTGAGCAAATGCCCACACATGGACAATGTGTGGTCCATAAGTACTTAATGTCAAAGCCAACAGAAAACCCTAAGTATGGGTCTATTCAGAGATTATCTGGATTGACAGTGAGTAATTTCAGGTATTCGAACCACTGGGTTCTATTAACAATTCTTCTCTAGTACCTAAAACCCTTGGGTTAATGTGTTCATTTATTGAACTACTATTAGTTGATAGCCCATGTTAGGTCACTGAGGAAGACACACATAAGTGACTCAGATGGTGTGAGCTCTCAAGGACCTACCTTCCAGTCTCCTGGATGCTGTCGCATACGTGTCTGATGTCCTTCTCATAGCACCTCAGCATCCGCCGCTGCACAGGAAAGGCTTCTTGCTATGAGTATCTGCAATTCTCTGCTGCAGGGATTTTCTTTTCTGGCCAAGTGTGCTTGGCCTGTGCTGTGGAAGGAATGTCCCCCCAAAACTGACTGAAGCTTAATCCTCACTGTAACTGTTAAGAGGATGGGAAATCCTATTACGGTAATTGAAAGGTGGGGCCTGAAGAGGTGATTAGATTTTGAGGACTGCGTCCTTGTGAATGGATTGATCCATTTATGGGGTGATGGGTGTGGTTATGATGACTTTAGAGGGACAGTGAGTGAGTGAGCAGCTTTGCTCTCCCTTGCTCCTGCCATTCTCACCATGTGGCACCCTGCATCACTGTAGAGCCACCACCAAGCTCAAAGCCCCCACCAGATGTGTTCCCTGCACTTTGGACTTCCCAGTCTCTGAAACTGTGAGAAATAAATTTTATTTCTTTATAAATTACCCAGCTTCAGGTATTTTGTTATTAGCAACAGTGTTTTAGTCCGTTTTGTGTTGCTATAACAGAATTACCTGAGACCGGGTAATTTATAAAGAAGGGAGGTTTATTTGGATTACGATTCTGGGACAGCTGCTTCTGGCACAGGCCTCAGGCTGTTTCTACTCATGGCGAAAAAGTGGCAGCAGCCGGTGGGTACAAGCAGATCACATGGCAAGAGGAAGCAAGAGAGCGGGAGAAGGTGCCAGGGTCTTTTCAAACAAGCAGCTCTCGTGAGAACTAACAGAGTAAGAACTCACTCATTACTCCCCTTCCCCCAGGGAGAGCATGAATCCATTTATAAGGGATCCACCCCCATGACTCAATCAGTTTCCAGCACTGCCACATTGGGGATCAAATTTCCACATGAGTTTTGGCAGGGACAACACATCCAAACTCCATCAAACAGAAACAGGCAAATACAGCCTAAATGTAGGACAAAATGGAAATGCCCAAGAATTGTTTTCCCTAGAAGCATCCCTCAAGTCTATAACGGGCAAGGCATTGGTGAATAAACACCCCAGCCCCCTTGACCTTGGTTGTGATAACTGTGTTCGACATTGTCCCCCAAAGGGATTGAGCTCTAGTCCCACACAGCGGTAATTGAATTGATAACGCCTCCTTAATGGATTTACTTTACCTGGTCTTACGAACCACCTCCCCTATTGGTGACTCCTCGGATCACCTCTCAACATTTGAATCATTGTGTCAGAATCAGCTTCTGGAGGGACCCCTACCAAGTCAAGGGTAAAACATATGCAAAAAAATAAAATTTATTGAACTGTACAGAATTAACATACACAATAGTACATAGATATCAAGCATTGGGAAGATTCAGGATTCATATCTAGGCCCATTGTTGCCAAGACTTTCCCACAGTTTACTGTTCCTTGCCCCACTGGCACCTCCACTCCCAGGATAATGTAGTCACAGAAGCTGAGGTAGGGGACTTTGCAAGTGCGGGTGACCGATCGATGGTTTTAAATGCAGCAGCAAGTTTGAGGAGAGAAAAGCAAATGGATACTAACTTGAGAGTTACTTCCAGTTGGAGTTAAGAGAAGGGAAGGTGGGTTTGGGAATCAGAGGACCAGGATTTCGGGGATTCAGGATACCAAAAGTGAAGATGAGAAAGTGAAGGCAACGAATGCAAGCTAGTCCGTGGCTTCTTGGTAAATGGAAGGAAAGAGGCAGAACGCATCGGGGATACTTAGTGAAGCGCACGCAGGCTGGACTTCCTGCTCTGTAAAATCTTTGAGTACTGAGAGCACTGAGTCTTTCAAAGGAAGTTCTTGGTCATCGGCCACCTTCTTTAGAGTCATGTGGCCTCATCACCAGGTTGATAGGACCAGAGAGAGACAATTCATTGAAGTCAGCCAACAGCAGACTGACTAATGGTCGATGAAGTGGCCTGGTGGAAGGGCTCTGTCCAGTAGAGGCTGTGAGCCCTGATTGCTGATGGACCAATCCACCCAGCTTCCAGGTCAAGGAGCTGGAACTCAAAGATACCAGAGAGACGCAGGTAGCAGTGGGAGCAGTACAGGCAGAGACAGATGGGGCAAGTCGCTCTGTTACCTGAAGTCACCTGGAGCAGAGAACAATGGACTTCTTCTTGCAGAAACAAGATGATCAGATCCCTGGAGAATCACAGTATCCTGAACAGGGCTTCATTCTGGCTGGGGTCAGCTCAGTCCTGTCTTCCTTATTTTCCCTTGCATCCTTATGGAAAAAAAAAAAAAAAAGAATACAACTAATGATTTAAAAGAATCCAAGCACAATTCTGTTCCTTACAATCTTTAAAAACGTAGCCAACACATGGGGTAAAACTTGAAGTCAGAGTAAGGCGGGGTATTGGTGTCCTTGCAAAATGGAATCCTACAAAGTACTCATGGGGTCAGATTCTTAAAGAAGAGCCTCCAATGGCCACATGCTCATCCTGGAATAGCTTCAGAATGCTGTTCCACGGGTCTATCTGGATATTGAGAACGTAGCTTTACCCATCAAGGCGAGTGAAGGACTAACGTCATCCACATAACACAGAGTCAGGCATACTTTTGGTTGACAATTGATATAATAAAGATGTTAATTCAAACAGGGATTTAACGGTCATCACACACAGATCAAATGCTTTTCAAGTCAGGCACTGACGCATCCGTGATAGCTAACGTTTGCAGCGTGCTCACTACATGGTCCTACATGCTTTACACATAGAAATTTATTTCATCCTCACAACAGCCATAGGAAGTAGATGCTATTCTCTCCCTACTTTTGCAAATGAGAAAACTGAGTCAAAAGAAGGAGTTTAATTATTTGCCCAAAGTCACATTTATAGCCAAAGGTTATAAATGAAAGAGCTAAGTTTTGAACCTCTGTCCTCCCAGAAGCAATCGCCAAGGTGAGATTGGAAGTTCATTGGATTTATTGGGAGCAACATCTATGAGGGATGAAGGGGACACACAGGAGCAGTGGGTGGGGAGAGGCTTCCTACTGAGATACAGGCATGAAATGTGTGAAAAGAGAGAGGGAGGGAAAGATGGGTAGGCGGACCCGCAGACTGCCGTGTAGCTCTGAGAAAGTTTCTGCCAGGTCAATGGATGGGGATTCCAGTGGGTGGAGAAAACACCCGAGCGTGGATGGCCTAGTTTAATTCCCCCATGTTGCTCAGTCATTGGCTGAGAGCAGTCTAGGAAAAGCGTGACCTGCTATGCATGCTGTTGGGGACCCAAAGCAGCAATTGGGGGCTCTGCCGCCTGTAGTAGGTTCTGAATGGGGCAACTGATCTCAAGATGTCTGGCCCCAAATTCATGCTGGTATCATTCTATTTTGCTTCCCTCTGAGTCTCATACTTTAAGGGTATGTAGTGAGGAATGTAACCCTGTCATAATGATGGGTTTGGGGAGTAAAAGGGGATGCTTCATTGCAAAGCTCTATGGGGCTCCGTTCACATAGTATATGGTGTAAGCAGTGCCTCCAAAATCATGAAAAGCAATGACTTTGGTAGTAAAGATGTGGATCGTAATCTTCCAGTCTAAACATACTTGTAAGTTTTGCTTTGGGATACCTTCATCACATAAAATCTCATAAAACTTTTCAGCCAATGTTCAAATATTTATTCGACAATTATTAAATACAAGGCACTATCTTAATTGCAGTGGGAACTACTAAGATCTAAAAGCCTCAACCCTTCCATCCAGTGGTTTACCAAGTAGGGAAGATTTCATTAATATGAATAACCACAGATATGCAAGGATAAGAAAAAATGGCCACACGAGGCACAGATATGGCACTCTGAAAGTTTAGGGAAGAGAGAGCCTACTTCCTGTTGGAAAGATTGGGGAAGAGTTCATGAAAGAAACAAGCAATGATACTGGTTCCTCAAATGCAAATATGGCAGCTGGAGGAACTTAATACGCATTGTAGTGGGAGGCAGGAACACAAGCCTGTCACAGAAGCAGGAAGCCAAACAGTGGGTGACAATATCATAATTCTCATAAGATATAAGAAATCTTCCTTTCAAAAGTCCAAACCCCAAGAAAGCTAGAAATATATTAATCTGTTTATTATAAGAAGAAACAGAGAAATTGACTTTCTTCCTCTAATCATTTCCTAGGGCTTTTGTGACAAGAGTACCACAGTCTGGGAGGCTTAAAACTACAGAATATTGTCTCACAGTTCTAGAGCCTAGAAGTCCAGGATCGAGGTGTTGTCAGGGCCATGGTCCCCACAAAGCCTCTAGGGGAGGATCTTTCTTTGCCTCTTCCAGTTTCTGGTAGTCCCAGAGTTTCCTTGAATTGCAAAGTTATCATGGCATCTTTGCCTCTGTCTTCGTCTGATTTTTTTGTGTGTCTGTATGTCACATGGCCTTGCTCCTTCTGTGTCTCTGTCTCTTACAAGGGCACCAGTCATACTGCATTAGGGGCTTAGCCTGATCCAGTGTGACCTCATCTTAATTACAACTGCAGTGTCCCTACTTCTGAATAAGTTCCCCTTCTGCGATACTGGGGCTTAGGACGTCAACATAATTCAATTCATAACATCCTATCGATAAACCATGGTATTATTCTTTACTGTCTTCTGAAATTTAATTTTGCATGAGAAACAATTTGTTCCATAGATTTTCTAGGTACTAAGAACTGTGCAAAGGAAACAAACACAAAGCCCTGCATATTTATATCACTAAATCAGTATACATTTGTGTACATTAAAAAGTAATATTGAGTCTGTGAATAATATCCTAGAATTATAAAAATATTTTTAAAATATTTGACAAAAAGAGACAGTTTCATCACTCCCTCTTGGTCTTTCTGAATCAGTGTAGCCTCATGCTCAGAGTCTGTTAGAGTCTTTTATACTTTCAGGACAGATTCTGCACATAGAAATTTCCAAGGTAAGAACTGAAGTGCTAATATCAGGCTTAGACTCTTTCGGGTCAGAGGAAACATGTCTCTTCTTCCCTGAGAAACAAACAACAAATCATTGTTCACTACACTAGGCAGATGGGGGATACTAGGCATAGTGTCTAGATGTACCAGGGGTCACACCAACTAACTAATTTAAATATGAAGTTATCCATGTTTGGCAGATTGTATTTTCCAAAGATGGCCACAGAACAACATATCCCATTCCACACGCCCTACTCATAATGTGACATTAACACTCCTCCACTGAGAGGTAAGGGCTGTAAACTCCCCCCCTCTTGAATATGGATGGGATTTAGTAACTGGCTGTTAATGAACAGAATGCCCTGGAAGCAAAGCTAGGTCATAAAGGGTGACACAGTTTCTGCCTTGGTTTTCTCTCTCTTTTCCTCCCTCTCCCCCCTCTCTCTGCCTCTCTCTTCTCCTTCCTCTCCCTCTTTCCCTCTCTATTTTTCTCCCAAATGCACTCACCTTTGGAACCCAGGCAACAAGCAGAGGCCATTTGTGGGTATCTGAGCCAAGAACTCCAGCCAGATTCTGTAGACATGTTCATGAAGGAGTCTTCATATAATTCCTGCAGAGCCCCAGACAGCACAAAGCAGAAATAAGCTGTCCCCACTGTGTTCTGTACACATTCCCATCCACCAGAACCCAGGAACATAACAAGTAATTGCTTAATGCAACTACATTTTGGAGTAACTTATTCCACAAGCCATAGTCACCAGAACACCAAATATCCAGCAAAATAACAAGTTGTGAAGCTAGATTTTTAGGTGTCATGTTTGTTGATGTTGCTAGAACTTTATCCTGGCCTCTGAGAAAGATCTTTGAAAAGCAAAGAAGAAGGAGCAATAATGCTAAGAAGTTTCAAGCTGTCAACATGCAGCAGTATTTAATCCAGACGCCTCTCACTTCAGGGTCCCATGGCCTGGCTACTGCTTCTTAATCTGCGGTGGACCGTGGGAACACCTGGTGCCCTTGAAACTAATGAATATCAGTTTCATCTCAGGTAACCACATGCAGAATCCTGATTAATCATTTTTGCAAAGAGAGCACCTTGCTAAACGTGACTCTAATTTTGGGGATTTCAAACTTGTTGGGGCAACTAACATATTCTGTGATACTGTTGAGCAAACGATTCCTCCCTAACCCCTTCCTTCCTTCTTTCTCTCCCTTTCTCCTTTCTTCCTACCTTTGTTCTCCATCCCACCCTCCTTCCTACTTTACGACTTTTATTTCTTTTTGAGTGGTTTCTATTTGTATATGAATGGCATAGATAGAAGAAAAACACTAAAAGGGAAAAAATTAACCCGTTTTTTATTAAAGTTGGTATGTATTATCTAGTTTAAAATCAATTATATTTGGGTCTTTGAATTTGCCTTATTTTCTACCCGGGTATTATTGAACTTTTCAGTTGAAATGACATATTCCTCTTGGACTCTCATTTGAAATGTAAAAACCTCCTGATTAAGTGCAATGATGCATTAACATGGAATTCAACAGTTCATTTTAAATCATGAACTTGACATCTACAGGGTCACCACTGAAGAACTTGTTAAGAGAAAAAAGTTCAGGCAATTTAAGTTTAACAGAGTTTAAGTTGAGCAGGAAAAGAAAAAATTTTAAAAAGACTCACGAATCGGGCAGCCCCTAGTTGGCACAGATGAAGAGGGACTACGGCCAACAATGCATGGTGGGTTAGATTTACAGACAGGACAGGAGAAGTGACACTACAGACAAAGGAAGTGGGGTACACACAGCTGACCGACTGCCACTGGCTGAGACTCGGCCGTGGTCACAGACGCACACCCCTAAGTCAGGTTTCCGATTTGCCTGTGTGCTCACGGGCTAGGTCAGGTTGTGGTTCCTATGCAAGAACTCAAGCGTGAGTATGAGGCTTTCTCAGGCCAAAGCATTCCAGTTTTATTCACCAAAGTGCAGAATGACAAATCTTTAAAAATGAGTAAGAACACAGAGGTTATGTAATTAACTCCTTTATTTTTACTAGCCATCAAAGTGAAGTTACTTGCTAACATTAGAAATTTGAGGCTGACATTAAATTCTGTACCTCTCTGACCCCTCGCCCTCATCCCATGCTTCGATCTTGCTCAGCTGCTGAGATAAATGATTTAGGTTAGAAAATGGAAGTTCAGATCATAAAATTGAGAACAGGGACATTCCGGGGGTAGTGAAAGATTGGAAAGAGATCATAGATGGAAATGAAATCTCAATAGTATGACTACTTATTCCTTTTTTTGTAGTAGTAGTGTCTAGCCTTTGAACTCATGTTAACATCCTAATTATGCTTCAGGAAAGTGCCACATTTCATATTCAGTGTACCCAATTGCAGCAAAAAATGTGCAATTATCTGTACATCCTTTAGTCCCCCTACAATACATTTCTTTTTATATGTTGTTTTGATGGCTCAGAGGGATCTTCCCTGATCCAAGTTTCATTCTTATTTGTGTAGTAGAATCATGGTTTTAAATGTACACTCTCAATTTCTCAGAAGTTTTTCAGTAGTTGTTCTAAAATGTACCTTACATGTCATTAACTCATGTGTGGGTGGCTCGGTGTCTCCTGAGCTAAGTCATTTTTTATTTAATCATTCTCTGAACTTTAGAGCCATTATATTTGAGGAACAAAAATTCTTCTAATTTCAGACATTTCCCAGGGTGCGTGGGTGTGTGGGGTATAGGAGACATGCTTTGTCCTTTAACCTGAATTAAACTTTGGAAAATCTTTAGGAAGTTTTGGATTCTTGTCTCTTCTTGATGAAGATCTGCTACAAATAATAGGTACAAGAAACAGGTGCGAACACTATAAAGTTGGGAACATGAGGGTTTAAGTTCCTTATATCATTGCTCTGTGATTCTAGGAATTAAAGAAGAAAAATGGTAGCACTTTCATTCAGGTTTTATAGTTTTATTACAGAAGTCAAAAGATTCTTCTTAGAATAAATTGTGGAGCTTGAACTTTTTCTGGGCTTGGCAGCCTCTGCTTCACTTGAGTAGTATAATCATCTGTGTCATGGAGGACTGGCTCCACATCTGTAGTCACACACCTTTCTGCATCCTCAGGCTCGCAGCCACACTAAATCACTCCCTTCAGCATACTAATGTGCTTTCCTGTCTCTCATCTTAAAACAGAACAAAACATGCAAACAAACAAAACCCCTCCTTTGACCCCTAATCCCCTTCCAGCTTGAGATGTCACTGGTGTGCAAATGACCCCCAGACTCTCCTTTATACTCCTGACCTCTCTTCTGCTCAACACTTGGATATCCAACTCTATATTCATTATCTCCATTTGGCTCTAAAAGTATCTCAAATATAAATTAATTTTCTCCTGCCTCCCAACCTGTTCCTCTCCCATCCCTCCCTATCTCAGATAAGAGCATCAACTAACCACCCAGTAACTCAAGGTTTGATTTCTTTCTTAACCCATCAATGAGTCTGGTGGCTCCATCTTCGAAATATATTTCAAATTTACCTACCTCACCCCATCTCCCTTGCTATCATGTTAATCTAAAGCACCAGCACCAATTACTTGGATGGCTGCAATTGCCTCCAACTGTCTCCCTGCTTCTGTTTTCCCCCTACAATCCACTCCTCCATAGCAGCCAGAGAGATGTTTTAAATACATAAATCAGAGTGGGTTATTCCTATGCTTAAAACCATCCAGGCATTTCCTTTCCAAAGGCATTTAGAATAAAATGCACTACTTTCTCCCAATTTACAAGACTCTAGTTGACTTGGCCCCCATCGAGCTCCATCTCACCTTGCCCCCTTTTCTCCCTTGCTTCCTGCATCCCAGCCATTTTGGTTGTCTTCCTGCTTCTCCCATCCCCATGATGCTTTCCACCTCAGGGTCCTTGCATAAGCTTTCTCTCTTGTCCCTTTGCAAGGCTGGTCCCTTCTTACTTGTCAGGTCCCAGCTTATACATTACTGCTAGCCCCGCAGGTCAAACTTCCCTGATGACTCCCCCAAAGGAAGTGCCTTTCCTCATCACCATGCCCAGTTCATCCCCTTTAAAGCTCTCACTACAGGTTGTGATTACAGGCTTGTTTGTTTTCTCATTTACTGTTGTTCATCCCCCTCAAGCATGGGAGCCCCACAAGAGCAGGGACTTGCTCAGTCTTGGCCATAGCTGCATCACTGCTCCTGAGAACAGCGCCTGCCCACAGCAGATGTTCAATAAATATTTGTTGAATGAATGAATCTGTTTTTAGATTATCTAAGCCATTTATTTTTCCTTGATTGCCTAACAATTTACTCCTTGTTAAAAGAAGAAGGAACATGTTTCATTTTCAACTTAAATGTGTTAAAAGAATTTTAACAGATTGGGGGGAGATCCTTGCTTTTAAGTCTGAGCTTTTAAGCAGTATACCCCTTAATGATGGCGAATAATCAAAGATTAAGTTACAAGAGCAATCAGACTTTCACTAGCAAATACTACGAAATCTTTTCTATTTTCTCTTTTGTGAATTTTATTCTATCTGATTTTAAATGTGGTTGTAACTATGGAAGCTGTTACTTGGATGTAAATTTTCAATTACTGAAAGTCTAGAAATACTACATAATTAACATTTTTGTTTACTTCCAATACATGGGTCCTTACTATGTGATGATAACTCTCCTTATACTCAAGAATCACAAAATAAAGATGGTGATATGGAATTCGTTGCCACAATGCCTTGGGATATGAATTGTATAACTGATGTAATGCTAGAGCTCATATAAATGAATACTAAATAATTTTGTGGCACATCGTTTTATTAAAATATATTTTTATATAACGCTAAATAAAAAAATAATAAAACAAAGTTGCAACTAACTCATGTGTTGCTTCAAGCATACAACTCAGCCATCCTAAATCCTTACTTGAAATGCCTGCAAAAGTAAGACAGCACATTTAACACTAGAAAATAGAGAAGTTAACTCTAAAATGTCTTAAGGAAAAAAATTGGTTAAATGTAAAACTTTGCTGATCAAGATAAAAGATTTAATATAAAATACTCTTCTATTGGAAAATAAAAAAGAAGCAAAAGAAAGGAAAATAGTTTGTTTAAGAGGTGCCACGTCTGAGACAGTTTAAATGTTTGAACTCAACCTCTTGAGCTGTGCAATAAAGAGGACAATAGTGTTTATGACCCATTTACTCTAGGTTTCCGTACTTTTCAGTGTGCTTAGCCATGAAAAGCATGAAAACATGGTTAGGAGGACACGAGAGATCAGAGCTCAGTGACAGGCAAATGGTCGGTGTGGACCACCTCATGGAAGGGACCGGACTTCAGCTAAAGCTTGCTGGATGCATAAGGATGTTGAAACAGGGAGAAAGGCGTGGCAGCAGGGAAAGAGTGGGAAGAAAGAGACGTAAAAAACGAAAAGAAGTTTGAAAAAGTAAGTTAGACTTCCCCACCTCCAGGGAAGAAAGTGTTTAAAAGGGTACACGGGTTGAGTCAGGGAACATTTAGTGTAGTCACAGAAATCGAATGGAATGAAGCTGCGGTGGGTTCTGAACTGCAGGCTGCCGTTCGGGGAGGCAGGAAGAGATTGAGAAGCTGTTGGGAACCTCAAGCTTGAAATGTCAAACAAGGGTGACACGAAGGGGGTTATGTTTTAGGAAGGGAAATGCCTGCCGGCATCAGGCTTGTTGCAAGGAGGGAAGCTTGATGCCGTTTCTGCAATAAAGACGTACGATGTAATGGATTAAAAGTCTGCTCTGTGATAGTGGCAATTTTAATAGAGATAAAGGCGTAATTTCAAGAGGCAGTTTGATGGGAACAGAAACAGATTTGTCAAGAATTGTGTGCTCCATACTTTACATACATTATTTTACTTAATTATCATAACGGCCCTTCCAAATAGGTATAAGTATTCCAATTTAGAGATAATTGGGTCTCAGTGATTTATGAGTTATTCGAGGTCAGACGGTGGAACCAGGGTTAAGAACCAGCAGATTGAATGGCTGGTGGATTGGGATGAATCAAAGCGATTTCATTTGTTTGTTTTGTAAAACTATATCTCTATCTTTATTTTACTTTTTTCTCCTAAGTCTGAGAGCCTAACATTGGTTTGTGTTTTTGTACATAAAAGACAACTGCTAAGTAGGTAAATGACAAAAGCAGAAAGTGACAGCCAGTTTGATTTCAGTTTTTGTTTTTTATCCTTAAATGAAGTGTTTGGTTTTAGATAAACGAAAGATGAGTTCCTGATAATAAACAATAGTCTAATAAAGGCTGATAATAAAGACTAGCTGGTTAAGGCAAGCGTCCTTCACTGGGTTTGTTCTCAGTGTGGTCCTTTGGAGAGCTGTTACCCCGCGCTGGAGAGTAACCATGAACTAGACGTCTAGAGAGCAAGAGAAGCCAAGCTGTGCATGCGACAAGTGATATCCTGCGGCCGAGTGGAAGCAGCGTATCCCACCTGGGCGATTTAGAAGCAGCATATAATAAACTTGCAACACCAGGGTTAAAGAGCAAAGATGGGCTGAGAGTTGAAAATACAGCTCAGGTTTTCAATTCAGATTTTAAAAACTTGAGTAACTCTTTTTCTAAAGAAAAACAGAAGCGCACAGTCTCATTTCATTACCCACCAGTGCCTTTGAGCCATGAACTTTTCCCCACTTTCAGAAACTTCTCTGGAAAATTCATTTCATGCTTGTCTACTCCAGTAAAGCCCTTGACTGAACTGTTACAAAACAGGAGACTTGGCCGAGGGAATGTGAGAAATCACCCGATACACTGGAGCCAGTTAGCATCCTTGAGAGCTCTGTGCCTCTGACCTTTGGTTTACCCGTAACCTTGGACGGTGACCTTCTCCCAGCAGAGGGGACTTTCTGATTGTTCCTGTGCCAGGTGAACAGGCAGCAGACACAGCACATGCATCACGTTCTCTGACACACTAAAAAATACCTCTTCCGCTCAGGGAGGGCTGCAGGGGCCCTGACTTTGGGGCTCTGCGCTCACCGGCACCTGAGCGGCAGTCTTAGGAGGCTCAGGGAGAACTATCAAGTCTCTTTGAAAGCCTCGACTTGTTTTTGTTCTCTCCCCAAGATGTGCCTCCATCAATTACCTTGTTGCTGTAATGCTGCTCTTGAACTAACGTGATCAAACATCCCTGCCTCCTCTCATGTGGATTTTGACCCAACGATGTTGTCACGGATCCTTAGGCAGCCACCTTCCCATTTTCCACCGTGCTGGTTTCAGAACTTCTTTTTTCAAGTTCTCAGCCTCCCTCTCAAGAGGTGATCTAATTTCTTCTTCGCCCGAGAATGGCTTTTGTTTTCAATAAGAATTTATTGAGCACCTGCTATGAACTAGGAATTGTGCTTAGTTCTTGGAATGTAAAAAGGAATAAGGCATCATGTCTAGCTGGATGGGCTAATAGCTTGGTAGAGGGAGACAGACATGAGGACAAGGGCAGTCAGACTTTGTAGGTGAATTCAAACAATAGATGCAAAGAGCAAGGAGAGGTCAGGGGGAGTCATCAGTCCCACCTAGGAGGGCAGGTACAGCTTCCAAAGTACCACCTGGAGTAAACTTACAAAATTCCCTTCCCTCTACTCTCTAAATCATCTGTAACTGTAGCCGTTCTTAACGTCTTTCTTCCTACCTTAGAAGAGGTGTCTGCTTTTTGCTAAGATTTACCCTTCACATGGGTCTTAAAAACAAACTTTATCTTCCAACATAAAAGTATGGTTAAGAAAACAATTACAAAAATATTATAAAACAACAAAAAATTTAAGAAAGAAAAACATTTCGCATTACCCAACCCCCCTTTTTTTTGTCCGGTAAGGGGATTGTAACCCTTGGCTTGGTGTCGCCCGCACCGGGCTCAGCCAGTGAGCACACCGGCCATCCCTACGTAGGATCCGAACCCGCGGCCTCGGCGCTCCCAGCACCGCACTCTCCCGAGTGAGCCACGGGGCGGCCCCTGAGCTGTCCACTTTCATTTTTGAAGTTGCTCTTTTCGTCTCTGATAACTCTTTCTACTCCATCACTTTCTTACATCAGTTTCTCCCCCTTTGCCTACCCTTTAAAGACTGATGATTCCCGGGGTCCCTCCCACTGCCAACCTTTCTTCACTTACTGAAAACTCTCCTTGGGCCCTTTCCACAGCTTCGTATATTTCACTGATTCCTTCCTTCCAGACCTGTATCTCCAGCCCAGACTTCTTGCCCGAACTTCAGCCTCATTTGCAACCTGCTACTCAATCCGCTTGCCCAGACAAATCCAACTCCACACTTGCCAACTGAATTCTTCTCCTAATTCCTTAGCTTGGGCAAAACTACTATCACCCTCCTAGTCAACCATCCCAGAAGAACGGACACCCTCTCCATTTCCTCCTTCTTACTTAGTCCGGTAAATTCTGCCTGCAAAACGTATCTCAAATCCACTGCTTATTCTCGCTGCCACTTTGTAAGATGACACCTGGACTCTTTCTTATCAGTTCACTAGATCGACTACTATTTCTTTTTGCAACACTTTTTCTTTCATGCTGTTTCACAAATTATGTTTCTAGAATACAGATAATTCTTTAAAATAGCAATACCTTAATTAAAAATTGTCAATGATTTTCCACTACCTGCACCAAAATCCAAATTTCTTACATAGCACTTAGGCAGTGTGTAATTTACCCTCAGTCTACTTTCCCCACTCATTTCTTTCCTATGCAGTCCCCCTACTCTGTCATAGCCACATGGAATTACTGGTGACTTCCCTGTGCCCCTAAACAAACTAGGACTTCTTACACCTCTCAGGATCTACTGTGATTTTCCCTCTGCCTAGAAATGCCTCGTGCATTTGTCAAAATCATATGCATGTGTGTAAGCCCAGTTTAGCTTAGCACGTGGACCAGCAGGATATCTCACACTGGGATGAAATTGACTATATCTCTGAGTGCATACCGTGAGTTCCATCCCTTTATTGCTTCACTTAATGATCACAAACAAACTGTGTGCTGCAGTCTGTGGGTAAGGAGTTCCCAGTTTTAGCAAATCCAACTACCAACTGACACACAGACAAGACTACATGAGTTGAAATGAAGTGTCCTCTCTGCCACTGCATTGGGATCTGAAGTTAAGCCTGCTGAATACATAAAAAAGATAATATGGTACTTTTAAGTGAAAGGTTCTAGTACTATCAATGAATTATTCTTTATGGTTCAAGTGGTAAGTATTGTAATAGCTTAGAATTTGCCTCAGAATATCAAAAATGTTCTCATTTGAGAACCACTGAAACAAAAGTTTGATATTACTGGGGTAGACTGAAAATTAGGAAGTTAATAATACTGTCTTCTTGGAGTTTTAAATTTAATAAATACCATGTTAATATCATTTGTAGGAATTTTGTAATTCTAAAATTCTTTCCTGTGTCACCCAGTCCAATAAGCAACCTGATGATGCTGGAGGAGAGGGTCTGGGAGGCCCAATAGCCGGCCTTGACCCACCCCATCCTCTTACCAGGTTCTCGACTCTGCCACAAGAAAGAGTTCAGGAGCAGAGTCATAGCAGGAAATTAAAACAGGTTTAATATAAGGAATAAGAGATACAGATTTCACAGAGAAAGGGCAGCCTAGTTCCAGAGACTGAGCTCGGCCCACATTAAGTTTAATATGAAAGTAAGAAACACACATTCACAAAGTGCAGGCCAGCTTTAGGAGAGTGAGCAACAGCTCGGCCTTCTCCCAGAATTCTGCTTCAATAGTTTTGCTATCTAATACATATTCATTATATCTAATGAATATTCAACTAAGGGGGTGGTTCCCAGTTATGTAACCTAGTCTTGCACATGCTCAGTTGGTCCCCTTTCAGGGTGTGTTCACTGGTCAAATTCTATCATATGCACCAAACATATTCAAGAATATTCTGTGCTCTTTGGTGTGTCCAGTGGAAGGTCAAAGGTTAAAGTCCCTTCTACTGAGCATGCTTGGTCACTGGGGTTGTATAAGCCTGTATATATTCCTTTTACTGAGCAGGCTCAGCTACTAGGATTATGTAACTCCTTTCTACCAAGCATGCTCAACCACTGGATTTGCATAAGTCCACCCCTTGTGGTCTCAATCTCCTGTGTTGGTACTGAAAATAGGTACAACAAGCAACAGTAACTCTCCTCTAGGGGAGGACATAGAGGAAGGGCTTGAGACCTTGGGAAGTGGCTTGAAACCCAGAGGTGTATCCTAAAAACAGAAGCCATGGAAACTGAGCACTTCCTATCTCAGGAATACTCAGATACTTGGGGTTCTTACACAATAAAATATTTATATGTTTCATAAGTTGGGTGGCACCAGAAGTCTCCATTTCTCGCTCACACCTGTGCCCTTTGCAGGGATGCACACACACTGTACAACCACACCCTCAACAGCTGGCCTGCCCACAGCCTGGGTCTAAAATAAATCTTGGCTTTTAAGGTTGCTGTTTTCTTTTTGTTTTAAATCATAATCTCAATGTTGAATCCAAAGCTCAAACATGATGTTGGAGAAAGGCACAGTAGGGCAGTTTGGGAAGATGAGATTTCTTTAAATTACAAAAACAGGAAGAGCAGGAGGGCTTTAAAATCAACATTTAATAATCAGAGTCATGCTCATGTTTTTGCTCCTTTGCTTAGAAAAACGATGTTGTCAGAGTTGACCTAAAACTGTCCCAGCAGTGCATGACACAGTTGGAGAGAAGCGTGCAGACACCAAGTAGTATTTAACAAAGGGTCCTCCTGCCCTTCGGATCCATGCCAAGGCTGGAAGTTCTGAGACTTTCAAGAATAATTTTCATTTCCTTCACTTGAAGAAAAACACTTAAGTAAGAGCACTGCATCGAATAATATTTTTATTTAACGGTTTGTTGCAAGATTCCCTGATCTGAACAAAAAAAATAAAGATGGATAAATAGATTAGCCACCAACCCCCTACCATCAGAACTGTCTCTTAACTATTTGAATTTCATTTTAATACTGTGGTTCCCAAAACCTGGTCCCAGGACCAGCAACATCAGCATCATTTGGAACTTGTGAGAAATACAGATTTTCAGGCCGCACCCAGACTTGCTGAATCAGAAACTCTAGGGGTGGAGCCCCAAATCAGGTGCTTTAACAAGCTCTCCAGGTGATTCTGATACAGGCTCAAGTTTGCGGACCACTGGTTTTATATAATTCGCTATGCAAAAGACAACACAAGGTGTCTGAAAAGAAGTCAACCGTATGATGGCATTGCTTACTGATGAGACAGATAAAGCAATAGGCTCTCTGGAGCACCAGAACCATATTCCTAGCACTTTTCTCATGCCTAAAAAAAGAGAGTAATGCAGAGATGAAAATAAATTGCTTTTGCTTTTCCAGCCAAGGCCCATTGATGTAAAGGCCATAAAGTCATTTCTTTGTGATGTGCACATTTGATTTCTTCTCTTCTGGTCATTTGGTAACATGCAGTAAATCATTGTTAACTATAGATTCCTGGGTCGACTGTCCACCAATAGGACTTATATTTCCTAGCTGGCTGCAATGTCATGTCCACTGACCAACCTCTCACTATGCCCCTCACAGTCCCCTTTCCCACCTCTAGTGACAACAGTTCTCTCTCCTTTTACCCTGAAAGATCATCACACGTTGTATACATGTATTAAAATATAACACTGTGCCCCATAAACATGTACCATCAATACGTTTCCATTTTAAAAAGGGCATAAAGTCAACTGAGTATCACATAAAGTTAAAAAAAAAAACACTTAAATTATTTTTTTGTTCTTTGCAACAAAAAATATAATACATTTAACTTATCTGTCTTCTTTAGTTAACTAGAAGGAACATAAGACAAAGCCAGGAAAAATGACTCAATTTTCTATTACAGTGATCAATGGAGAGACATCGGATACTACAGAGGAGCTTATTTGCTTGAAGGGTAGTGACTTTCATCACCTGTTTAGTGCCCTCCTTCGCTCCTTAGTCTGAAATAGGTGTCCAATAAATATTCATTGAAATTAAGGGAAAAGGTAAGTAAGGGCGAAGGGAAGAAGTAAAAAGAGAAAAATAGCCCAGGGAGAAGTATAAACATGAGAAACAGAGAAAAAGACAGACATATACAGAGAGAAGGAAAACACCAAGAGGAAAATAGAAGAAAATGACAGAGGTAAAAAGCAGAGAGATGAGACACAAAGAACTAGGCCAATTTATAAGCAACGGGAGTAAGGCTCATGAACTTCAAGTTCAATGATCTAGCTCCTAAGGAACACAACATTTCCCCTTTTAAAAATTATTTATGAAAATTCTTGTCCCCAAATGCTGGCCAAGTGTAAAGACCAAGAAATGGATTCCAAGAATCCTGAGGGACCCAGGATTCTCCCTAACAGAAGGAACACCTTTGGTCAGGTAGAGACGTTTGCACCTGCACTGAGTTGTCTGTGGGGAGCACGCCCCTGGGATGAGAAGGTGTGAGGAGTGGGGCAGATTCTTGCATCAAGAGAAAAGGGGAAGGGAGAATTTGGTACTTTTATAACCTTCCACTTTGCTGAGAATTTTCTCAGAGTTTCAACTCACAGCAGCTGTTTCACGGATATGTAGGCATGGGAAGCATGGCTCAATGGACCAAGGTCTGTGAATTTACACCTTGAACCACAATTCACCGTTAACCTCTCAAGCAGTCACTACCTATTGCTTGCTTGATTTCATCTCTAAAATGGGAATGTGCTCTAATATTACATAGTGAGGAATAATTAAGTGTTCTTGAGAGCATTAAAATGGAAATAGTTTGTAATTACCTTTAAAAATTCATGAGTAGTATTTTATAGGAATAACCTAATATTCAAGAGCAGTTGTAGATGGAATTGGCTGAAGAGAAAAATGTGATCTGACATAAATGTTGGCAAAAGACATCTACCCACTCCCAAAGAGGGACCTGCTTGTACAAGAAAAAAGATCAGAAAGCATAAACTACTTCAACACACAAAAAGAGATGTGGCAGCTACATCTTGAAAGTCCCTGGAGTTCATCCATTTCCGGGCAAGAGCAGTTTTCCAGTTAACGCTTCCATTCAGAAATTCACCAGCCCTCCACACAGCTGCCTGGATGCGGGACATTCATTTTGTCATTTCATGAAATCGACAAGAGTGAACAATGAGAAAAAACAGCCCACACTTCCATTCCCGCTTTTCAAACTCAATCGAATGTTTTTATCTGTCTGGAGTCTTGACCGTCCAATAATGTTGATGGCAAGATATTTAGTGCACAAATGGAGTAATATATTTTATCTTACAGATAGTCCAAAACTTCTTAAGCTTGTTTGAATTTGTCATTCATTTGATATTTGACTTAACAGCAATCAATTAGTAAATATCACACACAGAAAACAAATGGAGGAGTTAAACTTTTTGCTCAAAGGAAATCATTATGAAGAAAAGAAAGGGGATAGTGAAAGGCCACATGAAAAATGTTTGTTGTCTATACATGTGCAAAGATGCAAGCATATTCACACAGGGACATATGCCATCCTTCAGTCTCTCTGAAGAAATTCCCTCTCTACCTTCCTTTGGAGAGTAGAGACCTGAATTCATGTGCTCCTCTCACTGGTCTTTCTGGTGCCTTACTGTGCACATCTCCAAAGCAAAGAGTGCTGGGGCATTGGGGAAACATCTATCCTTGTGCAACGTACAAGTATAATATTTCTCTAGTTAGCTAAGTTTATTCAAGAATGATTACATTGGGATATCCAATCAAATATAATCATTCTTGAATAAATTTAGCTAACTAGAGAAATAATATCTAGGCTTCTATGTGACTATAAAACAACCAAAAATATTATTCTTATAGAATTTTCTATTAATCAAATTGTTACACTATTTTTAAAAAATCAAATCAATAGTGAGGTGAGATTTTGCTTGTGTGGCTATCAAGAGATGATTGTGCAATGACAGCCTTGGGTCAAGTTGAGAAGATGCACTTCCTATGCTGACTCATGACAAGCACTCAAAGGCCTGGTGCTTTGAAGCAAAAGGAAAGGGGATACAGGCACCGCCTATTAATACTGTCCCCGCTCCTGGCATTTGGAGCACTTTCTCCATGTGAAATTGAATACAACGTTGATTTTACCAGCCCTTACCATTAGCTTTCCAACATAACATGTCTCTTGTATTTGTGAATAGGTTCTGGCAGAATGCAAAAGAGAGAAGAGGCGATCCAATTCCTAAGTACGCTTGTGCACAAGAAAATAAAATGGTAATAAATGTGTTTATGCGATAAATGTCTTTCTGAAAACACGTTTCTGTTTTTCAAGATCACATTCTTCCCTTGCTTCATCAGAATTAAGGGAACTAACATTTGTTATCCACGCCAAGCTAAGTATTTTACAGACATTATTCACTTAGCTTTTCACAACTAAGTTAAGTAGATATTATTATTATCCCCATTTTCAGGTAAGGAAACTGTAACCAAGAGGATTTAAAAAAAACTTGACCTCTATTACCAGACAGCTGGTGGCAGAGTTGGGATTCAAACTAGCTATGTTCAGTTACGAAAGCAGAGTACCTTCTATCATATGTTGTTGCACAATTTTCTTTTTCTTTTTTTTTTTATAAATACATTTATTTATTTAGATGTTTAAGCTCTCGCACTAAGTTTTTACAAGCTGATGAACACTGACAAATTATTTCTCCCCACAGAACTATAACTACACATTCCGATACAGTATAAATATATGGTTGAACTAACATTAATACACATCACCATTTTATCAATTACATAATAAAACAAATTATCAAGTATCCAAATATTAAGTTACACAGCTCAAAAGGCATATAAAGTATTAGATATCTGCTCAATTCATTAGCAGAAACCCACTTCGTTTTTTGCAAGAGAGATTGGGAAGAAAAGGGGGGGAAAAGCACTTCAAACAAACATAAGTTGATAAACAACTTCTGATAAGTACGGGGGGGGGGAAAGAATTTCAAGAATTTTATGATTAAGAATTGTTTTAGCTACAATAACAAAGCATCTCTACCTTTAAAAAATATTTACTAAATTAAAGAGCATATTCTACATGCTCTGCACAAGACAAAGGCAACATTTTACTAAAAATATTTAATAGCCCCCTCCCGTTCTTTTTCCAGGCCCT
Source organism: Cynocephalus volans (assembly GCF_027409185.1). Taxonomy (NCBI): domain Eukaryota; kingdom Metazoa; phylum Chordata; class Mammalia; order Dermoptera; family Cynocephalidae; genus Cynocephalus; species Cynocephalus volans. The sequence goes on from NC_084464.1 coordinate 21,679,168, forward strand.
CCCTGTTAAGTTGCACCTCAGAGTGCAAAAATTAAATTAACTGTAAGGCTTTTTTGTCTGGAGACATTAAAGACATGTGCTTCTGTACAGTGTAGATTTTCAAAATGGAGGTTTTTCCTAACAACACAAAATGAGATTTATTAGAAAGACATTAAATAATCACTGTAAGACTTGGTTTTTTTTTTAAAAAAAATCGATGGTTGTGCAACCTGATGTATACTGGTATGAATGCGGGAGAGGTAAACATAAAGTGAGCAGGCAAATAACCATTCAGGCCCTACTTGCAATGTTTGAAATGACTGAAGGAATAAACCACATAAGGTCTAGAGTGTTCATAGTTCCTGGGATTTTAGTTCTGTATGATACTAAAAATATACAAGTATTGTGCAGTATTTTGGCACCTAATCTTTTGTAATTTCTTATGTATTGATAAGATTCTGGCATGGGAACAGATTTCAAGAAAATATAAGTCAATACCACATGATTTCAGGAAAGGTCAGTTGGTACAAAATGATCAGCACATTTTAAATGCTAAGCAGCAAGAATCTTTTGCTAAGTATCCAAAAAGTTTGATCATAACCCAAACTCAGGCTACAATTCTGTCAAGCTTGTGGCTGGTAAAACTGCTTTTCAATACTCCTATGGTTTCATTAGACTTATTCACCACGCCAACAAGTTGGCTAGTATGCATGACAAATTAGGTCCCGCCTCAGGTCCACTTCCAAAGCAACAGTGTCAGGCACCCCAGTTTTATGAATGCAACAGTTATTTCTACGACCACTGGAGTCTTTGAAGCGCAGCCGCATTTTAGGGCGATACTTCTCCAAGTAGAAAAGCCGCTCGCTGTTAGAAGCTCCAGGCCGCTTTTGTCTTGTGAACTGTACTGCACCTTCGTATTTCATTCCACCCTCAATTAACGCTGGGGCAACAAGCACCGGAGCTCTCCCGAGGCCGGCAACACCATGAACAGCAATACGACAACCAGGTTCTTCACGAAACTTAATTTGCACGATACTTAACCAGCCGTCAACAACCTGGTTGGACGGTGGTGCGCCGTCATCACAAGGCCAGTCGAGGACAGGGACGCCTTCTTCCTCCACAAGAGTCGTGTCCTACGTTGCGTCACGTACTCTGACTGTTGTGCTAACTCCACACTTCTTAAGTTCCTCTGTAAATCTGTGTCAGGTCGCATTGGTTAGATTGTGCGGAATAAGAAATCTCACGTTCTTGTATGTGACTTCCACAGGAGCCCGTCCAGGTCAGAACTCTTGTAAAACGCTCTGCGGATGTCACTTCAGCGCTTCCGTGTGCAGGTTGACTCCTCTTACGGGGGCTCCTTGGTGGAGCAGTAATGAACTTCTGCCGTTCACTTGTCTGCACCGAGGTCGTGCCGTGCCGGGCAGTAATGTCCACTGCCCTCAGAACGCCATAAATGTGCGACCAAGACACCGCAGACCTGAGGAACATGTTTACTCACTGCCGATTGTGGCCTAGTCACACAGCCGGTCCCCAGGCGGCGGCGGCGGCAGCGCAAGCGGTGGCGGCACAAGCGGGGCGGCGGCGGCACAAGCGGCGGCGGCACAAACGGCGGCGGCACAAGCGGCGGCGGCGGCGGCACAAGCGGCGGCGGCACAAGCGGCGGCGGCGGCACAAGCGGCGGCGGCACAAGCGGCGCAAGCGGCGGCGGCACAAGCGGCGGCGGCGGCGGCACAAGCGGCGGCGGCGGCGGCGGCGGCGGCGGCACAAGCGGCGGCGGCAGCGGCGGCAGCTGCAGGGCAGGGGACGGCAGTGGTCGTTGCGGAGCGGCGGCGACGACACAGACACAAGCTGCGGCGGCGGCACAAGCGGCGGCGACGACACAAGCGGCGGCGGCAACACGAGCGGCGGCGGGCGCAGCAGACTCCCCCGCGCAGTGAGCGGCTCCGCGGGGACAGCGACGCCGAGCCGGTCGCAGCCCGAGGAGCCGAGACGGGGCCGAGGCCCGTTGTTGCACGATTTTCTAACAATATCAATTTGAAGTTTTCATATGTCTTCTTTTGTTGCCGGTTGTCAGAACTGTGACAGTTGTACCCTCACACACCCCTCTCCACATCCACGTGTCTGTACTGTAATGATAAGGCCGAGGACTCTGGAGTGTCATCACCTGCCTTTAGACACACTGACCAACTGCGTACACGGACCACGAGGCTGGGCCACTCTGCCTCATTTTCCCACTCGTCACACGGTTGTACTGATCATGCACGGAGCTTAAGAACGGCGTCTGGAACATTTTACTCCTATGCAAGTATTAGCCAAGACTGTTATATCAATAGGGCAGAACTTTTGAATTATATTGTTGAAGTGTATCTTGGCTGGAACAATTTGGGCGATAAAACTGTAGTGCTAAGGAGGCCAAGATTAAAATTTAGATTAACTTATAAAACAGTGAGCTTTATTTCTGCTCTATGTCCATAGATTCCCTAACCTCACCCAGCTACATTAATGCATATTATGGGTCAAATGGGCTACCTGAATTGGTACAATTCTATGCCCTCTACAAAGCACATGTCTTATGGAGGATCAGAGAGTAGGTTACTCGTGAAATGGAAGATGAGCTTTTTACTGCTGCAATTTAAAATACTGATGTTATATTCCCCTGTTCATAGCAGCATTATTCACAAGAGCCAAAAGGTGGAAGCAACCCAGTGTCCATCAACAGATGAGTGGATAAACAAAATGTGGTGTATGTAGACCATGGAATAGTGGGGGGTACAACTGTCACAGTTTTGACAACCGGCAACAAAAGAAGACATACGAAAACTTCAAATTCATATTGTTAGAAAATTGTGCAACAACAGGCCTCGGCGCCGTCTCGGCTCCTCGGGCTGCGGCCTTGAAGGGAAGGAAATTCTGACACTTACTACAATATGGATGTACCGTGAAGATGTTATGCTAAGTGAAACAAGCCAGTCACAAAGGAACAAATACTGTATGACTCCACTTGTAGGAGGGACCTACAGCAGTCAAACTCACAGAAAGGGGAATGATGGTGGCCAGGGGCTGGGAGAGAGGAATCTGGAGTTGTTTAATGGGTGCGGAGTTTCAGTTTGGCAAGATGAAGAGAGTTCTGGAGATTGGTAGCACAGCAGTGTGAGTGTTCTTAACACTACTGAACTACACACCAAAAAAATGGTCAAGATGGTAAATTTTCTGTTACATGCATATTAACAAAATTTTAAAAATTTTAAATAATAATTTCAATCAAACCCACTGTAGCTACCCCAGTGGCCACCAATCGATGGGAGGGTGTTCTGTTGTTACTGATCTGCAGGATCTGATGACATTATCACTGCCCCTCCTGGCAGCAGCCCATCTCAGTGATGTGTGCAGCTGCTCTCTGTCCTCCCCAGTGCAAACGACAGTCTAGGCCACTCACCTTTCACCTTTGATTCTTTCCTAGGGGAGCTACAAATATGACCCTTGAAATAAGGGGCATGTGTGGAGAAAATGCACCTGTATACCCCTAGGTGGTCTCCCCACAGAACCCCTGTACGTGTGGGAGAATAAGTGGCAGTACTGTAATCTTCTGTATAGGTCAGTGGTGTTAAATCTCACGGTTGTCAGATGCAATGTCTTTGTTTCTGGTGACATTGTTGGAGTTCTCAGTAATATCCCGGCATCTCTCTATTTGATCTATGTTTTTTGCATGGTGTATGAATGTCAAGTCTGCACTTTGAAACTTGGGCAGTTCCCCCCAGCAGGGAATGGTTGAGCCTCTGTTAATTAAGATCTATTTAGATTACTGTGATCAGTGGTTTCGATATGAACCCTTCGGGTTAGAATCGCTGCCTGTGGAGTCTTTTAAAAGTGTGTTTGAATTTCACAAGTATATGTGAGCTGCATCTCTTTTATTTTTCTTAGGTAGGAGGAAGAGGGAGGGAAGACGAACATATCGTGTTTCAACACAAATGAGAGTCACCTTCAAGTCCAGTGTATTAATTAAAAAATGATTATCCTTCAAAATAGCACTATAGGGTAGACAGGAATCTATTAATTTTACTAATAACTATTCCTCTATTTAGACATTAGTATAAATTCTTTATTCTTCTCTTTCTGAATTTTACACACTCCCACACCCACACACGTTGAAGCATGTGTGAGATAAAGTGTGTGTATGATATCTATTTCATGGTATGATGAAATGTAACTGGAAACAACAGTGGCTCACACCACTGAAGGGGTAGCGACCTTGTCTCTCATACCTATGACACCTATGATTACAGGCTTATTTCAAAAATGCCACTCTCAGATAGCTCATAGTTGGCTCTACAGAAATCAAAATGCCAAGTGACAGTTTTTTCCCCCATGATTCAAACCCTCTTGAAAAGTAGAGGCCACTCTGTAGACCAAATGCCACCTGTTACTGGAAAGGGGCCAAATGACCTCTTCCCAGACTGCTGCTGGGGAGTTTTAGCCACATCTGTGATTTCCATCAGCACCCACCTTCTTTGGCCCATGAAGAGGCCAGGGCAGATGTCACTTAAAGAAGGGAAGTTACTTTCAAAGGACCTAGATGAAAGAACTATCAGAATCAAATGTCTTACTATAATGACTGGTTCTTTTTTGCACAGTTCTAAGAGATGACCTTTCTTTGGCCTTCCAAAATATTGCTTCCAAAATAACAACTTGTCGGGACTAGAGAAAAGCCATAGCAGGTGAGACCATTGCATGTGATCAGTGGGTCTTAATGGCAAAAACAAAGTGATTCTGCCTTTTTTCTCAGCCTCCAGACTTCCAGCTATGGTAGGACATTGCCAACACTGAGCCTTCACTGAGAGAACTCTGAGTGCTCATTCTCAGGCAAATGAACTTAAGAAACCAAAAGTGCCCTTGGCAGGAATTATTTTAGTAGGAGTTGCAATGATTTTAATAAGAAGGGGAAGTGGGAACTTCAAATAAATTTTCCCTTTTGAGTTCCACCAAGAACAGATGGTTGCTTTACTCAATGAAAGATTTCACAGGGGTGATTTCATGCATAGCTAAGAACAGTAAGAGGGTTTTTTGGCTGTCAAAGCTGGGGTTAATGTAATAATCGGGGCATTATTGCTCACGTGGCTTTCTATACATATGATAATAAACACATGTGTTTGTGTGGGTGTGTATTTTGTGTGTGTGTGTGTGTGTGTGTGTGTGTGTGTGTGTGTGTAGAAAATACTGGAGTTAAATAAAAGGACCACCCACCATTTCCCCAGCATTCTTGGGAATACCTGCAATATCAGGACAGCCCTCTTATCCTCCAGTTACAGTAACAGATCCACTTTGTACACAAATACCTCATTTAATTTTTATCAGAATCCCATGATTAGGCATTATTGTCCCCACTGTAAAAATGGAAAGACTGATGCTTCAAGAGCTTGAATAACATGCTAAGGCAGCATCACCAGGAAATAGCAGTGTTGGGATTTGAGTTGAGGAAGTTCAGAGCTTTGCTCCCAATTACATTCCCACAAGATAAGTAGCACATACTATACAGGCTGCGCAAAGTCACTAAGAAATCCTGGGTGACCATCTGCAAAGCCCAATCTCTAATTTTCCTCTCTTTTATAGGCCTGGCCCATGAGCCCAGGAAGTGTGATTTCAGTTCTTTCCAAGATTAACTTTTGGCCTACCTTCTCTCCATGGCCCTGTTGGCCAACCTTCCCAACAGCGTGTCCTGAATAATGGAATCAGGCATAAAGTCCTTGCCCATCTCTCCTGGTAGAATGCTATCCCCTCTGGACTTCTGGAGATGGCACCACTTAAGAAGCCATAACTAACTGCCTAGTGTCCTCTTTCACTAGAGCTCCACAACATCAAATCCTTTCAACAATTACATAAGGAGGAAGAAAGAAGTCAGTTTAGTCAGTAGTCATCAGCTTTGTCTCTGCACCCACTCCCGGGTGTCTTCATCTTTTCTCTTCCAGCTCTTCATTTGGCTGGATTCTTTAAGAGGCTGCATTGTGTTGCTGTGTTCTGGATAGATATACGGATAAACAGACAGACAGACAGATAGACACGTGTCTTGGTTTGGGTTTCGCCAAAAGCACCCTGAAATAAGAACTCACATGCAAGTAGGAAACACTGGTAAGAGAATAGAAATGCGAGTGACATGGGAGGGAAGAAAACCAACCAAAGGAGAATAATCAAGTAAGTTACCACTGAGGGCAAATGGAGCTTCATCCCACTGGGGAATCCTGGAAGACAGTGTAGCACCTGCTACTCAACGTGAATCATCATCATCATCCTCCTCCTCCAAAGATCTATCCTAAATTCACTCAATCAAAAAAATTTCTTTTACTTTTTAATAGTTTAATATGGAAGGCTATAAAAAATTTAGATGGGTATGAGTTTAACCACTCTATTGCTTACTATTAAGTCAACATACAAAAATAAAAATCCATATTAACATGTTAAATTTTACTTTGTTGTATAGTTTAGATATTGTTATCCTGAATTAAAATGTTGAAGTGGTTTAATATAATTTCTATAAAACGGTTAGAGGGCAACCTTATAACACCAAGGTCACGGGTTTGGATCCAGAAAAATCCATGACTGCTCCCAGACACAATAAAGTAACTACTCAAGAAAAACAGTTTCCTTGAAGATGTTAGTTCTGTTACCCAATACTTATATTTTAAAGGAGTATCAGATTATTCTATAGCATACAAGGAAAAAAAGGTATTTATTCAAAGAATTTAAGATGCTTCCAAAGTTTCTAAATCAGCTTGGAAAAAAAAATTAACAAAACAGTAACTTCTTAGAAACATCAAACTTAAAAGAAAAAAATAAATAAACTCTAAAGAAGATTTTTCTGTTTAAACAATAAGACTTAGAAAAGCATGAATCCAATATTTTTGGACATGACAGAATATACTAATTTATGAGCTCAGGTTATAATATTAACACTTGAACTTCATTAAATATAATTAAAATAGAAATTGCCTAGCTATATAGTCTTTTGGACAATTTTTTTGCCCAAGACAACACCAAATTAATTTTAAAATATTATAAAATTACACTTACTGTTAATTTATTAACTGACTACCAAAATTGGAAACCTTTTGTTAAGGAATTGAAAAACTAATACATATAGTATATTTTTAACATACAGAATTAATAAAATCCTACAGAATATATTTTTCTTAAGCCTCTTGTCTCTCCCTTTATCTCCCCTCAGTCTCCCTTCTCTCTGCCCTTAAGCTTGCAGCAGTGAAAGCAATTTTGTATCTACTAAATAAGTCTCTCCCAAGTCCACTGAACACAACATTTTCTAGGCCTTTCATCATACTACAAATTAGCTGCCTTATTAAGAATAACAGTCCGGTTGAAATTCTTCTTTTACTGAAGTAATGTCTCCATTTCTGCTCTGGCCAGAGCACTTAGGAAGACATTAGAGAATTTAAGTCATTTACTTATTTTTAGTATAGTTGATAGACTCATTGACATTATAAAGAGAAGCTCTGCCAAATTTGACAATTCACTCCTTATTCTACCCTAAACTTTAGTTTAAAAGGAAAAAAAAAAATAGTTGGACCATCAACTTGGCTGGGGGAAGGAAATTGTTTTCCTCAAAGAAATAAAAGCATTCTGCCTTCACCTGAAGTATGTGTAGGAGACAATCTGTAGAGAGGTGGAGGCAAAATTGTTGAGAGACAGACTAAGATCACTTACTGCAAACAACTCGCTTCTGAGAGCAAGTCAAGAAGTGTGCAAAATGGCGTGAATCTTGGGTATGAGAATAAATGCCTACTTTGTATCAAAAACTAAATGAGTTCTAGACCAGTGCAATCTAATAGAAATGTAATGTGAGACACAAAAGCAAGCCACATGTGTAATTTTAAATGTTCTAGTAGCCCCATGGAGTTAAAAACAAACCAAACAGGTAAAATTAATTTTAATAGTATACTATTCAACCCAATATGTACAAAATGTATTATTATTAATATTTACCATTTTTTATACTGTCTTCAAAATCGAGTGTGAATTTTACACTTAGAGCACATTTTACATGCCCCAAAGCCACCATGCTGATCAGCTCAGGTCTAGACAATAGATCAAATGAACCAAAATGTCTTTAAAATATTTGCAGGATCTTTAACAGCCAGGTCAAAAGCACTAGCTGAAATCTTGAAGTTAAAACTATGTTTTTATTACAGTGAGTTCTCTCTCTCTTTTTTTTTTTCTTTAAAGATGACCAGTAAGGGGATCTTAACCCTTGATTTGGTGTTGTCAGCACCACGCTCACCCAGTGAGCTAACCAGCCATCCCTATATGGGATCTGAACCCGTGGCCTTGGTGTTATCAGCACCACACTCTCCCGAGTGAGCCACGAGCCGGCCCTTATGGTGAGTTCTGACCTCTTTATTATTCTTAGAATTCCAACCATCTAACGGATCTTTCTCTAAGGATTATTTTGTCGTTCAATTCAATTTCACATGCTCATCATCTGAACACATGTTGTGACCAGCATCACCCCCAACACACACACACAACCCCACCCCCCACCGCATCCCATCCTCTTGCCCCTGGGAATGGCTTTGGAAAAATACTTTAATTCTGATTCACTTTTTAGTACAAAAAGCAATGTCAATATGTTCTGTTTTAAAATATGATCTTCCCAAGGTACAGAGAAATCCTAATGTCAAACCTTTGTCTAGATCTTTGAGTGAACAGAGGAAGGGTACCAAGAAGCATACGGATCTGTTGTTTGAAAAGTTACATATGCTAGGGCTGCTGTGGGCCTCGGGCCAAAGTTTGGAGTTAGAAAGGAGGCAGAGGGCAGCCTGCTGCTTGTGTGCATAACAGTGTATATCGCCACCTCCTGTGGGAGCGGTCTGAACACACTAGACTGTTAAGTAGAGAAACTTCTCATCCTTATAGATTTTGATTGTGATGTTTCTGAAACTCCACGACTCTCCTGAGCTAAGAGTTACCTGTGAGATGACCCAGGAAGAAGGGGGCCTATTTGTACATTATTCTACCAGGAAGATCTCAGAAAGCACTGAACTGATCTCAGAGGGAACTAAGAGTGTCAACATCTATCCTGACTGGCCTTAGGAAATGCCCTCTGTCTCACTGATAGTCCAGCCTAATTTTTGAAATGTCCTACTGCAAGTTAGGATTGACCTAGGGATTTCACTGTTTGAAGCGTGGAAAGGGATAAAAAGAAAATTCTAGGAGAGATTGATACCAATGAGTAGAAGTGGGGGTTCTCCAAGGGGAGGTGAAGACTCACATCCTGGTGGTTTGAGAAAGAAAGACATCGATAGAGGGAGGTAGGTCCAAGGATCAAGAGGGGAGACTGGTTTTGCTGTGCATATCTATGCAGTGTTTAACTCTCTGAGTGCTTTTTCTCTTGGATTATTGAAATAGTCTTATGAAGCATACACTACAGATTAATTTCTCCTCTTGTACTGTATTCCTTTATAGCTTATGTGATGAAATAAAACCAGGAACAGCTACATAATTTGAAAGGCCAGTGCAAAATAAAAATGTGGGAACCTTTGTTCAAAAATTATAAGGAATTTCAACAAAATGTGGTATATACATACAATGGGATATTATACAGCCTTAAAAAGGAAGGACATTCTGTCCCATTCTACAGCATGTATGCACCTCGAGGACATTATGCTAAGTGAAATAAGCCAGCCATGAAGGGACAAATACCATGTAATTCCACTTATATGAGGTACCTAGGGTAGTCAAATTGATACAGTCAAAAAAGTAGAATGTCAGTTGCCAGTGTCTGAGGGGAGGGGAAAATGTGAGCTGCTGTTTAACAGGGATAGTTGCAGATTTGTACAATGACAAGAGTTCTACAGACTGGTTGAACAGCAATATGGATTACTTAACCCTATTGAACTCTACACTTAAAAATGGATAAGATGGTAAATTTTATGTTGTGTGTATTTTACCATGATTAAAAATGAAATTTAAAATATTTTAAATTATTGAGAATTTCAAGATGGCAATTGCAGAATGGTTAAACCAAGATTGGACTGCTTTGAAATATGAGATCCTGGGCCAGCCCATGGCTCACTTGGGAGAGTGTGGTGCTGATAACACCAAGGCCATGGGTTCGGATCCCTATATAGGGATGGCCGGTTCACTTACTTGGGAGTGCGTGGTGCTGACAACATCAAGTCAAGGGTTAAGATACCCTTAATGGTCATCTTTTTTAAAAAATAAGAAAAAATGTGAGGTCCTTTGTGACTGCACAGGTTGCACAACTATGAAGCTGGCCCTGGAGAAAAGGGACAAAGTAATACAGGAAATGTGGCCTTTCCAAGAGAGTATTTTCTGTCTGACTCCCAAGTAGTGGTAGAAGCAAGAAGGATCAAAGGCCCAGAGTTTCAGATATTGTCACTACCAAACAGCAGGAGGTCAGTATCAAGCAGCAGAATAGTAAAGACAAAAGAAAAAATTTAAAGCTATTAGTGTAAAAGGTAAATTACTTACAAAGGAACAACAATTATATCAACAGAAAAATTCTCATTCGTATTACCAGAGGTCAGAAAACAGCAGAATAATGCCTTTAAGTATTGGGAGAAAAGAGTTGTCAACCTGGAAAATCCTACCTTGCTGGATTATTATTCAAGAGTGAGGGTGAAATAAAGACAATTTCAAACAAGTCACACCTGAGGGAGTTTACAGCTCATGGACTTTCTATCACTGAAGTAACTACATGCGAAGTGCATCAGTAGGAAGAAAACTAAACCCAGAGGAAGGAACAGCATGCAAGAAATATGTTGTGGTTTGTCGAGTGTGTATTTATTTTTCTTTATCTCTTTTTAAAATTTTATTTTAATTGTACATATCTGTGGGATACAGTGTGTTGTTTCAATACATGCATATATTGTACAATGAATCCCTTGGGGTAGATTAGCAGATCCATCACCTAAACGTGTATCTTTTCTTTCTGATGAACACATTCAAGATCCTCTTTACTAGCTATTTAGAAATACACAATACAATTTTATTGGCTATAGTTGGCCTGGAACACCAGAACTTTCTTCTTATCTACCTATTTCTATTTCTATTTTCTCTATGCTGCATGCTGAATATTTTCTTCAGGTTTTTCTGTTTTAATAACTATTTAGTGCTAACAACTTTCTGTAATGATTAAAATTAAATTCAGGTTAAGTAATAGAAAAACCCAATATAGCCATGGCTTTAAAAAAGGGGATAGAAGGAGGAATTCAGCTTCCAGCCAAGATGGGGTAACAGGGACTAGATTTTTCCTTCTGTCTGTAAAGAAAAAAAAAGAAAGAAAGAAAGAACAACTATAAGAAGCAACAGTTTTCGAGACACTGAACATCAGGTAGCAGAGTACAGTGATCCTGAATGATGAGAAACAGACAGGGTAAGGCCTGTGATTGCCCCAGCTTGCTTCTTTGGGAAAGCTTTAAGGCCATGTCACTGGGAGAGGGAATTCAGGTTGAGCCTACTGGACTCCTTGAGTTGAGGAGATGAAGCTAAGAGCCTCAGGAGACCACGACTGAGTTCACAGGATAGAATACTTGAATTGAAAGCAGAGGTTGTCAAACTGAGTAGAGGAGCAAAACTCAGCTATTTGCTCCCTACCAGAAATATATTTTAAATACAAAGATACAAATAAGTTTAAAAGAAAGGATGAAAAAAATTTACCATACTAACATTAACCAAAAGAAAACTGGAGTGGCTATATTAATATCAGATGAAGTAGATGTCAGAGCAAAGAGTATTACTAGAATCAAACAAAGTCCATTTATAATGATAATGGAGTCAGTTCCTAAAGAGAACATAACAATCCTAAACTTTATGCAGCTAATAACAGAAACTAAAAAAACACAAAGCAAAAACTTATAGAACTGCAAAGATAAAGTCCACAATTATACCAAGAGATTTTAACACCCTTCTCTCAGTAGTCAATAAAATAAGTAGACAAAAAAAATCAGTAAAGGTATAAAAGACTTGAACATCACTATCACCCAACTTGACCTAACTGACATTTAAAGAACTCTCCACTCAGCAATAGCAGAATACAGTTTCTTTCCAGGTGAAAACTGAGTACAGTCAGGTGTTGCTTAACAACAGAGATACATTCTGAGAAACGCGTTGTTGGGTGATTTCGTCATTGTGCAAACATCATAGATGTACTAACACAAATCCAGATGGTGTCACCTACTACACACCTATAATCTTATGGGACCATTGTGGTGTATGCGGCCCATTCTTGATCAAAACATGGTAATGCAGTGCATGACTGTATTTACCAAGATAGATCATATTCTACATTGCAAAACAAGTTTCAATAAATTTGAAAGGATTCAAGCTATACTCAGTAGATTCTCTGATCAAAATGGAGTTAAACTGGAAACCTATATCTGAAAGATCTTTGAAAAATCCACAAACACTTAGGAATGAAGTAACACATTTCTCAGTAACCCATTAGTCAAAGAAGAAATCAAAAGGGAAATTACAATGTACTTTTTAAAGAATAAAAATGAAAACATAATACATCAAAATTTGTCAACAGCCACTAGAGCAATATTTCAGGGGAAATTTATATTACTACACACCTAACTTAGAAAAGAAGAAAGGCCTCAAATCCATAACCTCAGCTTTCACCTTACTGAGCCAGGGCAAGAGCAAATGAAATTCAAAGTAAACAGGGAAATGGAAACATTGTAAAGATCAGAGTAGAAAGCAATGAAATAGAAAACAGAAAAACAATAAAGAAAATCAATAAAACCCAAAGCTAGTCTTTGGGATAGTAAAACTGATAGAACTCTAGCCAAATTGATCAAAAGAAAACAAACAAACAAAAAAAAACAACACACAAATTGTCAATATTGTGAACAAGAGAGATAGCACAACTACAGAATCTATGAATATTAAGGGATATTAAGGAAATATAAGGAACAACTTTATGTCAATAAATGTGACAACTTAGATTGAACAGACAAATTTCTTTAAAGACCCAAATTACTCAAGCTCATTCAAAAAGATTAAATTTGTATTTAAAAATCCATAAAGGAAATTCCAGGTCCAGATGACTTCACTGAAAAATTCTACCAGTTAAGAAAGAAATAATACTAATTCCACACAAACTTTTCCAGAAATTGATGAAGCAGTAGCAATTTCTAACTCATCTTGTGAGGCTGGAATTACCGTGATGAAGACTTTACAAGGCATTAAAATACAAGAAAAGTATGGGTCAGTATTTCTCATGAATTTAGATGTAAAAATTCTAAACAAAAATTTAGCAAATTAAATCTAACAACAAATGAAAAAGATAACACACCATGACCAAGTGAGGTTTACCTCAGGAATACAAGGTCGGTTTAACTCTTTAAATACAGTCAGTGTAATTCTCCATAATAACAAACAAAATAGGAAAAATAATATGATCATCCTACGAATGTGGACAAAATCTTTGACAAATCCAACCTCATTCCTGTTAAAACCTTTTAGCAAACTAGGAATAAAAGGGAACTTCCTCCACCTGGTAAAGGGCATCTACAAAAAACCTGCAACGAACAGCAAATTTAGCAGTGAGAGACTGAATGCGTTCCCCTGATATGAAGGAAAAGGCAAGGATGCTGGTTCCACCACTTTTATTCAACCTTGTGTTGGAGATTCAGGCCAGTGTAATAGAACAAGGGGAAGAAATAAAGGACACCAAGATTAAGGAGGATAAGCTTTTCCTTTGCAGGCAATGCGATTGTCTACACAGAAAGTTCAGTGTAATCTACAAGAAAGCTGCTAGAAGCCATAAGTTAGTTTAGCAAATTTTCAGGAGTCAAAATTAATGCAAAAATTAACTTTATTTCTATAAACTAGCAATGAAGAAGTCAAGATTAAAATTTTTTTAAACAACATCATTAAATAGCACAAAAAATATGAAATAGTTAGGGATAAATTTGACAAAGGAAAATTAGTCCATTTTCTGTTGCCTGTAACATAATACTTGAAACTGGGTAATTTATAAAGAGACAGAATTTATTTGTTACCACTTTGGAGGCTGGCAAGTCCAGGGGACACATCTGATATGGGACTTCTTCTTGGTGGGGACTCTACAGGTCCTGTGGTGACGCAGGGTATCTGTCACATAGCGAGGTCTGAGCAAGAGCACGTTTCCACATGTTTTCTTCCTCTCCTTATAAGGCCCCCTGTCTATTCTCTAATAACCCATTAAACCATTAACCCGTTATTTCATGCATGAGTAATTCCATTCACACGGATAGAGTCCCCACGATCCAATCACCTCCGAAAGGCCCCTCCTTTCAGATACCATAGTCCGATCTCCCACCCTCTTAACACAGTTACGGTGGGGATCAAGCTTCAATGAGTTTTTGAGGAACATTCAAACCATAGCAAGGATGTACCCTGAAAACTATAAAACTTTGCCGAGGGAAATTTGCAAAACAAAATTAATGGAAAGACATACAGTCGTCCCCCTTTATCTACACACGCCGCATGGATGCCCAAAACCATGGACAGGGCTGAACCCTATGTGTACTATGTGTCTTCCTATACATACATACCTATGATAAAGTTCAATTGATAAATTATGCAGTCAAAAGTAACAATAACCTGTAATAAAATAAAACAATTGTAACAATATGTTGTAATAAAAGTTATGTGACTATGGTTTCTCTCTCTGACAATATCTTACTGTGCTGTAGTCACCCTTCTTGATGTTATGAAGTGAGAAGGTAAAATGCCTACGTGATGAGATGAAGTGGGTCGAATGACCAGGCATTATGACCTCGCGTTAGGCCACCACCGACCTTCTGACAACACGTGAGGAGGAAGATGATCTGCTTCGGGTGATCACGGATCACTGAGTCACGACAATGTCAACTGCTGGATGTCAGCAGCAGATGCTGTTGATGACTAATGGGCGGGGAGCATATACAGCATGGAGACGCTTGACAAAGGGGTGATTCTTGTCCCAGAAGGACAGAGCAGGACAGCTTGAAATTTTATCCTGGTTCTCAGAATGGTGCACAATTGAAAACTTATGAATTGTATATTACTGGAATTTTCCATTTAATATTTTTAGACCACAGCTGGCCATGGAAAGCAAAACCAGAGGTAAGCGGGGACTACTGAATTTTGTTCATGGGTCAGAGGATTCAATATTGTTAAAATATTGATTTTCCCCAAATTGCTTATAGAATCAATACAATCCCAATAAAAATCCCAGAGGCTTTTTTTTTTTTTTTTTTTAGAAAATGAAAACTGATTCTGAAATTCACTTGGAAATTGAAAAGACCTAGAAATACGGAGCAAATGTGGAAAAGAAATTGTATGTTACTCCTTGATCTTCAGATGTAGAGCACTGCAAGTGGGGATAACAATACAAACAAAGTCTTAATAGTAAGTTTTCCCAAAGTATCTCCAAATAAAACGGTGTGAAACAGCTATTGTGTTGGGAAGCAGTAAAAGACAAAACAGATTAGTGTGGCATCACATAGACTGACAAAGTATCAAATTGACTAAGCCCAATAAATATTTCCTAATGTAATCCAAATCAGTCATGCAGTAAAGGGTCTTGAACGTGGGGACGTTTTAGAAATAGCTGCTTTCAAACTTGATAAATACAAGTTTATTAACTTACATATTATTTTTATCCCTCCCATTTCTAAAAAGGATTTGAAATAGCTAATAATGAACTAGGAAATAGCCAAAAATTTATTACCTTACATATATATTTTATAGCCTTGTGTACTTTCCCAATTCCCCTTTGATTAGAAGGGAGATTACCGAGTAACTTCATTCTACAATGCCGAATAATGGGGGAAGAAACAAAAGTCTTACGTGCTTTCCACTGTCAAGACCTCTCGCTTATTTTTGGTACATCTAATGCATGAAGGACAGTGGGACATGTTCCAAGACTAGGAGGAGCACCATGTAACTGGAGCTGTCATCAGAGTCCTTCTTATGTGAGGAAATTGCCCATCATTGTTCCAGGAAGGCAAACATTGGGAACCGCACTGCAGGAAATGAAGGGTTTTATATAAATGGCCATTTGCCACATAGACCACAGTGTGATAAAATGTCTTATGATGATGGCATCTTCCCTTCCTGAGGAAAGTTTGATTCCTTTTAGAGAAGAAATGGTGACTTGGGACTTACATTTTCTCTTGGCGAGAAGATTTTCTCTATATTTAAGAAAAATAACAGTATCAAAAATGATACTTACCACAAGGCCTTAGGTTGATGTTTCAGGTATGCTACTACTTTTGATAGGAATCAGAAAAATCTTACATGTAGTGTCGGAGTCCGTGAGCTTTAAGTATACTTCTCTGGTATTATGAAAAAGACTTTCCATTGACATTTTTAAAATAAGTAAGGAGACAAACATCGTGCACTTTCTTCTTCATGGCCAAGATAAACATTCTTATCTTTTTCAGAGTTTGGATTTTGGAAAATTAAGGGCTGACCGTATTTGAATTCTGTACTTATTTTTGCTGCCTACATATTCTTTCTAACTATAGCAGATGTTTTCTTTCTGCCTCCCATTGACTATTGTTCAAACTTCCTAGCATGTTTCACCAAGACCTTCCTGATCTGGTCCTTGTTCACCTCTCTAACTTCATTTCTCTCTCCTTCAGGAACACACACATACACACGTGCTGTATTGTCCAGCTTATTCGTGGCAAGGTAGCCACTCTCTGGGAGGGCGCTGATCGGGAAAGAAGTTAGGCTGAGGAGTGTTGGTCAGGTGAGACACATAGAAGGCAGCTCGACAAAGCACGTGAACACCAGACACAGTTTAATTACTTACAGATCCCGGAGAGGAGGAAACACACCTCTCAGGGGCAACAGGAAGGTGGGAGCTGTCTGGGACATGCACGCTCAACCAGCAGATGAGGAGCAGGAGAGAGAGATCGAGGACCTGTGGGCAAAGTCTTTATTGGGGTCCAGAGTGTTACCCAAGCAGCTTTCCCACACGGGGTTCTAGTTGGTGGGTTTGGAGCAAGCAGGTACACGCTCCATGGAGGCACACTGTGACTGAGAGGGGGTGTGTTAGACCATTTCTGTTGCTTATAACAAAAAGCACAGAACTGGGTAATTTGCAAGAAAATGAAATTTACCACTTGTAGTTTCAAAGGCTGAAAAGTCCAAATTCCAGGGAACACATTGGGTGAGAGTCTTCTTTGGTGGTGGCTTTACAGCAATGCAGGGGTCTCACATGGCAGAAAGTGGCAGAACAGTGAGAGACTAACATCTCATATGATCTTCTTTTAAAGCCCTCAGAACCACACCCTGACCACTATTAATAATCCATTCATGGTCCTACAATCTAATCACCTCTTGAAGGCCCCACCTTTCAATTACCATTAGAGGATTTCCCACCTTCAGTAGTTACAGTGGGAATTAAGCTTCTAGTATATGAACTTTGGGGGACACAACTCAATCCACTGCAGAGGGGATCACTGTGGCATATCCGTGCAGTCTATGTGGGGTGTGTGGGTCAGTGGGACGAGCATGTCCCATAGCAAGGTGGTGACCAAGAGGAGGTTGTATAAGGAAATACCTGGGTTGACACCCTTGAGGAGCTGGGAGGAGGCAGAGAACTGGGAACTGTGTCAAGGCTGACTGAGCCCCACTTCTGGGATGAGAAAACTCAGTTTATATTCAAAATGGACAAATGTTGCCAAGGCAACATGAAATTATAAGAATCCACTTCAACACGCTAACTTCCCTTCCACCAGCTCTATCACACACTCCCTGCCTAGGTACCACACTCGCACCCTATAAGGCAGCCATATGGAAATTATTTGAGTTCTGTATATGGCTCCCAACAGACTCTGGGCCTTTGCTCATGTTGTTCCACTTGCTTAAATACTATTTCGCACATAGGCTTTGGCTCATTTCCACTGATCTTCAGCTTGGCATGCAATTTCTTTGAAAAACTCTTGGTTGACTTTGCCAATGAGGATTAAATCTCCTTTTCTGGTCCCCTGCCCTCCTTTACCATAACAATTATTTCACTGTGATTTTGGCAGATTGTATTGTCTAAAGGTGTCCACAGCTGTATGTCCTATTCTACATGCTCCTGCCTTCTCTGTCCCTCATTGAGATTTGGTTGGAGGTTTGAGGACTCCAATTCTCCTCCCCTGGAGTCTAGACTGGTCTTAGTAAACAACAGAACATGGTGGAAGCAATAGCCCATGATTTCCAAGGTGGGGTCAGAAAAAGCCATGCAGCTTCTGACTATTTCTGTTGATATGCTTGCCCTGGGAGAAGCCAGTTCCCATGTGAAAAACCCAGTTACCCTAAGACTGTCATGCTGCAGAGGACATATGATGTAGGTGTAATAGGAAGAAAAACTCATGCTGTGTTTCTTCTGCTCCCATAGCACAATTGTCAGCACAAACACTGACTTCTGATTTCTGTAACCAAAAGTAGGGGGATTTCTTGCCATAGCAAGCACCAGCTGGATGTCCTCTAATTCAATCCAATTCTGACACTATCTGTCTGGAAATAGCATCAGATCCCAGAGGTTGAGGGTTCAGTCCCCAAGACTGCCCTTCACTTCACATGCCACTTGCAAGTCTCTGTCCTCTGCAACTTCTGACCAACCAGCTATAAATCAGGGTTCCCACAAACTCCTCCTCAGTTTTAATTAGCTTGCTTGACTGGCTCACAGAACTCAGGGAAACACATTTATCAGCTTATAAGAAAGGATATTTTAAAGGCTACAAAGAAACAGCCAGATAAAGAGATACACAGGGCAAGGTCTGGAAGAATCCCAAGCACAGGAGTTCCATTCCTGTGGAGTTGGGGTGCACCAACCCTCCCCGCACATGGATGAGTTCAGCTGTCCAAGTGCTCGCCAAGCCCAGTTCTATTGGGTTTATACCGAGGCTTCATTACGTAGGCACCATTGATTAGGTGATCAGCTTAACCTTCGGTCCCTTTCCCCACCCTGGAGGTTGGGGGTAGGACTAAAAGTCTTGCCTTAGTCTTTTCTGTGGCCAGCCTCCACCCTGAAGCCCTACCTAGGGGCTGGCTGCCATCCATCATTAGTATACAAAAAGGCTGTTATCACTTTGGAGAGTCTAAGGATTTTAGGAGTTGTATGTCAGAAGACAGGCATGAAGACCAAATACACATTTTCACAATATCACAGTAGGTGACTCCCAGTTAACAGCCAGCAAGAACTCAGCCAAGTGAATGAGGACATCTCCAGATCATTCCTGCCCCAGCCATCAAGTCACCCCTGGCCATGGAGTCTTCGCAGTTGACCCCCACACACTGTGGAATCCTGCGCCCTTTGCAAATGTCTAAGCTGCAGAGCCATGAACATAATATGATTGGTTCAAGCTGCTATGTTTGGGGTAATTTGTTACATTTCACTAGTAACTGAAATATTGTTACATAAACAGATGTTTTCTCCTTTAGATTGTAAGATTCCATACTGGACTGTGAAAGCATGAGGGCAGGGACTCTATCTGATTTGTTTACCATTATAACCTTAGCTTTTAGCCCAATGCCTATCACATAATAGGAATTTAGTAGATGATCTTAACTAAATGAATAGATGAATGAATAAATGGATATTTTCTTCCTCTAGCTTTGTGTTTATCTACCTCTTTCTTGCAGTTTAAGTTTGGTGACCTAGTTACAGATAGTTGGTGTGCCCAGGATACTGTTTTCTTATCTGCCAAATTCTACATGATTAATTTCTACTGTGTTGCTCTTGACCAGTCTTTGCCCCAGCGTTTGGAATAATGAAGTGACCAAGAGAAAGACCTTCTACCATGTGGGTCTGAGAAGGCTTCTCTGGTATAGCCCCTGGAGTGGGACAGAGGGGACTGAAGTAGGTGGGGAATTGGCTGAGGCCACGACCCTCGGAAGCCTGTGAACTTGAGCAGGGTCTTTATGAGGGTGCAGAGCCATCCATTAGAAAGGTGCTGCCTCTCTTCTTCCACATACCCTCCCAGGGCATCGGAATTGAGGAGACTTCAGTCAGATCGCGATCAGACCAGAACAGCACATCATCCACTCCGTGCTCGAGTGTCAGCTGGTGAGGGCAGGGGGTGACCTGAACAGCACATCATCCACTCCGTGCTCGAGTGTCAGCTGGTGAGGGCAGGGGGTGAAGGTGAGGAGTGGGGAATGCAGATGCTGTGCTGTAGGAGGTAATATTCCTGCCTTTAAAAGTCTGTCATCTTCCCCCTTCAACCCAAACCATTTCCTGTCTTTACATGAACACACACAAGGCCACCAGGAAGCCTAGGCGCTTAATCACACCTGCTCTCGTGCAGGATGGGTGCAGCCATCCATGCTGTAGTCCTTGCCCCAGTTATAGAGACAGCACAAGCATAAGAAAAACAGGAAGAATAAGAGAAAGAGAAGAAAGAGGAGAAAGGGCTACTTTCATTTGGTGTTCGCTAAATACCATGAACTGTAATAAGAGCTTTTTTATTTTATTTTTTGCATAATCCTATTTAGTCAGAAATAACAACATCTCACAAGATAAGTGTAATTCCCAATTTTCAGGTGAGGAAACTAGTGCTCAAAGAGTTTAAGTAACTTGCTCAAGATCATATAATAAATGTGTTACAGGGTGCACTCAACCTTGGCTGAGGTTCCTAAAACTGATATCAAACTCACAGGTCTGGCTACCTGCCCCCAGAGAAAAGCAAACCAATGAAAAGTCAAATGTTGGTGAAAATGGAAATCAGCTTTTATTCAGGAATTTTGGTGACCTGAGGACAGATGTCAGGCTAACCCATCTCTTCCGTAAACCTAAAGGAGAATGGCCAGGCTACAGCCATCTCAAAGACTCGCGGGTTTTTTAAGAAGGGGTTGAGGCAATGGAACGTGGGAAGTGAAAAGCAGTAGAGAAGAGTATGTGAGCAGCGAGAGATGTGTGTCAATGAGTCAGGTACAAGGTCTCGCCAAGGCCTCATCTGGTTTCTGTTCCCGTCTTAGCTGTTATCTCAGGGTCTGGGTAGTACGTGCAAATCTGCAGCTTCAAGTTGGCTGGAAAACAACTTTGCATTCATGTAAATAATGTCATCTTGCCCTATAATCAAAGTTCAAAATACCAAATAACCATGGGAAAAGAGGAAACTCAGAGAAATGCATACCAAGAAAAAAAACTGTGTTCTTTTAAAATCTTTTAGAGCCCATGTGGTTTAAGGTCCCAACATTGCTTCAGTCCTGCTCACTCCAACAAATGTTGGAGCCAGAATTTTTAGCCAAATTCCAATGCTCTTTTTATTCAACTAGGCTATAGGGGGTTCTATTATCACCCAGAAGTATCGAAATAGCCCACAGGAAACACTGTTCAAACAGAATCATGATGTGGAGGTTCACTTTGATTCTGACACTGTACAGAATTGAATCTCCTGTTATGCCCGACTTGAATTCCACCTCCCACAGCCCCCCCTTCCCCCCCCCTCACTTCTCCCTGGACGCTGAAGCAAACCAGGAATTCCTAACTGACCTGGACTCAATGTCCTGGCCTTGAAGATCAAGAATTCAGGCTATGGGATTCCAACACAGTGCGTTGCACCATCAAGTAGCAGGTTGAGTTATCCAGTTGATGGCTCTCAGCCACACATTGCTTCATGCCCA
The DNA here is from genome assembly GCF_027409185.1 of Cynocephalus volans. Classification (NCBI taxonomy): domain Eukaryota; kingdom Metazoa; phylum Chordata; class Mammalia; order Dermoptera; family Cynocephalidae; genus Cynocephalus; species Cynocephalus volans. The sequence continues at coordinate 21,700,771 of NC_084464.1, forward strand.
AGTATGCCTCCACTTCTGGCAAAAGAGAAGCAACTCCCTAAGATCCATTCTGGTTGTACTGATTATAACAGCCAGTGCGAACTGAGTTGGTTTCATCAACCCGCCATGACTAGAGTGTACACACAATCTTTGTTTGCTAAGGCAACACAGAGTAGGTAATTGCATTGATGTTTACCGTAGGTGATAAGAAAAGGAAGGACCAGATCAAGAACCTAGACTCTGGAACAAGTTACTCCAAGGCTACAAGGAATTCTCAGAGGCATTTTACAACTTCAGTAGTATGCTTTCTTGAAATAAGGTTTGGGCTGCTGAGAATATGGCCAGGGTTCTGCAACTGATTGCCACATTCCAGGATTGTAAAAGCAAAAAATGACCTTCCAGCAACTCTTTTTAATTGTTCTGTTTTATTTTTCAACTTCAGCAAACATTTCCTGGTCATCTGCTATTGCAGAGCACTCTGCTTGGCCTTTTATCCTTATGAGGACACCAAGAAATAGGAAACATAACTACTTCCTTCAGAATATTATGGTCTGTGACAAAAATAAGTATTCAACTAACATATGCCCCAGAGTGTAAGATGAGCCCAGCCCTAAGGACACTCCCAAAATGCAAGGGAAGCCTGCAGGAGGGAGAAGTCTATTCCAACAGGAAGTTGTATATTTAATTTTGATCATGGGTTTACTCCTACAGTTTGATTCAGCTTGACCTTTGAAGCCTCACTGTGAACTAGACATTGACCTACAGAGCAGAAATAATTGGTCCTGTATCCTGAATTTAACTAGCTCACTATACTTAGTGATTACATAAGAGAAGTTACATATTTCAACAGATTGTTTTGTCATTCACTACTCTTTGGTGGGTCAGAATATAATTGTATATAGCATATGTGTGCTGATTGTTAGTTCTCCAAGTCAAAATATGTGGTCAAATATGTAATTATAATAGATGATAACTTACATGTAAGTTATTGCACCAGGAAGTACTCAGGCCCTTCAATTTTAATATACTTCACATGGCCACTTTCTCCTACATTGGGGAAAAATATGAAGTTCCTTTCTAAAAAATCCTACATTTTAGAATATGATGGCAGAACTCTATCTTTAGGATGGAAGATTCCAGACTCCCAAGTGATGATAGTTTACATTAATTCCAGACGAAAAACACGGAGAAGTTAGAGTCAGTAAGATAGAAATAAATGAAAGAAAACAAAACATTAGCTCCAGAAGAAAAGACAGAGGAAGTTAGAGAATTGAGAAATAAGGAAAAAGAAAAGAAAGGCTAAATACTGTTTGAAAAGAAAAAATTATCAACAGCAGCTGATTTACTATAAATCATCATATCTTTGCTGATAATACCCAAAATAGGAGTCAGTGTAGTTCCCAGTAAATGACACCAAACCCCAAAAGCAATCAGTGGCTCATAACCTAGTAAGTCGGTTGAAAGGGCTGTCAAAATGGATCCAAGTTTATATTTAGTATTAATAGAGCTGTGTCCTTTTCTTATAATAACAGGTCAGAATATACAATGGCATTCTCTAGGGTCTAAAAATATGTATTTAAAAATATAGTGAATTCTATTTTAACACAATACTCTCCTTTAAAAATTTTTTTTTCTATTTAAGTGCATTGAGAGAACATTACAAAAGCACTCAAAAAGCTGTCGACTCATAATGTTAGAGCAAGAGGAATGAGATACAATCGTGGCATGATAGTAAATAAATTACAGAATGAGTCAGAGCAGTAAAAATTATATTAAAATTGGTGCTTCTGCCTTTAGTAACCTAGTACTTTTCCAGTCTTCAAGAATTCATTGTCAACACCCCCAATCGTGGTCCACTGTAATGGTGGTCATAATGTGCTATAAATGCAGTGTACACATATTCTGTACTACGGCAAAACCTTAGTAATTGCCTGTCTGGTTTAATTTTCAGCTGACCAAAGGGAAAAAATTTTGAGGTTGTGCTATCTTTTCCTCTATTATTATTATTATTACAAATATCTGTATCGGTCAGGGAACCACATAAATCCATCATTCTAGCTTTATAGTTTGCAGAGTTTCTGGAATTGAAAAGTAACCTAAGGTAAAACACTTACCCAAGCTCAGCTTTCCAGAGTTTTCCTACTTTTTTCATCAGAAATGAATTTTAAGTTAACCCCTAGATCATCACAAACAAGAGTTCCCTCTGAAATTGTGAGCCATTTCCTCTTCTTATAATAATGGGTTGCTAAACACCAAGTCGGGAGGGTTGTGACCCAGAGTAAGGACATGGTGTTCTCACTCATCCTGTTGGCAGAGGGCTTTAAACACAAATGGCCTTCTTGGATCTGGGAGTCTTGCTGGGGCCTCCATACCCAGAAGGGAAGGAGGTGTCATGATTTGGGGGTGGGTAGTGGGAGTGATGGTAAAAGCCAGGGCAAAATTCTGATGTGCTCCAATTCCAGACTGCCATGTTTCCACCTGCTGCATCCCCTACCCCCAGCTTAAAGTCCAAGGACCGCTTGATTTGAGAGGCAACTCCAGCCTCTATCATGGTGAATTAATCCTCAGACTTCCACAAATGTCTAGTGAGTATGCCAGGTGCTGGGGATCCCCAAGTCCCTGTCTGGGGTCTAGTGACTTGAGTCTAGTGAAAGAGCTTGTATTAGTTGCCTAGGGCTGCAGTAACAAAGTACCACACACTGAGTGGCTTAAACAATAGACATGGATTGCCTTACACTTCTGGAGACTCACAGTCCAAAATCAAAGTGCCAGCAGGGGTGGTCTTTTCTGAAGGCTCTGAGGGAGAATCTATTCCATTCCTCTCTCCTAGCTTCTGTTGGCCTCAGGTGTTCCTTGGCTTTAGATGAGGTTCTTCCTGTGCCTTCCCCTCATCTTCTGTCTGAACATGTCTGTCTGTGTCCAAATTTCCCCCTTTTATAAGGACATTGGTCATATTGAATGAGGGCCCGACTTCGTGACCTCATCTTCACTTGATCATCTGAAAAGACCCTATTTCCAAATAAGGTCACATTCACAGGTACTGGGGGTTAAAACTTCAATGTCTTCTGGGGAGGACACAATTCAACCCATAACAGAGTTGTTCAAATGTGTAAATATTCTACAGAAACTGATCAACAGTTCATATGAAACTTTATCTCCCCCTGAAATTCTGCTCTCGGGGCTTCTACAACCCAGTTCCATTCTGAACTGCTCTGCTACATCCCTGCTTCTATCTGAACAATTTCAGAAACATTCAGTGTCCCATTTTGACTTGAAAGTTCATATATACTAAACTCCAAGCTGCTCCCTGGCCCTTGACTGGCACTTCTAACCCTAGTCTTTTCCTGCCCACTGACACTCCTTTGCACTGATAATTTAAATACTCTGTTCCAAAGGCTTCACTGATACACAAATTTTATTCAATAAGCATTTTCTACGACTACTACTTTAGGTTCTACACCTGGAGCTTGTCACACACTCCTATCTTCAGTGAGAAATTCACAATCTAGTGAGGGACAACATAAAGTAAAACACAAAGAAATAGAGGCTTTGGTAGACTCTGACACAAGCAGGCTTCTATGGGAATGTGTAGAATCAGCCCCAAATCCAGGCTGGGGGTGAGGAAGAGGAAGGCAGGAAAGGCCTCACGTAGGAGGGGACACCTGAGCTCAGTCTTCATGCACATGCAGTAGGATTTATCCAGGCAATGATATAAAAGTGGAAAAGGTGGGCAAGGAGGTGGAAAGGGATACTGGGACAAATAAAAAGATTAAAAGACAATGCATATAAAGATGCTGATTAAATACCAGAACTTCTAAGTGAATAAAAAGAAGAGAGGGTAATGTGTTTAAAGGAGTTGGGTATAAACCCTTTTCTTTATAATAGGTACAAATAGCTTGTCCTAGTCAAAATGGGCTGCTATAAGTAGGGGGAAAGCGTAGTGGATTGTATTGTGTCCCCCCAAAACTCAGTGAGGCTTGACTTGTATTCCCCAGGATTTCTGTAGTAGAAACTTACGAGTCCAAGCGGGCGTGTGAGCTCCGCTGTGAGCAGGTGAATCCAGAGAACGAGGCGGCGTTCGAGGCGCGGGTCATGGAGACGGGCGTCCGCCTGGCGCAGGTGAAGGGGCAGAGGAAGGACGGCGGGCCAGCCCCAGGCCGGGTGGGCAGCCGCCGCCGGCCGGCTCGGAGGTGCTCTCGGGCGGCTGCCCCAGGACGTCTCCGAGCACCAGGGGATCCCAATGTGGCAGCGCGTGGGCCGACTGCGAGATCCGCCTGCCCATGACCTTCGGCGGCCTGAACCGCGGCTTCCCGACGCCCGCTGCAGCTCGCGGCGCGGCGCGCAGGCCGCCATGGCCCCGCTGCACAGCCGCCCGCTGCGGCGAGAAGAGCGAGCTGCGCGTGGACGGGTCACCAAGGACGGGAGCAGCCGCCGCTGCTGCTCGCGCTGCAGCCTCCGGACCCGGCCTGCAGGAGGCGCTGCCGCTGCCCAGCCCTGGCGGCGCCCGCGCAGATCGCGCTGCTCAGGTTCAGCTCGCAGCGTGCCGCCGCCGCCGTGCCCCCAAAGGCCCTGGTGGGAGGGCTGTCACGCCTCTGTGGAGGGCAGGTGGCTGTGGAGTGGCTCAAGCCAGGCCCGAAGCAGCGACTCCGCCAGCAGCTTGCGGGTCCCTCACTGCGGTGCCTACAGCCACAGGGCAGCCGATCGGCCTTGTCTAGGGACAGGCTAGGGTCCCAAGGGGCTCTGGCTGCCCTCCAGCTGCTGTGCCAACAAATGAGGCTGGGCAGCGCGGTGTTCCTCACCAAGTGTTTGGGCACAGGACCTGCTGGCTGGCACCACTTCTGGTACCAGGTGGTGATCCCTGGTCATCCAGTGCCTTTCAGCGGCCTTACCTGGGTTGTGCTGGCCCCAGATGGGCAGGACGGGCATGACGTAGCCAAGGATGCGGCGTCCACACAGCTGCTGGAGGCACTGAGTGAGTCTGGGGCCGGCTTCTTGTGGTCTGCTGGGGCTGAAGCAGGTACCATCGTTAAGCAGTGACCCCGTCCTCTCTCCACAGGCAGCCTAAACAAGGAGGCAGAGCCTGTGTCAGTCTCCAGCCCAGCAGGCCTGGGTGGCCACTGTCTGATCCCATTGGGGGAGGGGCGGGGTCCTGCCGCATGTGTGACACAGCCTCCCTGCTAGGGCAGGGCCTCATAGCACCTGGGGTGGCTCGGGTTTGGCTTATGTTGTGGTGAAGGACCTTGCCCTCCCCCTCCCAGCCCAGGTGACCCCCTGGTGACACCCACACCTACCTTTTTCCCCTCACCCCTCTTCCTCCCACAGCTTAGTATGAATCGTGGTTATTTTCTTGATTTCTTTTGGTTGGATTTTATTTGCGGGGCCGGCTGAACCAAAGGGTCAGAAATCCTGCCTTCATCCCCACTTCTTGGCATCTGGGTTTAGTTTATGTATAGTTTTGAGTTTCTCTATGCTGGTTGTATTTATATTAAACCCCTGGTTGTAAAAAAGAAAGAAAGAAAGAAAGAAACTAACTTAGCCCCCACTGTGACTGTTAAGAGGGTGGGAAATCTTATTATGGTAGTTGAAAGGTGGAGCCTTGAAGAGGTGATAGTGAATGGATTAAAAATGGTGGTCAGGGGTGTGGTTCTGAGGGCTTTAAGAGGAGAGTCTGTCTTTCTCTGTCTTGCTCTCTCTGCTTCCAACATCTTGCAATGTGAGACCCCGGGGTCACTGTCACCACCACCCGATGGACTTTGGACTTCCCAGCCTCAGAAACTGTAAGCAATAGATTTTGTTTTCTTTACAAATCACCCACTTTCAAGTATTTTGTTATAAGCAACAGGAATGAACTAACATGGAAGGTATTCAATTAAAAGAAAAAAAAAAAGGGTCGGCTGTTGGCTCACTCTCACTCGGGAGAGTATGGTGCTGATAACACCAAGGCCTTGGGTTCAGATCCCATATAGGGATAGCCGGTTAGCTCACTCGGTGAGCATAGCGCTGACAACACCAAGTCAAGGGTTGAGGTCCCCTTACTGGTCATCTTTAAAAAAAGAAAAAAGAAAAAAAGAAGCAAAACAACCAATTATAATGTGAACTTTGAGAAAGAAAAAAAGCAGCCCTTGACCACCATAGCTGAGCCAGGCCATGGAGTTCTCCTACTGAACATAAACCATGTCCCAGAACACTAAAACATAAGGTCTCTCTGTTACCTTTATGGAGCAAGACAAAAACCAAGACCATTCTGTAATTGTCTAAGAACAGACAAAAACAAGAACGTTGTCCAAACCACAAAATGGCCAGATGTCTCCCTTTCCTGCACTATTTTGCCTGCTTCTAATTAAAAATTCAGATAATCATAGAATTGCTCTTGCTTTTTGACAGCACCCAGTCTAGAACAAAACCACCCCTTCCACGAACCCTCCCCTAATCAACTAACACAAATTGAAGTCCTATAAGCCCCGTCTTGAGTTGCAAATAGTTCAATCAAATATGTCCTATCCTCCTACCTTTACAGGTATGTTACCGGCATCCAGGTCCCACCGCTTGCTCACCAATCAGAAACAAAAGACTGGTGAGTCCCAAATGTTGATGAGAGGCAGGAAGTTCATTATCAGATGTCTAAGGAGACAGACTAGAACTGTCTACCACTTTAGGGTTTCAGGGGAGTTTAAGGAGGAGCTGAGGGACTGGAGCACGGGAAATGAAAAGCAGGAGGGAGGGGCACGTGCAAGGAACCTGGTGCAGTCTCAGCAAGCCTCTGTCTGGTTTCTGCTCCCGTCCTTGCTGTTATCTCGGGGTCCTGCTGGAGGGATGGAATCAGCATAGCTTTAGTGAGTCTTCCTTGGATGGTACATACAATTCTGCAGCTCCAGGCTGACCTGAGAACAGCTTCACGTCCATGTAAATAATGTCATCTTGCCCCATAACTGAGGTTCAAAATATCAAATAACCATGGGGAAAGAGGGCCTCAGAGAAATGAAGTCCAAGGGAAAAAAAATCTGTGTCCTTTTCAAATCTTTTAGAGCCCATGCAGTTTCAGTTCCCAACATGGCTTCAGTCCTGCTCACTCCAACAACTTACCTTCCTAATTACCTGGAAAGTCAGTTTCAAGTTTAGAATTTTTAGACACCCTGAAGTTCTATTCTGGGCCATACTGTGAGGACCACAGTCCACACACGATCTCCCCTTCTCTTCCCACCCCGGCTCCACTCCACAAGTCAAAGAGCCTCTCGGGTTTCCACGTGGACACAGCAGCTCTCACATCCAAGCTGCAAGCACAGCCCTGCAGTCAGCTGCCTTTGGGGCCAGAGGTGAACACACCAGCAGCACAGGCCACCCTTGGGAAGGAGCAGGGACAGAGGCCTCTAGAATTCCTGACGTATGCTCTGGGCCACATATCTGGAGCATGCTCTAGAAGGGGATGGCGCCAGGGGGACCTGTTGTCTGAACCTCATTGAATCTTCCTACCCATGTGGAAGGCTACATAGTTGATGGCCAGAAGGGGGTCCTCCAAAGTACAGGAAGGTCCCTCTCTCCCTGTTTAAGGGTAGTACTGGTATTATCAATTTATATTTCCATCCAAGGTCCCTGTTCCATCACAGCATAATTAACACTGGATAATATCAACACTTAAAGGGCTGGCTGGTTAGCTCAGTTGGCTAGAGCGTGGTGCCGATAACACCAAGGTCCATAGTTCAATTCCTGTACTGGCCAGCTGCCAAAAAAATTAAATCAACATTCAATAATAATAATTATTCACCTATTAAGTGAAAAAAATCTCAGTGTTATTTCAAGTTGAATTTCTGTAATTACTGTTAAGCATTTAGGTGTTTACTGGCCATTGGATTTCCTCTTTGCTGACCTAAGACCATTTTGATTTTATTTTTTTCTGCTGAACTGTAAGAACTTCTTGTATGTTAGGGAAATCAGCAGTTTGCCATATGAGTTGCAAAGATCCACCCCCCACCCCTGCAGTTTTCCTTTTTACCATATCATAATAGGGTTGGTCATCCAGATGATTTTATTTTTAATTATAATGTGGTCAATCTTGGTAGTCTTTTCATTTTTTTAGTTTTATTATTGTTTTCATTTTTAATTTTTTTGTTATTTTATTATATTTCTTTTTGGTAGTCTTCTCATTATGACTCCTGGGGTTTGCATCATGGTGAGAAAGATGGTCTCCACTCCAAGATTATAAAATTGTACACCTACGCTTTATTTTCTTCTAGCCTATTATAGTTTTGTTATCTTCACATCAAAATATCTGGTCCATCTGGAATTTTTTGTTTTTAAAAGATGACCAGTAAGGGGATCTAACCCCTTGACTTGGTGTTGTCAGCACCACGGTCTCCCAAGTGAGCCACAGCCCAGTCCTTGGAATTTATTTTAACATTAAGATTTGATTTAGGGCTCTTGCTTTCCTTTTATTTCAAGTGGCCCTTTTATTCCATTGACTCAAATCATCATCCTTTGGTCTGACCTGCCTGTGGTGTAAACACACCTTATCTCCTTAACAACACCCTAAACCCCTCAAGGACAAGGACTGTGCCTTCCTTCTGTTGGGACCCTCCTGGCAACTGGCAGATCTTGGGTGGTTGGCAATTACTTGGGGGTGAACTGGAGGGCTTGCTGTGCCATTTAGAGAGGAAGGATGTGTTTACCGTGAACAGTCAATGAAATAATACCTGGAAAGTTGATACCTGCGATGTTATATTGAGACAGTGGTATCCATAATATGTTGAAGAGGAGAATGGTGGTTATCATTTTGGTCAAGAAAGTCCATAATTCCTTGCCATTCACTGCACGGGTCCCTCCTTCCCCTCCCCATTCCCGTTCCCCCAAATCAAACAGTGGCTACAAATCAATCACATTGTGCGTGCCTCAGCTGACTTGGGACCCCAGCTGACCTCAGGTTCTTTTTTCATTTGTTTTTTAACTCATGTGGCTTAGCATCAAGATCATGATATTCTGGGGAAGGAGGGAGTAAACCGTAATAGTAAATAGTAAATTTCTTTTCCTTTTTTTTTTTGCTGTTATTGTAACTATAATAATGAAGTAAAACCCTTATAATAGTCTACATTATTTTCATATTTACAGATATGTGGGCTGGCCGGTTAGCTCAGTCAGTTAGAGCGCATCCTTGTAACACTAAGGTGAAGGGTTCATATCCTGATACCAGCCAGCCCATTACAAAAAAATACACAAATATGTAATCACAGATGTGTTAATCTTCCAAGGTTTATTTCCTGCTGTCTCTGCAAGCTGGTCTCTCCTGCATGTGTGACTTCCACAGGTACTGTTATTTCACAAAGTGGCTGCTCCCACCTCTTCCCACCAAACTCCCCCAGGTCAGTTTCTGAAAGCAGATTGGATCCAGTCATGTGAGCCCAGGTCCTGGGTGGTATGACCACTGTCTTCTCCTCCCACCTGTTGGAAAAATGCCCTAATTATGGCTGAGCTCTGTCCATCCTACTTCCAGATCTGGTAAAACAATTCAACCAGCATGTTTTGAGTAAATACCTTGGCACAGCACTGTCTTGGGTAGTTGAAACATTTAGGAAAGAGCCAGGGCTTTGTAATCATGTTGGAGTGACGAGGACTGAAGCCATATTGGGACCTAAAACCTCACACATTCTAAAAGATTTTTAAAAGACTTAGTTTTTATTCTTAGCATGCATTTCTTTCAGTTCCCTCTTTTCCCATGGTTATTTGATATTTTGAGTCTTGGTTATGGGGTGACATTATTGACATAAATGTAGAGTTTTCCAGCCAGCCTGAAGCTGCAAACTTGCTGGGAGGCACATACTATCCAGACCCCAAGAAATCAAGGAAGACATCAGTAAAGCTATGTGGATTGCACCCCTCCAGCAGGACCTGAGGTAACAGCAAGGACAGGAGCAGAAACCAGATGGAGCCTTCGTGAGAACTTGCACTTGGCTCCGTGCACGGAGCTCCTGTAGCTCACACCCCCTCCCTCCTGCTTTTCCTTTCCCACATTCCATTCCCTCAGCCCCTCTTTAGAAACCCATTGGTAAACCAGAGTGTCTGAGATGGCATTAGCCTGGCCCTTCTCCTTCAGGCTTACTAGAGAGATGGGTCAGTCCAACGTCTCTCCTCAGGTCACTGATATTCCAGAATAAAGGCTTACTTCCATGTTCACCAACATTTGATTTCGGGTGGTTTATTTTTATTTAGGGGAAGGCAGCCAGGCTTGGGTTTGGTGATAATATTTGGCAAGCCTCAGCCAGGAGCTGAGTGCCCCTCAACCCCCTCCGCCTCATCTCTCTCTCAATTGCACAGATCTAGTTTCAAAAGATGGGCCTGCCCCCCCGGGCCCAGGAAGTTAGTTAAATCTCTGTGTCAGTTTCCTCATCTGTAAAACCTGATCGTGCAACTTTGAAAGATCCTTATGCAAATGGGTATGATTAGTCACCTGTAACAGATTAATCCACCCAAGCAGGATCTGGAAAGAAGAAAGTCCAGAGAGAAAGACCATGCAAGAAGATGTCACAGGTTACTGACAAGACTGCCACTCTACGGCTGGCTGTTTTCACTCAGACTCTACATCTTTGCTTATGTGGAAAATTTGGTAATAATAATTATGGTGCAGACAGAGAAAATGAGCCAAGAGCAAAAGCAACATTTTCAAGATTATATGGCAGAAACCAGACCTGTCATTAGTTGTATTCCATGCTACCTTCCACACCATCATAGAATTTTATCTCTAGTTTTGTTCATTAGCTACATGTGACACTGGTCATAGGTTTCAGGGATGTTTGCTCACACATCCTTGATGACATCCTTAGGAAGGAGATGCTAGGATGATCACCACTGTGTAGAAGGAGAGACTGGGGAGGTCCTGCGAGTCAAAGTGGCTTGTCCAGGGTCACATAAGTGATAAGAAGGAGGCGCTGGGGCTGAACCTACATGAATCTCCTCCGAGCTGTGAAGCTTGCCTGGCTTCTCTTGGGTCTATGCATGTCATGTCAGGGTTGGATTTCTTGGCTACTACCATATATTTCATTTTAGGAATAATTTTGAAGTGTGATCGCAAGATAAAATGTCAATCTGACTCTGGGTTAACTAGTGTTTCTAATTAAGCCACGACATGCAGTGTTCATGGCTGAATACAGTGTGGCTTTGGCAATAACTCAGCAAATTATCTGTTGTCTTCATGATCTCATTCAATGGCATTTCCCTGATGAGTTCATAAATCCCCATGGAATCATGGCCTAGATCTCTTTAATGAGGGCTTTGAAAACTGGGGGAAAATTATAGCAGCAGATAAGGTTCGCTTTACTGTATACCTACTTCATAAAGCTTTCTCCTCCCCCAAGCGGAGTGAATACCATTTAATAGACCTAGGAGTTTAATTTTGTGTGGTTTGTCTGGGGCACATGATTGAGTTAATTCTTCAAGCAGCAAAAGAATATTAAATCAGTTTCTGTCTTCCCTGATCTGGTGAGTAACATAAATGGAAATATTACTTCTCTTTAGCAAAGAGTGGGGTGGAGTCAGGGAGCTTGGATTTCACAGTCATGAACCCAGATAAGAATCCTCTCATGTTCAGTGTTTCCAAGATCCTATTATGTGCTAGACCATGGGCTAGGTGCTGAGGTTACAGCAATGACTGGGGAACTTGGAGAAAGTTACACCATCGTGTGGGAAGTGCTGAGAAGCGTGAACGAGTAGAAGGAATACATGACCCTGACAGCACTCAGCACCATTTCCAACTCCTTAAATGCTCTCCTTCTATTCACATGCCAAAGGCATGGGGACCTGTTTACCCCAATACCTTGCCAATAGGATTCTGGTTCACATTCTGTTTTGAGGAGAACACATGCAAAATTTGGAAGAAGGAAGAGAAGCAGAAGCCATTTCCAGTCCCCTGACAGTGACAGGTAGAATGAAAGGTTTGGGAAGACATGTGACTTGGCACAGCAACACCTGTTGGTTGTGTCATGGGTGGCTGTGACTGTCATGTGACAGCGGTTTCTTGTTTCCTTCGAGGTAGGATGGTCTCTCCTGACTTTTGATGCTGCATCCTTGATAGCATCACTTGGAGAAGACTGAGGCCCTGGGTATTAAAGATTCTCATAAATGTGAATAGCTTGCCTGCCCCTTGACCACTCACCCCATTTTACTGAGACTCCCCAAAAGCAGAAGCAGCCCATTCTCCTCTGAGGATGCTTGTCTCCCCTTAACTAAAGACATCCCTGCAGTGATGTCACTTCAGGGAGTTACATTGCAAAGAACCCTCCTCAGGAAGACCCTCTAGAGCCACCCCTGATGCTCCTCATTCTTCCCAGACCCATAACTCAACAAGACTCCAGTTCATTCTAGACAGAAGTGTGCAAGGTCTGATCTAGGGGAAGGAGACAGTTTACACACCAAAAATAATAGCAATAGTTTGTAATTTGCATAATTGGTAGAAACTCAGGGAGTATGGGTGGGAATGAATTCCAAGAGAACAGGGAAGAGTCTACCCAAAATCTGGCTCTATTTTTCTTTGGGGGAAGGCATCCAGTAATTGTATTCCACATGGTTTAAGTTAATCAAAAACTACAGTCAATACAGGCATGGCCATGTTTCATGAAGGTTCAGACATTGCATGAGGGTAAGTTTGCCACCTACTAAAGACAAACTGCAGCTGAGATGCAGGCTGAGTACAAAGACAATGTAGAGTGGATCATGGAAGGAGGAAGTTCTGAACACCGCTTGTGGCCTCATAAGCAACTACAGACAAACTAAAAGGAGGATTGTAAAAATATAAGCACAATTTCGTCCTTGCTTTGTTATCTAAATATTTGTTAAATTAGTTACTTCTTAAATTTTCTCTCATCTTCCTTACTATCTTATATGGGGAATATTGATGGTGGTTAAACTAAATATTTACTTTTTAGGCTAAAGGATATTAAAGAGTGATTGGAACTGAATAGAAGAAGAATCAACATAAGCCAGAGATGGATACGGTGTCTGACGTGCCTTCTGTGTGGATAGAGAGTCGGTATATTATTGCTTATACAACATAGAGCTGTATCATGTTGTAAAAGCATGACATTATTGCTTTCTTCATATTTGAAAGTCACAGATTAGAAATGTATGCACAGAAAGGAGAGGTCAAAAGGGGTGGACCGTACTAGGTATTTGCCTGCCGGGGTTCAGTGCCATTCAGTCTGTCTACAGTGCAGGTGAGGATTCCTGGGAAGTGAATTTCCTGCAATCCTGTCAGCAGCCAGTTCATACTCTGCCTTGGTCTGCTTAGGCTTCTATAACAAATACCATAAACTCAGTGGCTTCCAAAACACAAATTTATTTCTCACAGCTCTAGAGGCTGAGAAGTGTGAGATTAAGGTGCTGGCTGAGTCTGTCCCAGGTAAGGGCTCTTGCCTTCTTGCTGAATCCTCACGTGGCAGAGAGAGATAGACCACCTTTCTCATGTCCCTTCTTATAGGACATGATCCCATTAATGGGACTGATCCCATTCACGAGGGTTCCACCCTCATGCCCTAATCACATCCCAAAGACCCCATCTCCAAATACCATCCCACTGGAGATTAGTGCTTCAATATATGAATTTGGCAGGTGTGGGGAAGCCCAAACATTCAGTCCTAGCATCAAAGTGAGCTTTAAATGTAGCAGTGAAGGTTTTGCAGCAACACCTGGGCAGGATTCCATGATTTACAAGCTCCCATGCCACAGACAACTGTGAACATCAGTTTTGGTGTCTGTATCATTCGGACCTGGGTGATCAGATTTCCTAAAAGCTTGTGGTAAACTTGGGATCAGATAGTGGGTTTCCCTGACTGTTTTTCCTCCAGCCTTCCTACAGCTTCATAAACCCTGGTTCCCTGTATGGAGTCTATTTATTTATTTAATATCTAAAATGATTTACTTTCAATGACCTAACACTGTTGATACAGCAGTTTAGAAAGCTGGTGAGGTGAAGGGGTTTCCAGACAGAACATGGAATGATAGGGCTGATGAGCCCAGGTACAGGGGTTGCTGTGGAAACAAGGGAAGGTAGTGATGGGTTCTCTACCTATGGGATACTGTAATTTCCTAGGCATCTTGTAAATAACTCTAGTCAATACTTATAACAAGAGCTTGGGATTTAGAGGACTGATTTTTCCCTTGGTCCTAGCTCTCATTTTTACATGCTGTGTGATTGTGAATTAGAAAAGCCCACTTGTAGAGGCCCTCGTGTCTTCACTTATAATGTTTAAATACTAAGTTGCTAGTCCATAGAACTGTTGTGAGAGTAAGCAATCCATATGAAGGGCTGAGTGTAGGACAAAGTAAACTGTGAGCAGGCATAGTTTCTACCATTTCATTCCAGTGTGGGACATGAGGACATTGAGCTTCACGAAGAGTAAGAAAGTGTATCTTCAATCATAAAACTTAACATATGATAGAGCAGAACTCCAGCGTCTGTGCTCGTTCCTCTGTATCATGCAACACCTCACACAGAAAATACATGATAATGAAACCAATGACAGGCACAGAGACCTGGATGTTTTGCTGAGGCACCAAACCACCCCCAAATCTCAGGGCTCACAACCATGAAGAATGAACACTTGTCAGGGATTCCCATGTTGTCTGTGGCTCTGTTGGGCTCAGCTGGGTGCCAAATGTCTTTTTATGTGGGGTGAAGCTGTAGGTCTGGTGTGTGCTCTTCTCATGAGTATAGAAGCCTGGAAAAATGTGTAGTACCTTTCAGGAGCCTCTTCTTGGACCCCCATACTGTCACTTCTGTCCACATCCCTTTGGTCAAAGCAAGACTTGTGCAAACCCATGTCAATGGGATGGGAAAATAAATGTCCACAGGGCTGGAGGAAAGGGAGAATGAATATTTGCTGACCAGTAATTCAGTGTATCACCATGTTACAAACCAGACCCCTTCTACAGTCTTCTCTGCATTGCAGGAGAGAAGCCATATATTTTTCGAAATCTCTATCTCTATCTGATTCCAGGTCAGAGCCTCCCAAAGACAGGGCAAGAGTGCTGTCTGGTTAGCTTAGTTGGTTAGATCATGGCCTTATAACACCAAAGTCAAGGGTTTGGATCTCTGGTACCAGCCAGCCACCAAAAAAAAAAAAAAAAAAAAAGGCAAAAATGAAAGAGAATCTATTATTATTATTTTTTTTATTTATTCATATTTAAGGGATACAGAGTTGACTATCAGTATTTGTGTACAGTATGTGATGATCAAATCAATATTAGCATGTTCATCAGTACAAATCATAATTACTTTTGGTGCCCCTTACCTAATTACTCCCTATACCCCCTATTCCATCCCCAGTAACTATAGGTCTGTTCTTTCTGAAACTTCAACATTTTATTATGGTCTTTCCTTCTTTCTTTTTTTCTTAGCTATCACTTATGAGTAAGGACATGCAGTATTTCTCTTTCTGTGCCCTGTTTATTTCACTTATAATTTTCTTCAAGCTCATCCATGTTGCTGCTAATAGCAAAATTTCATGCTTTATTATGTCTGAGTAGTATTCCATTGTGTATATATACATTTTCCTTATCCAGTCATCTGTTGATGGACATTTAGGTTGGTTTCATATCTTGGCTACTGTTATTGTTGTTGTTGTTATTATTATTATTATTATTATTATTATTATTATTATTATTGATGGCAGTTTCACATAGTGACATGGGTGGATGGCTAGTATGAAGTTGGTAGTGCCTCCTGGAAAACCTCTTGAAATTTACCTGTCTTGCAGCTGTGGGCAGCTGATATTGTTGGCGTTTCCAGCCTCTGAATTTCCTGAAATTTGCTGTGGGTTCCAGGTGAATTATTGTTAATTACCTCCTTTTGGAAGTTTCCCTAACAATCATTCTTCCAGCCCTTCTGATGATTATGTAACTCTTTGTTAAAGCACTTCCTACTTGGAATACCTAAACTGGCTTCTGTTTGTGGATGGAATCCTGATTGCAAGACTATAATCACCAGGTGGGGTTTTTACCCATTGCATTTTTAAACAAAGAACCAAAAGTGAAAAGATCTTAATTTAGGTCTATTAAGAAATTGATAACAAAACAATGTTTTGAGTACTACTAAACACATACTTCATAGGATGAACTATGTATACTTTCCTCTAAGTATATGCAATGAACCATAAAGAACGTTACAGAGCTCCAGTTCATCCGGAGTGACGGGTAATGATAAAATGAAACCGGTATGGCTAAAGGTCTAATTCTTGTTGAGAGTGTATTTTTGCTCTTTCTGGTTCTGGGACATCTCATGTGTTCGTCAGTCTACTCCTCCAGACTGTGCATCAGCTTTACAACCTGTTTTGTGCATCTCAGAAAGGTCTTAAGATTTATTTAAGCTCAGCTTACAAGCTGTCACCACTGAGGTTTTTGCCTTGTTTTGTTTTGTGTTAAGAGAGCTCAGGTGTTCTCTCCCTCTTCAAGTCCAACGCACCACTGTGGTCTTTCTTTCTTTCCTTCTTTCTCTTTAATCTCCCACATATGAGTGAGTACATGTGGTATTTATCCCTCTGTGCTTTGCTTATTTCACTCAACATAAGTTTCTCCAAGCTCATCCATGTTGTTGCAAGTGGGAGAATTTCATTCTTTTTTATGGCACAGTAGTGTTCCAGGGTGTATATATACCACAGTTTCCTTATCCAACCATCCATCGATGGACATTTAGGTTGGTTCCATGTCTTAGCCATTGTAAACAGAGCTGCAATGAACATGGGAGTGCAGGTATCCCTTTGACATGATGATTTCCATTCCTCTGGGTATATACCCAGAAGTGGGATTGCTGGATCATATGGAAGATCTATGTGTAGTTGTTTGAGAAACCTCCATACTGTTTTTCATAGTGGTTGTACTAACTTACAGTCCCAGCAACAGTGTAGGAGTGTTCCCTTCTCTCCACACCCTCACCAGCATTTGTTATTCTCCATCTTTTTGATTATAGCCAGTCTAACTGGAGTAAGGTGGTATCTCAATGTGGTTTAATTTGCATTTCCCTGATGATTAGTGATGTTGAGCATTTTTTCATGTACCTGTTGGCCATTTGTAAATCTTCCTTTGAAAAATGTCTATTCAGTTCCTTTGCCCATATTTTAATTGGGTTATTGGTTTCTTTTTTACTGTGTAATTGCTTGAATTCCTTATATATTATGGATATTAATCCCTTATTGGATGCATAGTTAGCAAAAATTTTCTCCCACTCTCTGTAGGTTGTCGTTTCACTGTGTTGATTGTTTCCTGTGCTGTGCAGAAGCTTTTTAGTTTGATATAGTCCCATTTGTTTATTTTTTTCTTTTATTGCCTGTGCTTTTGGGCTCATGTTCGTAATTCCTGAAGTGATTCACTTATATTTTCCCTTAGTAATTTTACAATTCCAGGTCTAAATACTTAAGTCTTAAATCCATTTTGAGTTGATTTTAGTATATGGTGAGAGGTGTAGGTCTAGTTTCACTCTTCTGCATATGGATATCCAATTTTCCCAGCACCACTTATTGAAGATGCAGTCTTTCCCCCAATGTATGTTTTTGTTGCCTTTGTCAAAAATCATGGCTGTAATCCTGAGGGGTGATTTCTGGGTTTTCTATTCTGCTCCATTGGTCTGACTATCTATTTTTATGCCAGTACCATGCTGTTTTGGTTACTATAGTTTTGTAGTATAATTTGAAGTCAGGCAGTGTTATGCCTCCAGCTTTATTTTTTGTGTTCAGGATTTCTTTGGCTATTCAGGGTCTTTTGTTGTTCTGTATGAATGTTGAGATTGTTTTTTCCATTTCTGTGAAGAATGCCATTGCTATTTTGATGGGGATTGCATTGAATTTGTAGATCACTTTGGGCAGTATAAACATTGCAGAGGGAGAGAGCAAACCTAGGGAAACAAAGTGGAGTGTGGAAAAGGGGGATGGGGAGGAAGGTCAGGGATAATTGTGTGGGGGACACAGGGTATAATCACAATTTGAGGTAATGGGTATGCTGCCAGTATGGATCTGGCCATCACATCTTGGGCACAAGTGGTGACAATCAGCTTTGTACTCCATGAATATTCGTAACCAATTAAAAAATAAAAAAGAGCTCAGATGCACAGAATGGATTAATCATAAGCCTTGGTTCCTGGATCACTCATTCTTGGTGTACGCACGGCCTCTTATTGTTTATGTATTTATTTGTGCATTAAAGTATCTCAATGATGCAATCGGTTCCTATGAACTCATTACTCTTAGGTCTTTTGGAAGCTTTCTCTTCTTCAATGTGCTCTGCAAAATGCTGGCAGAATGTTACATCTTAGCAAAAACAGCTATGTGATTTTGCAGGTGTCTTTTTAACCTCATCACTGGATCTATATATTGAACTTAGTCATCATTTCTTCCCTTTTCCGTAAAAATAAGGAATAGATATTTTAAATTCCTTTGGCAGGAAGAATAATGTCCTCCTAGTAGTCCAAGATATAAATGAGTCAATCTTGGGCAAAAATATAAATGTCCTGACCTTTCTATTCTTCTCTGTTAAGTGCCCATTTTGCAATAGCATATTGGGGCATTTCTACATGACCAGGGTAGCATGGGTTACATTAAAACTTTGCAAACTATTTTTTGATTAGTGGAAGAAATTAATCTTTTGAATAAACATAGGCTTTTTAATAGTAGACACTCAAAAATATAAAATCAATAAGTAAGTATATACTATTTAAAGATTCTTCAAACGGAACATTTGTTAAACTTTAATCAAAGGAAATTATATATCAAAGGGCATGGCAAAATATAAATTTTAAAAAATGTGTAAACAATGATCTCACTACTTAATTGCAAAATTTCCACTTTTTAAAATTATGGGTTTGAGAGGAACTGATTATTGAATATAGAAAACCAAATTTAAATATGCCAATTTGCTTACTACTAAATTGAACAGAAAGTAAAAAATAAAACAAAATAAAATTTGGGACTTCAAAATAAGTGAAAGCAACAGCATATGAAATAATTAAATCACCTGAAATTGATTCTGACGGGTGATTGAGAATAGGCTGAAGGGCAGCGGGGAGAGAAAGAGCAGAGGCTTCTGAAGGCTGGTTAGTAGGTGCCTGTGGAGGTCCAGCAAGAGATGGTGGCAGACGGTCAATAAATGTTTCATATTATAATCATTCTGGTTTGAGTACTGGTATGACAGGGGGCTGGAAACCAGATGGAAATTGATATTTAAAAATTAGTTCCAAAAATCAGTAAGTGGGAGAGAGGTGGAGCTTATGACCCCAGAGCCACGGTCCGGAAAAGCAGCCTAATGCCATGTACCAGGAATCCGCAGACACAGCGAGGGCATCAGAAACCAAGATGTGGTTGCCCAGGCAGGAGCAGGTTCTGGAAGAAATCACCCTGAATGTGAACCACAGGTCAAGAACAAAGAACCCCAGGCAAGGTAGAGGAAGCAGGAAAGTGGGAGTGACATGCAGATACCAAATAAAGGCTTCTGCCCTGGTCCACACTGCTCTCAAGAGGCTGTGCACGTCAGCTCTCATTTCTTGATGTCCTAAAAGAACATTCGGTACCTGACAGGCTGAAAGGATTTGTTAAAAGGGAGCAAGATGGAGCAGGTTTATCAAGACAAAAGCTCATCTTAGTGGTTTCCAAGTGGACACTTTTCCAGATAATTCACTTATTGAAAAATGAAGAGAAAGTTTCTTCTACATAAAAGCCTCATCTGTTCACTTCAGAGCTCTGAAAATATCACCTCAACCACACATAAAATAGCACTGATCGTCGGCTATTAATGGTCCTAATGACTGTTCTTCTCTCTTGAGATGTACCTGTGAACACTTCAAGCTGAAGTTTGCAAACGGTCCTTTCTGATAATGTGTTTGACCAGAGCTGACCTTAGTTGATTTTAGAGCAGGAAAAGCAATAGATCACTTCACTGCAGGGCCCAGAGGCGTCCCCCACTTCCCAGCTTAGAGGGGCCTTGGAGGAACAAATTCTAGTCCCAATCCCAACATGATCCTGCCAGATGAGCACGAGCAATTCACTTGCATTCTCTGAACTTCGGTTCACTCAGTCTCGAAGGGATGCTGTTATAACTCAGATGTCAGCTGGAAGTATCCTTCCCCGTAAACTCTAGATTTTAAAATAGGTTTGCAATCCTATTCCACAAGTTGTGGATAGCCCAGTATCTTTCCCAAAGTCTCCGGAAGGTTCTGGGTGGGCTTCCATTTCCTCACTGGCTCCGAGCTTTGGCATTTACTCTTGCAGTGATACTTTGTGGTGTTGCTTTCCATCATCTGGACAGGGGAATTATTCTCTCCTTAATTTGCTTCAGAACCTTCCCAACTACACAAGGCCTTCGCCCTGGTAGGCAACCTTACTAGCTATTCAAATACAAATAATTTTAAATTCAGTATCTTTGTTCTCTTAGTGTGCTGGACCTTCACTTAGCCAGATCCTCTCTGTCCTCTCCCTAATTTCTATTCATTCTGTTGTAGAATGGTTTATCTATTTCTTTTGTAGCACCATCTCCTTCCAGCTCTACAGTCTTGTCTTCTACACTGAGTGGCTCATCAAGGTCATTTTCTAAGCAGAAATACCCTCCTCTCTAAAAAGGCTTCTGACTCTGGTCTCTAGACACTAATTGTTTTCCTCCCTGCTTTATTGTGAAGAACTACTTGAAACAGTAAATATAAATGCATATTGGAAACTGGTGCCATTCACAGAGACTTCTGAGCACTTACAATGCACTGGGAATTGTGCTAGGAGTTTCCATATCAGTCAATTATCACAGTGCCTTCACAGCTCCTAAACTTCAGGTCCATGTCCTAAACCAAGTTTTCACCACGAATCCATCTTGCTGACTCGTTCTCTCAAAATGTTTCTGGAGAAAAATTTTATGCAATTGGAGAATAAGAAACTGCAGTTCTGGTCTGAAGCCCGTGAGCCTGTGCTAAGGGGAAGGCTGGAGATTCTGAGCATAGAAAGGTCTCTGCTCCTGCAGTCCAGCCCAGGCCTGATGGTTCCTACTCAAGACACGGGGCAAACGGGTTGTAGCACAGAACAATACCGATGCCTGCCTTTGAAGCTCTGGTGGGAAGATCGGTGGGTATCACTGTAGAGCTGCCTCCTCCAGCCACTGCCGTGTCTTCAGCAAACATTGACAGTGCTTCTATTGGAGGAAAACATCTCAGCAGGAGACACTGCAGTAGTGACTGTAGGAAGAGGCTGTGGGAAGGGAAGGCCCCTTACAGTGGACAGAGGGATGTTATGGGTGGCTCTTGAGAATTCCCAAGACATTTTGTGGGCAGTCTGAGGTGGCTGGATTTCTCACAGATCATGTCAGAGAAGAGCCAGAACAACACATTTGTATGAATGTTGTCTTTTTTTAAAAAACAATTTATTTTAAAAGAATTTTATATTTACAGAAAAGTTGAGAAGATAGTACAGAGACTTCCCATATACCTTTCCCTCATTTTCCTCTATTATTAATACTTTAGGTTAGTGTGATAAATTTGTTATAATTAATGAACCAATATAGGTACATTATTATTAACTAAAGTCTATATTTTGTTTGGATTTCCATAATTTTTATCTAATGTCTTTCTTCCAGTTCAGGATCCCATTCCAAGATGCCACATTACGTTAGTTGTCAAGTCTCCCTAGTGTCCTCATAGCTATGGCAGTTTCTTAGACTTTTTTCTGTCTGTGATGACCTTGACAGTTTTGAGGAGTTCTGCTCAGATACGTAGTACGGCGCCCAACACTGGAACTTGAATGATGTTCTTCTCATGATCAGACCGATGTTATGGGTTTTTTTCACAGAGATAAAGCGCTGTTTTTATCACATCATATCAAGTGTACCTACTATAAACACGATTTATGATGTTGAACTTGATCACTTTGCTGAGGTAGAGTTTTTCAAGTTTCTCGTTTATAAAGTTACTTTTTTCCTTCCTTTACATATTTATTGTAGGCTTTGGAAGGAAGTCGCTATGTGCAGCCCATGCTTAAGGACGGGGGAGGGTTTTGTTCCACGTCCTCGAGGGTGGAATATCTACATAAATTACTTGGAATTCTTCTGCATTGAAGAGTTGTCTGTTCTCCACTTATTTGTGCATTCAATTATTTATATTAAAATGGGCTCATGGATATTTATTTTATACTTCGAGTTATAGTTGAATACAGTTATTTATTTTGTTTTTCAAATTTTTCCAGCTTCAGCCAGTGGGGAATATATCAGTTGGCTCCTGTGTTCTTTTGTCATATCCCCAACATTGTGTGTGTGTGTGTGTGTGTGTGTGTGTTGTCTTTCTTTCTTTCTTTTATTTATTTATTTTTTTTTTTGCAGAGGGGAGCACTTCCTTACTTTCTGGAACTACAAAATGCTCCAGGCTCATCTTCTATGTTTCCTGCCAAAGTGGTTTGAAGTCAGACATTTCTCCAGGTAGTCTGATTCTTTTTATTGGAGAAAGGTGTTAAAACCCAACATTTGGATGCTAGGTGTGCTTACTGATACTGGGCTGTTGTTGCTTCTTGACCCCCTTAGCGGACGAGACAAGGAAATATGACTATACTCATATGTGTGTATATAACAAAGGCATATACACATATTGTTACATATTTCTCTATGTAACCATCTTTATCTATATTAAGGTAAACATGAGTTCTTACTGATATCTACAACTCTAATTCACTATCAATCATGGTGGACTTCTCCCCTGTTGATCTGTACATCTCCGCTCCAACAGTGAGAAATCTGACTCCCACCATCCATCTTTCATTTAATTCTTTGTACATTTCAAGTATAAATGTATAGCAGTATCAGAATTGTTAACCTGTACCCTGAAGTATACAACTTTATCATCTAGAGTACAGTGCTTATGTACAGTTTTATTGCCTTTGGTCTTACAGACTCCACTCAATTCCAGGGTTACTTAGGTCAGCATATTTATCCCTTACCCTCTTCAGTAAGGTTGTTTCATACATTTGTAATACATTTAGTTTTTTTTTTCATGCTCTGCATTTCATACTGGTATTTCTTGAACTCTTAAATTATTTTTTGAAACTGTGTATATGTTAATGTTCACTCTTTGTGCTATGAAGTTCTATGGGTTTTGGACAAATTATTAGTGTCTTGTCCCCACCATTACTCTGTTATAAGGAATGGTTTTATCACCCTCAAAAATCCTCTGTGCTTCCCTGATTCAACTTTTCTCTCTTCCCCAGAATTTTGGCCCTGGTAACCACTGATGAATTTATCATCTCTATAGTCTTGTCTTTTCTGGAATGTCAGACAATTGGAATCACATTATGTAGTTTTGATAGACTAGTTTCTTTCACTTAGCAATATGCATTTAATATTTATTCATGTCTCTTCATGGTCTGATAGCTCATTTCTCTTTATCACTGAGAAATATTGCATTGTATTGGTGCACCACAGTGTGTTCATGGATTCATCTGTTGAAGGACATGTCCACATATCTTGTAAATATTTTGCTAGATTTACACCAAATATTATATCTGTGCATCTAAATATTTCACTTTGGGGGGAGCTGTTGTAAATAGTATTTTTTAAATTTCAAATTCTAGTTGTTCATTCAGGAAGATAGAAAAGCAATTGGTTTTTGTATATTAACCTTGTGTGCTGCAACCTTGTTATACTCACTAGTTCTAGGAGATTTTTGTGAATTCTTTCATATTTTCTACATAGACAGTCACATCATCTGTGAATAAAGCCAGTGTTATTTCTTCCTTTTCAATCTATATGTATTTTATTTCCTTTTCTTGTCTTACTGCACTAGCCAGAACTTCCAGTAAAATGTGGCTGGTGCAACTTGATATAGATATGTTAACTCACAAAATCTGTAAGATAATGGTATTATTCTCAGTTTACAGATAAAGAATTTAGGCCTTAGGACATTTAAATGAGTAAAAATATATATATACAAACTATGTAGTCTATCTTTAACTAGAATAGCATAGCACAGGAGTTTAGTACCTGTCTTTGCCAATTGCTATCTGTGAGATTCTGGGCAAGTTGCTTAAGCTGTTTTAAAGGTCAGTTGCCTCAACTGTAAAATTAGGATGAGGATGACAGGCCTACCTTAAATTAAATCAAGTGCATTAAAAATTGTAAAGTACATGGAACAATATGTCACACTAGATGTTAAAAAAAGAAGAAAAAAAAATCCCTAAGCTTTTCCTATTTCAGCATCTGCCCTTAAACGTGTCTTTTTCTGAGACTAAAGGATTTTAATAGAATGAGTTTTCTAAGTTTATTGAATGAATTAAATGAAGTATTCCTGTGATACAGACCTAAGAGACAAATACCAGGTAAGTACTGAACAAATATTGTCTATCGCTATTAGCATTTCTACTTAGTTGGGTGTTCTTTTATATTTCACTATTACAAACATTTCTGAAGTGACCATCCTTACACACATATTTTTGCATGACAATGATTTTTCTTTAGATTGAAATTTGAGAGGTAGAGTTGCTGGGTCAACAGTATGGATGTTTAATATTTCAATATTGATAACCAAAAGAATCTGCCCTGACCAGTTCTGCTAAGTTACAGTGCCTTGGGAGATCTGGGATAAGTCAATAGCCATGTTGCATGTCCCAGAAAACATTATCATTAGATCATTTTACTTAGAAGCAGCTGTCATGGCACCAGAAAGCCATAAAATAACCTAGAATACTTCTTATTACCCTTACCCTAGATCCTGGCGTGTAAGATGTAACCTAGGAACAATCCCACATGCATATGTCATATAACACCAATAGAAAGCCGATGAAGTGATTAGGTGCTGTCTTTCTCTCTCTGTCCTTTGACCCTTCCCCTTCTTGTGAATATATAATGCTAAGCTCTGCTGCCCTCTTTGTAATACATTTTCATAGTGACCTGACTTATGTGTCTCTGTGGTTGGCAATTGTTGTACTGGCTCAATCAATCCTTGCTGCATGTATTTGGTCTTGGTTTCTTTTTGGGTCCACAATAGACATCACACAATTCCCCTTAAGAGCTGCACTACTGTAAACCTCTTACAAACGTTGTTTCCTTCACAACTCCACCAGTTCAGGGTGTTATTGACCTCACTTTCGTCAGTATAAAAATCAAAAATGTGTATTTTATTTTATTTTAATTTGCATTTGTTTATTTGTTAGGTGAAGCATATTTATATGTCCTTTGGCTTATTCATATTGTTTACCTATTTTTTCGTTAAACTTTTTGAGCACCTGTTATATGTTCGGTATTATTTCTGGCCACTGAAATGATAACTGTCAATGACACAGACAACATTTCTGCTTTTGCTGAACTGAAGTTGATTACTTTTTTTTCTTATTGAATTGTAAAAGCTAACTGTATTTTTAGGAAATTTTTCCTTTGTCTACAATGTGCTACAATTTTTTTGTGGTGGGGTGGAGCAGCATATGAAGACAGAGATTGTTACAGGACGTCTTCTCAGAGTGTGATAAAGTGTTAATTCTCAGTAGGAGTGAAGGAAGCAGCAGTCACAATTGAGTGGTAATGATTTCCTGATTTATCAGTAACAGTCGGATGTCAACTCCCTTAACACATGCTTGATAAGAGCCGAAGCATGGTAGCAACGGCAGAGTCAAGGTAATATAGAATCCTGAATGCCCTGGCTTATAACATTTTTTAAAACACTAATTAAACAACCCTTAATTGTATGGCCTGATAATGAAATCTCCGACCCCAAAGCAACAGTCAACATTGAGGCAAATTACCTTACGTGGCCTAATGATAGAGTCGTTTGGGTAGTAGAGTGGAAATCAATAGTTTTCATCTGAGCATAGAACTCTCTTATTCAGGGGGACAATTTGTATCTAATCTGTTCCAATGGCTTAGAACCCAACATGCAGGGTGTGAGGCATGATGCTAGCATAGTCATCAGGGACACTGGGGTGAACGCCAAGACCAGTGACTACCACGTGGTTCCTAGCAGTTTACTGGGGAAGGTGAAATGGAGCTGAGGTCCCTGGGGACAGCCGTAGAGACTTCTTGGATCTTCTTTGTCAGATGTCTTCTGAAGGGACAACCACAGCACTGTTAGAAATCAGGCAAAGACCTGAAAAGCTCTGTTCTCTGAGAAGACCAGAGTGCAGCCTATGTGACTTGGAGGGAAAGGATATTAGAAGCTCCCCCAGCACACAGACAAACATGCACACATGCATGCACACACTCCAACCTCCTTTGAAACAGAACTTTTTAAAGTGAAGGCATCCTGAGAGAGAAGATCCCTTAGCTGTTGTTTATTATAAGATAGCACCTTGAGAGGAATAAACTCCAGGCTGGCTGTTCCTGCCTCAAAGAGCTAAGTTATGACTTTTGTGACTATTCCCCGTGATTTTTGTACTGGACATTTGGGGACATTTGCTATAGTGTTGAAACAAGCAGGGCTGCTTCTTCTCATGCAGTGTACCAAGTCAGCACTGGGTGTGGAGTTACAGTAAGTCTGGTCATTGGAAAACACTACAGAACACAAACTAGACCTCACCACAGACTATTGACCCCCAGTGTTCTTTCCATATGAGCTTCTCAGGCTTATGTTGTATTTTTCCAATTTTAAATTTAATAACAGATATTGTTTATGTAGCTTGTGCTGTATACATATATAATTTAGGTGTTTTGCTTATACTATGCATGTTATGTGTTATAGATACACAGACTATGTATACGTAAATTATATATAGCTTATATATAAAATAATCTTTGCAAACAGTGAATTGCATACTAAATCATATTATATATGTATACTATGCATTGCATATATATGTATTATGAATAATTGTTAATCTTCATAAAAAGCACAAAACAGGCATTTCTATACTTACTTCATAAAAAAAATTGAGCTTCAGCAAGGTTGTTGAATGCCACACAGCTAATATGTAACCCAACTTTGATTGAAACTCAGATCTTTCTTCCTCAGCCTTTATTAATATTAATAACAATGGTAGATAATGTTATATGTTTCCACTATGTGCCAGGCACTGTTCCAAGCACACACTATATATTAACTCATCTAACCTCCATGAGGTAGGTATTATCATCACCCCATTTTACAGATGAGAAAACTGATACACAGAGAGGTTAAGCAAATGGCCCAAAGTCACATAGCTAATAAGTGTTGAACTGGTATATGAACCAGAGAACTCTGATTCTAAAGCTAAGTGGTCTTTCCACTCTATCTTTTGGACAGATTTCTTGGGGTAAATTACGGGTGAAAGAAAATCATGTTTAACCTTTTTAAAACATTGCCAAATTGCTTTCTTAGCAGATAATTCACATGCACCCACCTACCAGAAATGTATGTGACTGTCCATTTTGGTGTATGGCTATCAAACATTTATTTTCTCCAACAAAAGAAATATCCTCACTACTTCGGAAGGAACAGCATATTATGTTATTAATGTTTAGTAAGTTTGCAAATTTTTCACATGTTTAGTAGATATTTTTCCTCCTCTCTTGGACAATTATCCTGAATGACCATCTGCCCCCCTGAGGACTGGAGTGGTTGGGAGATGTCGCATCCCCCAGCCTCATTCTGTTGGCTCTGAATGCTTCCAGCCTCACTGCTGACTGCAAACACCCCTGGCTGAACACCATGCCTCATCTGGAGCCACATGTTTTAGTTCATTCTTTACCACTTTTCCAGGTTGGCCTTATACTGAAGCCACTAGATCCTAGAGAAAGAAAAGAAAAATCTCCTCTCAGGGTCAGAGGAGCCAAATCACCATCTCTTCCCTCCATCACTGCAGGCTGCTTTTTAACCTTTCTCATAGCACTCACTGAAAAAGAGCCCCTTCTACGTCTATTGAAATGACAGCCAAGTGCCATGCCCTGCTAGTATTTCCTTAACAGAGAATCCAGTGGACCTCACAGCATTCTCCAGAAAAGAGGCAGCATAGAATAGTTAACAACCACAGTCATGGAATCAGACAGATCTCCATTTAACAGCTGACTCAACCACTCATAACAGGGCAATGTGCAGAGATAATGTTCAGAAAAACTTAACCCAGGGCTAGCCAGAGAGTGTGCTCAATAAATTCTAGCTATGATCATTATTAGTGGCAGTGGAGATTCACAGTGGGGGTGTGTGGAAGAAATAGTCAAGAGAAGAGACATGTGGAGAGGCAAGAGAGCAGGGGGTGGTTCCTTAGGAGAATTAATGTCCCAACTTTACAATTTTGCCAGGGAGCAAAATTCCAAGGCTACCTCCCCTCTAATTTTAGTTATTTAGGCTCTTAACCATGTTCTGCTTCTTCTGATTATAATTTACAACCAAATGACTTGGCTTCCGTTTATCTACAAGTGGTGCAATTGAGATGAAACCTCAAATACCCCCTTGATTAGTTAGGCCACTCATGCAATGAGCTTCAGATTGTCTGTTCAACCAGAAGGCATGGTCAGAAGACACAGTGGAGTCATTCCCCTGGGCAAAGGCATTAAGAAGAGTCTGTAAAAGTGGAAGAGTTGAAACATTTCTCCTTGTAAGACTTTCATGAGAACGTCATTTGCTAAACCTGCCTCTCCTTCTCCCAAAGATTTATACAGATGATTTAATGCTTTGATGCGAAGATAAATATACCTGTGGTTTTAGAAATGTCAAAGATATAGCTTGAAAATGAAAATTTCAGGCTGTCAACTTCACGGTCTATGTGGGACCATGGGACTTGTTTGTTTGGTTCTTGCTGTCCCATTATCTCCAGCAGTTCCCCAGGCCACTTCCTATATACAAACAAAATTAGGTGAGCCCTTCTTTATAAACACAGTTATTTACTCAGTGATCACCTTGATGATATCCTGATCAGTTTAGCCATACAGCTGACCAACACAGTGATAAAGCTTAGTTTGCTCAAACTCTCTCTCTCCCAAATCTGCCCCTCTGATCATCCTTACTGCCCCCGTAGTTTTGTGTAATCTTGTGTACATTAGCATGCTAATTTTTCTCACTTCTTTCCAAATTATCTTCCTGCTGAGCTGTTTTTCTAAAATGCAAATAGGCACATAGCAACTTCCCATTTGTGCCATGTCTACAGGAGTAGTCTCCAATGGACAATGACCATCGGGGTGTTCTGTGTCTGAGCTGTTCAGTATGGTAGCCACTAGCTACCTGTAGCTATTGAGGACATCAAGACTGGCTGGTGAGATTAGGAACTGAATTATTTTCTAAAATTGTAATTAATTTAAATTTAAATAGCCATATGTGGCTGATGTATCCATATTGGATGCTGCCTGTTTATGGAATAAAGTCCAGGCCACTTAGCATGGCACATTGATGCCACACTAAATGGCAAATGATGGAGAGTCACCATCACTCAGCTCCTGACCACCTCTTCATTCTCAGCCACCACTATTCCCTGACGTGCATTTTTACTAGCAATATCAAACACCTTGCAGCGTGCCAAATATGCTTTACCAGGCAACACTACCATGTCTTTGTACAATGCATTTCCTCAGCTTTATATATCTGCCTCTCCTGACCTTGTAAAACTGCCATAGCTGTTAGCGTCCTTTAGTACAGACCTGAGGTTTATCCCTCCAGGGATTCTTCCTTGACAAATCCAGGAAGTCAATCACTTCCTTCGATCAACTATTTTTACCTCCGGTATGTGGCTTTATTATGGCCCCGATAACATTCAATTATAATTACTTATTACTGATCTGTCAGTTTCTTGTGGACAAATTCATGACTTAATTTGTTTGTTTGTTTCTCTAGCACCTGCCACATTACCTGGGATAGAATGACCACTTAATAAATGTTTGTTCAGTTAGATGTCCTGGAATTATTTAATTGACATGACGTAGACCAAAAAAACCCACATTTCACTATTTAACTAATTTTTTTTTTCTGTTTCAGTGAGTATCCTTAAAACTGGACCCAGTTTTAACTAAAACACCAAGAAATTTCATTTCCTTAGCAGTAGAAAAAGAGTCGGGGATGGAGTGAGATTGCTGAATAAAAAATCAGTTGCAAATGTCAAATACCCAGTTTCACCTGTTCATTCAGCCCCTTTTCAAAAAAGACCTTATTCACTTGTAAGATTGTTTCTCCCACAACTACTTGCCAAATTTTCATTGCATTTAAAATATATGTAGTGCCTGTGTTCTCAGAAAACATATATAAATTAGATCTGTCTTTTGCACAGTTTAAAATATTATAGTAATTTCTCCATGTGGAGGGAAGCAACTTTTTTTTAGTGAGTTCATTCCTTTAACAGATGTTCATACAATTAATAGAATCTATGCGAGCATCTAACAATCTGACCTGGAAAACACCATGAATTGCTCTCTCATTTTCCTCTAGCTGCTCTTAAATCTAACACACAATATTAGCCAGCTTAGTTTGGATGCACACCTAGGCTTTATTTGCAGGAACCAAAATAATATCGGGTGCTGTAATCTACATGGTCCAACAGCCTATGAAATGCAGAAACTCAGAAATCACTCAAAAGTCAGAAATAAGAACGTAACCTCACATTTTACAGCATATCACAGTTTACCAAGCACATTTAACTGTATTATCCCATTTGATAGTGACAAGAATCTTTTGAAGTAAACAGAGCAAAAACCATTGTTTGCATTGATAAGAAATAAGAGAGGGACTGCCACTCCCGTCGCTGATCTGAGTTGCCCACGTTCACAAAGCTGGCACGACAGGGACAGAACCTTACTTAGTCTGACCAGAAGGCCAGTGCTATTCTCCCTACTCACTCTGCTGCTCAGATTATGGGTTGGCCATAATCCCCCAGTGCCAGGATCTTGCAGTCGACAGTAGAAGTCTTCCCAAAACTGTAGTCTCCAAGTTAAAGTGTGTTCTCCCGATGCCATCCCATTATTTTCTTTCTGCAATGTTGCTTCTAGTAAATGAGGGAGAAAATTGCCAGTGACAGCTTGATAACTACCCCCAGCCATGGTGGACAGAGGTTACCTTCAGCCACTTGGTGGGAAGTGGTCTCCATGGAAACCCAGAAGCGGATCTATTTCTCAAACACTTCTCAATAGCAAGTGCTCAATTATAAACTTTGTCAAGAGTCCGAATGTGCTCAAGTTTGAATGAGACTAGAGTCACACCTCTGAACAGGAGGAAAGGGCTCCAAATAATCCAGAAGGGTGTTTGTAAAATTGTCTTTTAGTCACTGTGTGTGTCTGTGATTATATACACACATATGTATATATAATCACAGACACACACATACAATATACTGTATTGTATATCTTTTCAATCTCACTCAATACAATAATACCTCTACTTCATTGTCTCCGGAACTCGGGATTTGGGTAGTACCTTGTATTAGTTCATTTCTGTTGCTTGTAATAGAATACCTGATACTGCACAATGTAAAAAGAAATGAAACTTATTTCTTATAGTTTTGGAAGCTGGAAGTCCAAGGTCCAGGGAGCACACCTGGTGAGGACCTCTTCCTGGAGGGAACTCTCTACAGAGTCCCGGGGCAATGCAGGCATCACGGGGCGAGAACCGCAAAAGTGCATTAATGTGCTAACTTGTTTTCCTTAAAAAGCCATGAGTGCCACTTCCTGTGATAACCCACTAAACCATTTACCCATTAATCCACGAATGGATTAATCCATTCATGAGGGCGTAATCCATCCATAATCCAATCACCTCCTAAAGGCCCCACCTTTCAAATACCAGAGATAGATTTCCCACCCTCTTA
The DNA here is from genome assembly GCF_027409185.1 of Cynocephalus volans. Lineage (NCBI taxonomy): Eukaryota > Metazoa > Chordata > Mammalia > Dermoptera > Cynocephalidae > Cynocephalus > Cynocephalus volans. Next base: position 21,732,417 of record NC_084464.1, read on the forward strand.
ACACAGTTACAATGTGGATCAAGCTTGAGTGAGTTTTAGGGGACATTCAATCCACAGCATACCTTATAGGTGAAGGCATGTTAGAAAAATTCTGTGACAAACCTTCCTGAGTGGAATCTAAGTGGGACCCACTTCGTGATAAATATGACTTTGTATCAAATGTTCATTATGAGGTTTCCTGGTATTTCACATCAATGGATCAGTGAGTCTACAAAACACCTGAGTGCAATGATTTACTTTTTGTGCCAGATGCCCTTTTTAAGCAAGAAAATCAAGGTATTTTCTGTTTTCTATCAAGTACCTGGAAAGAAAATGAAAACATCCCACCAATCACCTATTCAGTCCTTCCCCAAAGGACAGTAGCTTGTCCTAGAAACACGGTCCTCTCACTGCTTCTTTCTGGACCCCATACTCCTATTGAGACACCTGCTCTAATTATTCTCCAGGTCTAGGACTCCATTAATTAATGTTTTGCTCCACAAAGATCATTGACTAAGTGTTTCCACTTGAACTCAGATGTTTTGGCAGAGTGTAAATATAGAATAAGACACAGATAAGTAAGGGTCAAAAATAAAATACAGTCAATTCTTAGTCATTCATGGGAGGATTATCTAACACTCGTGTTTAGTACCAAACAGTTAACCTCTCTCCTTTCTGCTTCTGGACTGCTCACCTAAACCATGAGTTATGAATCTAAGCAGATGATATAATTTTAATCATAGACAATCATTGTAAGAGCTTGTATCCATTATTTATTGCTGTGTTAACAAACTATCCCAAAATCCAATGGCCCAAAATTTATTGTTTCTTACAGTTTGGTGGGTCAGCTGGAAGTTTCATTCTCTCCGTGTACTGTTGGCTGATGTCAGTTGTGCAGCTTTATTCATCTGGGAGCTTGACTGGGGCTAGAATATCCACAGTGACTTCACTCACATGCCTGGGAACTCATATAGGGGTGCCACAGTGGCTGGGAGTTGGAGGGTCCTCTTTCTCCATCAAGATACCCAGATTCTTACATAGGGGTGCAGGAGAGTGAAAACTGAAGCTACCAAAACTTTGAAGGGTTAGGCCCAGAACCAGCACAGTGTTATTTCCTCTGCATTCTGTTGATCAAAAGAGGTTAAAATCCAGGCAAGATTCAAGGGGAGAAGAGATAGAGTCTACCTCTTAATGGAAAGAGTTACATATGCATGCAGGAATAGAACATGGGAGGACTTTTTGTGGCCATATTTGGAGACAGCTACCACAGTCTGCCCTGTTGTCACACAATGTGCGTGCTTCCCCTGCGCAAATTTCACCAGCTCACTCTAAAGACCTTTAGTCACATTCAAACAGTGCTTCAGGCTCAGGCCCGAAAGCCAGGATCTAAATCAGGTCTGGATGTGCTGAATGCGAATAAAGATACTTAGGTTTGTTTTTTCTTGATCTGGGGACTTGAAAACCAAAACAACCCCCACCCCCAAGATATCAGCCCACCCAACATAAACAGTGAAATAAGAACAGAATAACCACAATAAACATTCCTGTTGAAAAAGTCAGATACATGTCATTAGTTTCTCCAACTGTGAGAGGAAAATGTCCCTTGATTAGGACTAAACTCTGCACTCTGGGAATTGTCCCCTAATTCATAGTTCTCTGCTCTTGGCTCTGCCTTGAGAGTCATTCTTCATTCTGCATAAGAAAGAATTCATGCTTACAGCTGAGTAGCTTTCTCAGCCTGCTCCCTGCCCATATGTGACACCAGGCACCCAGAGGACTGTTGTCATTCTGAATTTTTAATTTTAGTTCAAGCTGGATATGTTTTGCTAGTCCAGTTATTTTAAACTTTGTGGGTTTTCTATGAATCTTATTGGATTCCATTTATGCATCCAAAACTACATCCATAATTCTCTCTGAGACATAATATGATCTTCAAACAGCTAATGGAAACATTTGTATTATCTTTCAATTCCATTTTTCCATAAAGTTTTTGGCATACCTTCGTACTCCTCTCTACTTCGGGTCTGTTAGGCTTATGTGGGACAGCACCTTCAGGATTCTCAGACAGCCTATTGTCTAGCTGTGGAGATCTACTAGCACCACCTTACATCTTTCAGGGGTCTTAAAAAGAGGTCTTGCAACCCGGAATCAAAGGGGGCATACAAACACCCTTATTGGGAGGAGTGCTGTGATACATAGGGGTGGAATTCATTATTGGTGGCTATCTTTGGGAATGATACATCACAGAGCTGAAAGGATCTTAGACGTTGTATGATCCTATTTATTTTGGACCAAAATAAACTATTTTAGAGACTAAGAAATAAAAGCTGAAAAAGAAGAAAGGACTTGACTATAATCGTAGAGCAAGTTGTTAGCAAAGCAAGAAAATCTCATATTAAGGTTCAGAGTGCTTCCTACTACATATACCCCCATGCTTAGTTGAAAAAAAAAACCCCAAAACCCCCCACCCACTTAATAACACATTATTAGGCTTATCAAAGATAAATCATCTTTGCAGTATCTTTTTTTAAATTCATACCATTGTAATCTTCCTTTAGTATGCAGAATAGTGTTGACTGTACCAGAAAGATACAAAATCATTAAACAGCAATCAGTACCAAGTGGGAAACCAACCTCCCAATTCTTGTATTTTTGGAATATCTGGAGGAAAAAGAAAATGGCATTTGTCTGAGTGTTATAAGGGTGTTTTTCTTTCCATTTATTTTTCATGCATTCATGGAACAAATACTTTTTAAACACCTTATATATGTCAGACTATGTTCTCCGCATCGGAGATTGGTTTCTGAGACACTCACTAGGTGGCGTGTGAGCGGGTGGTAGTGGAAATATAAACATGTAGTGAGCACGGAGCAAGTGACTTCACCTGGGGCAGGTGAGCAAAGTCTTGCAGAAGGAGCAGGAATTCACCAGGGGTTGGTAACTGCGACGAGACCTGGGAGATCAGAGACTGTCCGCAGCTGGATGCAGTTAGGATCTGGCATGAATGACGGGCAGTAGAGAGAAGGCACACTCTGCAGAGGTTGGAGACATCACTAGGACACTGCAGAGTCAGTAGCCTTATAAGCAGAGGGGAAAAGAGAGAAATGCAACATTTTCTGAGCCAACCTCAAATCAGAGGCTCTTCACGATGGAGCAGAATTTAGAGCTTCTAATTCATGGGTCAACATGAAGTCTACTCAGCTAAGTTTCATTTCACCATTTTGGTTGTTGTGGTTGTTGGTGTTTCCTATAGTAACACACCTGCTAGAAAACCATGATCAGAGCTAGCTGAGAGAGGCAGCTCAGAGGAGTGACACGTGGTCCTAAGATCACCCCAGGTTAGCAAAGACACAGTGACCTACGGAGGAAGTGACCATGCTGAATGCATCAATGTTTTCACTCTGGGCCACGCCTTTCACTCAAAAAAGCATTTTAAACTTCCTTTAAAATTGTGTACCCATGCTTCAGGACCACTGCCATGAGACAGTTGGAACAGAAGTTGTAGAACATGCTTTAAGCAAAGTGAGTGTACATTATTTGAAAACATCATTCATTTTTAGAACCTGAAGCGTTTCACCAAAATGAACACTTGATATTGCTTAGCTGAAAATCTGCTACAACTTAAAAATAAATAGCCTAATTTTCTTGTGCCCAGATCAATATAGACAGGGTGACTTTGTTCAGGTTTGTGTGCAACCTCCAGAGGCTGGCTACCCTGTTTAACCTCAACCGTGGCTCTAACACGAGGCTGGGGGCCAGAGCAGTCATCGTCCCCAAGAGGCAATCAAGCTGCCCGGCAAGGAGAGCAGAGGCAGGAGAGGGCACGGCACCACAAAAGAAACACAGTGAACATCCCATTTTAATCTCCATGGCAGCCAGCCCATTCTGTTCTCTGCTTGCTATTTTCGTATATTAACAGCAGTTTGAGAGCTGAATAGGAGGAGAGAGGAAGAAGGGTTTCATGCAATGAGAAGGGAAGAGAGAGGGAGAGAAAGGCACTCGCTGACTATGAATCCAGACCTGATAAGACCTGGTTGTGTCGATTGTAACCATAAGTAACTGAAAGTGGGGCAGGGGCTTGACGTTGAAATCACGGCCATCCCCTCACCCATCGACCTCTCTGCTTCTCTCTGCTACCTTACTTCCACAGCCTCCTCCACAAGCCTTCACTGAACACCTTGACATTCCCCCGGTTCTTCCACAGGGATCTGTCCAGTTGAGGCCATGGAACACTGATCTGGGGCTTGGAACACCCCTTGTTGGAGGAGGGAGAGGCTCTCCCTTCTCACCCACTACCCCAAGGCTCAGCAGTCCTGCTAGTGTGCCCGTCTCTTCTCACAATGGACGTGGCGCTGCTGAAAGCATGATGCCTTATGACGGGCTGGGTGCCAAGCCCTGAGATGGCGTCAGAAGATGGCCAGTTTCAATGGCAGATTTTGTCCATTAAAACCTATTACTAGTTCCCTCCCAGAGCCCAGCTGGTTCCATTATAGAAAATAGGAGTGAAATGATGTCAGGTTTGTGCCATAAAAATGAATAGGAATCTTGCTTTTCATTATTTTAAATTGCAGATTGTTGCACTGATAAGTATTTATTTTTGTCATTTCTCACTGGCCCTGGTGGAGAATCTGACCCTTGAATAATGAATACATAGAAAGACACATGTTGGCACTTGAGCGTTGCCTGTGTCACCCTGGTTTTTCCTTCCCATTTGTGACAAATTCAAAAAATGCAACACTCTTAAATGGGTTTATAATCTGCACTCTTTTAAGCTGTCACTCAATCTCTGTCTCAGAAATAGGTTATTGAAACTAAGCAGGAAATATTTCATAGAGACTATGGTGTTGCAAACTCATTTCCAGGCCAGGGGCAGCCCTTTGGTAGCTTTAGAATTAAAATAAGAACTTGGAATAATTGTTACTCACTGAGATAAAGGAGGCTGGTTTGGAAATGCCAAATGCACTTTAGCAGCCTTAAAAATGATGACTTCCTTTGTTTGGGCATAACTGAGTTTTTCAGATATTTCTTTCAGATCCGGGATTTTTATAGGATGAATCTCAAGAGTGGGCGAAAGGGTAAAGCTATAGTGAATATAATAGTAATGACTGTGGGTACATTTTAATGTCTTATATTGTTAAAAAGATTCCATATCTTGTTGGTCTAGCACTTAAGCGGCACTGAGAGTACAGAGCAAAAATATGACAAGTTGTAGAATTACTAGAGATAGGAGAAGCTGCTGAAGTAGTGAAGAGAAGAGAGGACTTACACCCCAGGACAGCCCCGATGTTCAGGAAAATGAACAACTCATAAGGAGCTTTAGGATCATAGAACAATACACAAGAAAAAGCCTGGCAAACAAGTAATTGCTTGAATTTTAAAAATCATAAATGCTATTATTTTCAGAGATGCAGAAAACATCCCAGCACCTATTTTCTTCCCAGTTTATCAATTAAAGTGTGACCAGTAGATTTCGGGGAAGGTTGCAGCATGAGAAGCAAGTCCCATTGTTGTAGGTAAGCCGATGTCCACTCTTATTAGGACCAGCCACAATAAACCCAGAACTTGGCCTGTCCCTGAAATGTCACCATCTTTACATTCAGCCTGATGGCCAGCGATTCAGAGCCTGGGCTTCAGAGGGAAACAATGTGGGGGGCTGTGATTTTCCCACTGCCAAATTTGAATGTGGTAAACGAAGAAATGTCGAAAATCCCTTATTCTTCCAAAGAAAAGTAAATCATACCCTGAGCTCTCTGCTGGCAAAGTGTTAAGAAATTCAATCTTGGTCACTTTTGGAACTCCTTATCCCTAAATTTATGACCATGAGAAAAATTGGGGTTTCATAAAGCCTAGAACACTTAGAAATTCTTCCAAAATTTAGATCTATGCTGGTCATTCACGATATGGACTTTTTTTTTCCCCTAAGTGCAGAGTTCCCTGAATGATTTCATGTCTGCCACTATGTGCATGGTTGGGATGGGATCTTTACTGGGACTAGGACTCCCCACGCCCAGGCATCATGAGCTAGATGGGATTCAAGGTCATTCATCTCTGAGGCCCACCAGGTTGTCAGGGAGACAAATAGCAGTTCTTTTCCCAATTCTGGGGAAGTTCCTCCTCTCTCAGTTTGGATAATTGTACCTTCCTTTCCAAGGTCTTTCCTCCAGTCTTTCTTTCCCTTCTGGGAAGGTCTCTGCCAATGGCCTTTAGAAAAACAGCATTGGCCCCCTTCCCCCTTTATTGGACGAAGGAGCTAAAATGTAACAGCTTTAAAGCATTTTATTAAATCTGGATTTATGTTTGATTCCATCACTTTACTAGCTCTGGGACTTTGGAATAGTTAATTAAGGTCTCTGTGCCTCAGTTTTTAAAAAACTGGCAATATCATAAGGTTATTAAAAAGGCATGTGTATTTTTTATCTCTGCGCACACAAGAGACACTCATAAAAGATGTTTTCAATCAAGATGGAAATGTGTCTCACCCAGTCATTAGGTCCTGCTGGATATTGATTAGATATCAATTAGAATAGTTTTTTTTTGGAGCAATACTATTTCTGAAACCAGCTGGCGACCTGCACCGGGGAGTGCCAATACCAAGATAGCCTCCTGACAAAGAAATAAGGCCCAGAAACAAGAAATAAGGTGCCTCCCTCTAAACTGTTCTCCAGCCAGAGCCCACGCAGGAAGAGCTACAGAGGATATATTCATGGTCCAGCTGTGGCCCTAGACATGAGTATTCCTCTTCATGTGTCACTGCACCATGCCCCTGGGCTCCGAGCCCTCCACCTCCTGTCCTCCAGCCTCAGCTCACAGACAACCCCCCAACACAACTCAAGAATTGTTTTTCAAACAAAGCTAACACAACAATGGATATGGATACAGCAGGGGAGGTTTTTGCAGAAATACTTTATCTGGGTAACGGGTCTTGATGGTGTGATTTTAATGGGTGTGGTAGGCTGAACAATGGTCACCCACAGATATAGCATATCAGATCCTAATCTGGGATCCTGTAAATGGTATGTGATTTGGAAAAAAAAAGAAAAAGGTTTTTGCAGATGTGATTAAGTGGAGGATCTTGAGATGGAGAGACCAGCCTGGATAATTCTGCAGGCTGTACGTGCCATCACAAGCATCCTTGTAAGAAAGAAGCAGAGGGAGACGCAGCACACACACAGAGGAGAAGGCAGTGTGGAGATGAAGCAGAAAGAGTTTTGAAGATGCTGGCCTTGAAGATTCCAGTGATGCGATCACAAGCCAGGGAGTGCTGGCAGCCATGAGGAACCAGAAGAGGCCAGGAACGGGATTCCTTCTACAGCCTCCGGAGGGAGAGTAGCCCTGCTGACACCTTGATTTTGGTCCAGTGATGCTGGTTTTGGATGTAGGTTTCTGTTGTTTTAAGCCACCAACTTTATCATTTGTTAGAGCAGCCATAGGAGATTAACACAGTGAGAAAAATGAAAGTTGGTGACAAGAAGATGGGAAAATGTGACAACATGGAGGGAAGATGGTAATGTCCATCCTTTGCAAAATTGATGCTTCACGTCCTATGTAGTTAAACAGAGGGGTCTGTGGGATTTGGGGAATGTGAAGGATTGTTATTGAAACTACTGTGAATTAGGTGTAGGCACGGAACAAACAGCTCCATAAGCAAAAGACAGTCTGGCAGAGCAGTTTAGAAGTCAAAATGAAAGGCTTCCATCATAATAAACTATCTCAAGTGTAGCATCAATTTGCAAAGCCAAGGACATAGTGTCATGGAGAGAGAAATGGGTTCTTCCAGTTCCCTCTATAGCTACCGAAATAGTGTTAAATTTTGTGTTTTGCTAATGACACAATACAATTATGTGCCAGTAATGCTTGCAATATCAGTTCGTGATATATGACTACCACCTGCTTTATTGTAATAGGAAAACAGAGTAAACAAAGTTGAGTATTCTTAAAATTTTTCAACTGGGTCTTTTGGGTCAACAACAGGAGGTGGCAGAGAATACACAAACTGGAATTATTAGAAAACTCTGTACATGCATACACAAAAAGAGTACCATAGATGTAGCTTCCCCCCAAAATAAAAACTTGATTCGTAAAACAGAATAAAATTTACAATTGAAAGTTTTCTATTTCATTTGAGAACAAAAGAGGATGCACTGTTTCTTAAATAAGAAGAGCCTAGATTTTAAAATATAAAGAAATGAACCCAATAAAAACAAGTAGTTTGCAGAATAAGCTTTAAAACAGATGCTCAGATTTATATCTGAGTGCTATCTCCAGAATATAGAGGAAAACTTTTTTAAGTAATTGAAAATAATGCAGAAAGGTAAATGGACATATTATAAGAATTCAATACATTATTTTTTACTGTGAAAAGAAAGATGATGGATATGGAGGTTGAATAAAAAGATCCAGTCTGTTAATAAAAAGGTCCCCACCACCCCAAGAAGCAACCACCACTCATCAAAAAAATAAAATACCTAGTTAAAAATTGTACCTTCAAAACTAATAAAGAAGAGAAAAATCTCGAACTTATAAAAGATCCAAGGATTAGAAATCAGTAGGACAAAATAAGTTCAAATAAACAAGACAAATCTTTTGTGTAGAATTTGAATTTAAAGAATGAAAGGATAATCCTGTGAGCCTCAAACAGCATAACCATTTATGTTCAGAGGAGTTAAATTCAAGTTAGCTTCGGATTTCCTTTCTGCCTCCGTCTTACACACCTAGTTTTAGAGCACTTGTCAAGGCTCATATAGATTTTCTCAGATATGTAGGGTCTCAGATGATATGTTATTCAGCGTACCTTTTTGGAAAAAAAAAAACACAAGGAAATATTTTGCATAGTGCAGAGATTGTCATTTTTAAAGAACAGGACATGGGCATTGAAATACAGTTATTGCACAGGTGATTAAAGACACTGAGCAGTAATAAATATGGATTATTGCAGATGAAACACGAGTATTCCCAAATCCTCTAGTCTGCTTTCCTTTGGTATCCAAACACAGTAGCTGGAGGCCCATTCTACAAGTCCAAAGGGTGGCCAGGGTTCTCCTGTTCTGGTTTTTGGGGGTCTTCTGATGTGCCTGGTCCACTCTACCCCTAAATGTGAACATAGCTCACCTCACCTAACAACCACAAACACAGCACTAGAATATAAATCTTACAAGACTAGTGATTTTGTCTGTTCCATATAGTGGGTATCTTCAGGATTTAAAGTGATGTTCAATGAATGAAATGAGAAATGCTATTGTCAGTGACAAAATTTTTCTGAAGCTTGGACAGTGGTGGTGAGAATTTATGGTCTCGAGCAGGAAACAACTCAGATTTGATATTGTGCGTCACTGTTCCTAAAGTTTCATGGTCATCTCTGCCATTGCATAATCCTGTCCTTGCAACAATCTTCATGCTCAGGCTTCTGTCTTCCCGCCCTATAGCCAGGCTGGTCCTCATGCTAAACTTCTTCATCTCCTCTCATCTCCTTCCGTCTCTGAGCTCAAAGGTCCCTAAGGCATTATTGCTTATGTCTTCAAAAAGTAGGAATCCATCATGAAGCACACCCTTAGTTCTGCTTGGGCCAGCCATGTTAGCCCAAGCTTTATCTCTCATAACCAAAGCCCTTTCACACACACTCCAAAGCAAAAGAGGCGTCCCCTTGCCAAAGAGAGAGAGAGAGAGAGAGAGAGAGAGAGAGAGAGGGAGAGAGAGAAAAAAACTTTCCATTTCTTAGAAGTTAGAGACCAACTAAAGTTTAAAAGTAATCATATTACCCTATGCACATACTTTTATTTTCCCTGGTCCTGTGTGATTGGTAACTCGAGATGCTGAAAGAAAGAAAAATAAAAACTGTGAAATTAATACCCAACATGGAGATTGCTGGGGTAATGATAATTAAAGAAGAGAAAGGAAAACTTTAAATTGAAAAATATTCCTTGCTTAAAGACATTAAGAACAGTTCATCCTTGAAGAATTTTATTGAAAGCATGTGCTCAAAATATCTGGAATTAAAAGGCGGTGTAACAGCAGTGTAAGCATAGATAGAGGATGAAAAGACTGGCTACGCACAGCTAGTGGGGTGTAATTCGATGCAACCACTTCAGAAAACAATTTGGGAATGGTTAGAAAATGTGAGGATGCACCTATGCTATGACCCAGTGATTTCTCCCTCAGGAATTTACCCTACAGAGTCCCTAGCACAAGCACATGTGCACACAAGAAGAAATACTCCTATCAGCATTGCTCATAATAGCAAATATCTGGAAACAAACTACATCCATCCATAGAAGAATGGACAAGTCAGCTGTGGTATATTCACGTAACTGAATATCATATAGAAGTAGTCAAGAAGCTTCAGAGATCGTCCAGATCTGAGTAGCTCTCAAATCTGCCTGTACATCAGAATTACCCTGGGAGCTTTAAAAAAGCAGATTCTAAATCAAAATGGGTGTAAGGCCTTGTGCACTTGCTGCTACGTGAGTCACTATTTGGAAAGTACTGATCTAGGTTATTCGTGGATCATTGAAACTGTGGTCTGGAGGGGTGGATTCATTTATTTGAAGTAATCCAGCTGGTGAAAGGGCAAGTGGGGAACTGAACCAGGTTCTCTTGCTTCCTGGTCCACAGTTCTCCCACATTACTTTCCTACAGGTCAAAAGAAGATCGTGCAGTTAAACTAAACAGTCCATCAAGAGCATTACATGTGCATGCTGAACTTTATTTAAGAGAACATATCATCCTTCTGGTCTGCCCTTTGGAACCTCCTGATTCTGATCGACACTCTGAGCTTGTGGTTCTCTCTTAACTAGAAAGTTTGAATTAATGGGATCCAGAGATAGAGATGGAGCTGGAGGTGGAGGTGGAGGTGGAGATGGAGATGGAGATAGATAAATGTAAATATATGGTTTCTCCCATATAATAACTAAGCAGAAGAGGCTTAAAGATTAATTGACTTTGGAAGAGACAGCCAGGTTTTTAACACAAGACTTCTGACTCTCATGCATGTTCTTTTCCTGTGGGCCTGGGAGAACGAAAACACATATATACATATGTCTACATATATTTATCTTACCAAGCCTTTTAATTCTAGATATTTTGAGTAAATGCTTTCAATAAAATTCTTCAAGGATGAACTGTTCTTAATGTCTGGTGTCCCTTTGCTGGTACCTGATATATGCGATAAGTCTGCCTATTGAGTAAGACTGTAGCAAAAGCATCTGCTTTAATATATTGCATGCTCTGTGCATATACAGTTTAAACTAAATTTGAGAAGAAGGATTCTATTCTGATGTCTTTCATTCAGATTCCAGTTCATTTGAAGGTGTCAAGTCCACTGTTGTGGATGTGGATGTTTATGACAACTTACTATGAATTAAGAGGAATTGATAATAATTATAAGTTCGTGATATTTATGGTGTTAGAGGTAGGGTGCAGGGGGGCCCGACAGTCACCCTTTATCCCCCCCCCCAGTCCTCTTACCAGGTTCTTGACTCCAACATCGAGGAAAGAATTCAAGGGCAGAGTCACAGTAGAAAGTGAGAACAAGTTTAACATAACAGATAAGAAACACAGGTTTCACAGAGAGGGTGCGTCATAGCTCCAGAGATGGAGCAGCGCCCACCCCAAGTTTAACACAAAAGTAAGTTCAGCACAGGCATCAAGTTTAACACAAAAGCCAGGAAAGCATGCTTAAATTTCAGTAAAGAATGCAGGCTGGCCAAGAGAATGAGCAGCCTGCTGAAAGTAAGTTTGATACAAAGTAAAGCATGCACACCTCAGCCAACAAAGTGTGGTTGCCTCTAGGAAAGAGCAACAACCCTGCCTTCTGCTGGTATTTGGCTTTTACAGTTTCTCTACCTAGTGAATATTCAGTTGAGTGAGTGGTTCCCAGCAACATGCACCAGAATGTTCTTGTTCTCTATTGAGCGTGCCCGGCCACTGGGTTGTGTAACCAGCCCCTTGTGGTCTCATTTTCCCTCTGTGGGTGCTAAGAATAATCTAACTTTCCTCCAGGGGAGAGCTCAGAGGAGGGGGCCTGAGACCTCAGGGAGTGGCTGGAAACGCAGAGGACTGTCCTGAAACCTGAACCTAGGGAAACTGAACACCTCCTATATCATTTAGATCAATTTTATCTGCATTGATAAATGTAAAAGTGATTTAGAAAGTGACTTAATGGTACTAGATCAATGGAAAAGAGATAGTCTCTAAATGGGGTAGGTAGAGTGTGCATGTTGCAGGTTACCAGAACATATGGATGAGCAAAGAATGTCTTCATTGTAGGTACCTGGACATATGTCTGTCCAGTCCTCTAAGGAACTCCTTTAATGACAGATCCCTTGAAAACTGCTTCCTTAGCCTCTGGAGACCTTGAGGAGGACAGACAGGCAGTTACACCTGACCGTACAAAGTTAGGCCTAGAGTGCTTTCACTATGAGAAGCTGCCCTGCAACTAACAGGTTAAAGCTCATGAAAATATTAAAATGAGTCTCGTGAAGGTATAATACTGGAATATTGAAGGAATTACTGAATTAGGGAAGGAATTATAGTGGAGACAGCATGATTTTGAGAATGTATTGCTAAATTCCCAAATGCCACATTCAAAAGGTCCCTGGTTCTTCATGTTAAAGGTGCATCCGCTTCCAGCTCAGGAGCGAGGTTATCTGATTGTCTGCCTCCCTGGGAGCTATTAGAAGGTGATTGGGAGAGAGACGAATTCTGACGACCTGGAAGCTAGGTGTTCTGCGTTCCTCTCCTGATCCCAGCACACCAGTCTCTGAGCAGTGAGGGATGCAGGAGGGTGAGACTGTTGTAGTTTTTAGAATTGGGGAGGCATCATAGCGGGGGGAGGGTTCAGAGAGAGAATTTGGAATGGAAAAGGGACCGACATAATCATGTTCCTCTGAATGTTTTTCTGAGAGAGCTTCAGATTTTTATAACCAGATTGGATTGCAGAAATCACTGGACTGGACTAAGATTTAAGTAGGAAAGGGACAAGCAATGTGGTGTTTATTCTAGTGGTTCAAGTTTCAGAACAGAATGTGCAGCTGTGAGATTAAAACTAGCTCTCTGTTTAGCTGTGGCTGAGATGAGATTCCTCGCACAGGCTGATGATTGTTGTAATTTTCTTATTATAAATATAATTTATATTTTTTGCAGAAAATACACTGTCATTTCTCTTGATTATTCCATATTATTTGCTGTGGGTTTCTACTTATTTTAGGAGTTTCCTAGAGAAGGTAGTGTCTACATCACCTAGGCTGTGATGGCTTCCGCAATTAAGGTTTCCTTCACGTTCAGTGCCCAGGAGAATAAAAGGTATTTTTTAACATGATCTATTATGGGAAATAATAGATCTGCAACATAACCAGCGGCACTTTAGACAAGCCCAAGTACAAAATGGTGCCGCCCACCTCCTCTCCTCCCCTACCCCCTTCCCTTTAGGAGAAACCTCCTGACTTAAACAGAAACCCCTTTTGCTTCTGCAAGGACACAGTTCTCCACCCTGATCCACATTAGCATAATGACTCTCCTTGATGGCATCAGCCAGCCCTTGGCACACTGTATAAGATCTAACACCCCCCACACTGGGTGCTGTCCCCCATTTTCAGGGCAGCCCTGGGCTGCCTGCTACTTTGAGCACAGCCCAGCAGATTTTCTTTCTTTAATAAAGCTTGAACGGTACCTGGCATCTCGGCTCACTTTCCTTCAGGAAATATCTATGTGAAAAAGTAGAGAAGGAACAGGAGGTTACACTTCACCAAATGAAGGTTTCCTTTAGATTTGTTCTAGGGAGCCCTTCTGAATTCCTCGTGGGGAGAAGACACACAACTTTTCTTGGCTGAATTCACGTATTTTGAGCTTTATGAATTAATGACGCTGAAGACAGTCTAGGAACGTTTGAGTGAATTCCTCCGATTCAATTAAGTCACATAAGTGGATCATGCCATTCGGGAAATGATAGCACAGAAGTCCAGCAAGTTACAGAAAGATTGTCAAGAATATGTTAGAGACAGAGGTCTTGAACTGCCTGACCAGCGTAATTGTGTATTTAATGGTGTTTGAGCCCTTACTGTTTTCAAGGCAAACACATTTATTTAAATTACCTCATTTAACACTGACAATAACTCTACTGAGTTGAGTCCTAATGGTCTTGCTTTAGAGATGAGTAAACAGAGGCTTCAAGAGGTTTACTGACTCTCTCAAAGTCTCTGAACAAGTGCGCAGCAAATCAGCCCTCAAATCTAGGTGAGCAGCCTTGCTCTTAGCCAGTTTTTCAATATTTGGTTGTGTTATACACAGTCTGGGATACGGTTTTGCTTTCATGGCCTGATTTTGCTGTCACAACATATTTTAATCTGGAAGCAAAGTGACACTCCTCAGAGACCCAGATTGTTATAAATGTAGATTTTCTAATAAATTCAGACTTGAGAGAGGCGGTCCCTATTGTAAAGTGTGGTGTCACAGGAAGGGTAGAGTTTCTTATTTTCCAGGTATCAAGCTAATGGTGATGAGTGACAGGAGACGTCTTGAAGGATGCACTTGCTTAAGATGTCCCTAAAGGCCCAGGGGCACAGGCTTGGGGTAGGGGGAACATTCACATCAACAGATTTCAGTCCTTCCAGTAAATGAAGAATGGTGTAGCTGTGCTGGCAGTGGTCTTTGTATATTTGTGGCCAGGATGTGGCCTTGGGCTGAACATATTTTTAGATTCTTGCATTTGTGGAAAAAGGAGTATACACAGATCTGGTCTTGGTGTTCCAGGTAAATGAAAATTTGCCGATGAGTTGGGGGCCAGGTGGATAGCACTTAAGGAGAACACTTTAAGGTGGACACTAAATAATGACTTAAATGTTATTTACCGATTACCGATTACCACCCCCACCCTCTGTCCTATTAGAATGGAAAGCCAGTTTGAGAAGAATAGGAATCCTCCCCCAGTCTGGCTGCTTTTCTCACGCACGTGCTCAGAGCAGTATTCAAAGACTCAAGACTAGCCCTCTGCTGGTCTCTGCGTCTCTCTCTGTCTTTACTTTTCTCCCTGCAGGACACTTCCATGCAAATTCTAGCCTCCTGGCCTCCAGCCCCAGAATCCAGACTCTGTCTCCTCAATTCTGGGTGACCACCTGACTTTGTTGTGTCCCCCCTCCAGGGACCTTCCTGCAGGCGGTGAGTGGGGGTCCTCCCATGGCTTACCTCATTGTCTTCCCTTCTGGCAGGGGTCACTGTGTTTTGCTGTCTATTGCCCATTTCTGAAACCTCTTGGTCTGTACATTTATCCAAATTCCTGGTCATTTAAGGCTGGCGCGGAACTCTGATCCCTGTTGTTCCTTCATGGTGGAAAATGGGAGTCTTTTTCTCCCTATTTTTAATACTTGATTCAGGGTTGTCTTTTCCAGAAAGATTGCCATGGATATTCTAGCATTTGTTCTCTACCAGCCTCCTGGCAAGTGGGGTGATGTCCATCAGACACTGGCCCCGAGTCAGGAGCCGATTAAAACAACACTCCCTAACTCTGTATGCAGCAACTCACTCCAGATTCACAGCCAGTCTGTAAGGGAAGTCTGATCATTTTTGTTTCCATGAGCTAATTAATTAAGACCAAAGATAAGACAGTTGGTAGCAAAGACAGGACTTAGGGCCTTCACATCACATATCAAAAGAACTAAATAAATATTCATTTACCATTTTTTACTTCCCTATACATTTATAAATTATAGTGAGAGAGTTTTTTAATGTTTTGACAAAATGTTTTTAAGGTCATTGGCCAATATTATTTTTCTGATTGATTATTAAAAATGCTTTGCACAAAAAAAAGATAAATAAAATAAATCCCACATAGAATTAAGGGTTAGATGGAAGAAATGAGAACATCAAAAACTAGCAGAAAATACACATGGCTCTTCACCTTATCTCTAGATGTAAACCAAGGCCATGGGGAAAAACATGAAATATTTTGTTATCAGACTATACTGTGACTAAACCAGACTTCCAGATTTAGGCATTTAATTTGTTCTCCATTTATCCCATTAATAACAATACTGCAATGAACATCTTTTTGTATAAAACTTTTCCTCCCCCATCTTGAATTGTTTCTTTAACTAGAATTTAGAGATAATTTTTATGTGTATTCTTAATATCCTTCATAGATATTTCCAAAAAGTTGGAGCCAGTTGATATCCCCGCCAGAAATATGTGAGGATACACACCGCATTATACATTTATCAGAATTCGAAGCACCGTGTCTGTATCTTTACTAATTTCATAGGCAAAAAGTGGCTTCTTCTCTTACTCTAATTTTTTCTTCCATATCTGGTGGGGCTTTATAGTGTTTTATAATTTTGTTAGAAATTTCTTTGTATTATTTGTGTTACGGGGAGCTCTAAGTGTTTTTTAAAATTGTCTATTTGCTCTGTAACCAGTAATTAAATATCAAAGACATTAACCATTTCTCATATTTGTTGTAAAAATTTGTAATAATAATTTTAACTGCAAATTTTCATGCAAAAAATGACAGTTGCCTTAGAGAAGCCCTGATGTTTACGTAAGCAGATTAGATGAAACCATGTCTGTGCCTGCATGAAATAAACACTGCTGTCAGTTAACATATCCACTTAGTCCTCCAGGTCTTATCTTGTATTTAACTGGTATCCCCACTACAGCTCAACCTTCTGTTTTTGCGCTGCTGCTGCTGCTCCTCCTCCTGTAAGTGGGATTTGAAGTATAAACAAATGGTAATTGCCTTTTATCTCATCTTTATCTTTCTGTCCTCCCCACCCAGACCCTTCTTATGCATTAAGTCTCATAACATTCGCAGGATGAGCCTGTGAACCATCTGCCATTACACAGAGAGAGCAGTTGAGCAGAAATCATGTGTAGATTAAAGGCTGTCTCCTTCTGTCACTTAAACAAGCACTTTCCAGATTTGTACTGTAATACAAATGAGAGAGGTGAGCTAAATGCCCAGGCCATTTAAGTTGCATGAAATTACTATTATGTGGTTGGACAATTCCCCTGAAGGGACCAGGAACAATATCTTTCCATGAATATCTCAGTGGAATTTTTTTAATGCAGGATGGAGAGGAAGAGCAGATAACAGCAGTTAATCAAGGTGGAAAGCTAAAGACAATGAAATAAAATATTTGTTCAAAATATATTTCACATGGTCATATTCTTTCCATGTAAAAAATAAACCATATTTATTCATTCTTTCACTTATTCATTCAACATGCACTCATGGCATGCCTGGGCAGGACTGTGACCATGGGTGTGGGTGGGGACACAAAGTCCCAGTTCCTACAGAACCTCACAGACAAATGGAGGAACAGCAGGTGAGTACACACTGGAGCACGACAATGAGAGTGAGGTTCTGGAAGAACCTGGCCTTTGTGGCTGGCACATCTCAATTAGAATCCTAGCCTAGGAAACTCACTAACTGCATGACCTTCAGCTTAAACTTTCTGAGGCTTAAATCCATCCTTTGTAATATATGGATAGAAACATGTCTCTCTAAGGAACTCTCGTGAGGACTAAATACATAAAGTAGCCACCTTAGGGCCTGTACTTAATAATCATTTAACAGACAATTAAGAAGAAAAGCATGTTCGAGGTATGATGCTAATTCAGATAATGAAGGCACTTAGGAAAAGTGAGCACAAACAAGGGGGTATTTGAACTGGACTTTGTGGGAGACGTAGGAGCTTGCAAGGCGGACAGAGCAGAGAGACAACTCCAGACAGAGAGGTGAACATGCACCAAGTCTGAGAAGAATGGAGCCAATTTGGATTGATGCTTTGAAGAAGGCCCATGGTAAAGGTGGAAGGTCACCAGGGAAGTCTGGCTGATTGGATGTCATGAACCCTCACATGGTGTCATGGCCCATGAAATGGCTCTCTAGGCAGAGCAAACCTAGAAACTTGATTTTGTTAGTGTAGTGTGAGGGGATTCAATCTTCAGAAAGACTCACACTAACCCAACTCATGCTAGACTGATATATAAACAGAAAGCCTGTGTTACTTTCTATTGACAAACCTAACTAACTTTAAGATGGTACTTACATTGGCATAAAAGTACCTTGTCTCCCTGTATGTGGGTGCACAGAGGATGGCTTATCAGATCAGACAGCTTGAGGCACATTTCTCCATAGAAAGAAGAGTCCAAGGACTCTAATGCTCTTTCTGTCCTGGACAGGGATGCCACCAAGGCAAAGAATGCTCTCTGAGTCTTTTCCACACTGGCCAACAACTGCCCCTTCTAGTTGAAAACAGAATTGTTATTTTCTGAGATTGTCAATTCATTCACTTAGATCATGGTTAGTCTTGATTCCATGTGGAAGCCAGTCAGTACCCCAGGGACTATGACCCTGTGTGCCTTAGCTCTGAGCCTTTAGCTAGCTTATCTCTCACCATATCTACACTTCCTAGAATGGGGCCTATCCAGTGAGAGCACAGCCAATATCTCCTAAGGAGTAAACGACTTATTGGGCTGATGGTATTCGGGTTTTATCCCACACCTCTAGAAGGCTATTTTTTGGCCAGTTGAGGCAACCTCACTCCTGTCCCCTTTTCCTCAATGCTCCTCCTGCAACCTTGTGGACCTTGAGTTTAGAGAGCATGGGGACTGGTGGGAGACATAGGGGGGAAAGGTTAGGGTAGGAAGAGTCTTGTGTTTTAAGCCAAGGAATAATACTCTGGGGCCAAAACTTACTAAACCTTCCCCTTCTTCACTGAAACAACTCTGTTTTTTCCTGCCTGAGGTGGATAATTCTAGCTTCTGTAACAGCTAAACTCCAAATCTCAGAGGTTTCACACTATCCAGTTGGTTTCTCCTCACAGTCCCCGGGTGGGTGTGGTGTGGTCCAGGGATCCAAGCTCCTTCTATCCAGTGCTCTGTCATCCTTGGTGATAGAGTTTGAATGTGTTGTCCCTGCCAAAACTCATGTGGAAATCTGATCCCCAATGTGGCAGTGCTGGAGGCTGTTTAAGTCATGGGGGCAAATCCCTCATGAATGGATTAATGCTCTCCCTGGGGGGTGAAGATCCTGAGTGAGTTCTCGCTCTATTACCTCTCATGAGAGCTTGTTTATAGGACCCTGGCACCGCCTCTCTGTCTCTCTCTTGCTTCCTCTCGCCATGTGATCTGCTTGTACCCACCAGCTGCCTGCCACTTTCCACCATGAACAGAAACAGCCTGAGGCCCGTGCCAGATGCAGCTGTCCCAGAATCGTAAGCCAAATAAACCTCTGTTCTTTATAAATTACCCAGTCTCAGGTATTCTAACAACACAAAACAGATTAAGACACTTGGGAACAGTGGTTTTGAGTGTGTGGTCTTCAGTCCAGTGGCATCGGTGTCACCTGGGAATTAGTAAGAAATGCAAATTTCTGGGCCCTACCCCACACCTACTGAATCAGAAACTCTGCAGATGGGGCCTAGCCATTTGTGTTTTAACAAACCCTCTGAGCAATTCTGATAAATTCCAACACATTAGGATCACCTTTCTGTGAGGAAGGTGTCATGTTGGTGGCTTTAGTTGGAATTTGTTCCAAAGACGTAATTTTATTATGAGAAATTAGATGTAGTTGGAATGGTAATTGTACTATTATTCAACACTTATTAGTTCCTACTGTGTACCGGGCCCTGTGGCAGCCACTGACGACATATCAACAATCAGGAGGCTGATCTGTTTGATCTACTTCTTTACTTCAGATATTTTGGACTGAATAAGCTTTTATTGGCTTTCCTGGGTACTCAACAGACTGATACACAGTAGGCAGTTAATGTCTATTTATCAAAGGAAAATAAATGATGACTGAATCATTCACCTTCCTGAGAATCAGATTTCTAGCCTTGGGAAACAGGGAATTAGACTTCCAAGTTAGCCTCTTGGGCCCCTTCTGGATGTATTCAAGCAAAGTACATCTCTAATATTTAGGGAAAAACTCACTGGTGGGTGGTCTCCCTTTGCTGCCTATAGTCCCAGAAAATGTTTAAAAGAATATTCTGGGGCAAAGCCCCATTTGCAAAGAGAAAGGGGGTCCCCTAAGGTTCGCATAATAATGATAAAAATGATGATAACAATGATAATCAAAGGTAACAATCAGTGATTGCTGGCTCAGAGCCAGGCCTCTTACGTGTGTTCTCTTACAGAATCCTCATGAACTTTGAGATGGTTTATATTGTTTGTTCCCGTGTAAGAGGTGAAGGAGGCAGAACACACAGTATATGGGCAAACTGGGATTCAAGCTCAGGCTGTGTGTGGCTCCAATGCCAGTCCAGTGTGTTTAACGTGTAGCTTAAACTGTGAAACCAACTTGAAGCGTATAAAATAGAGGCAGACCCTTGTGCTATGGTGGAAGGAACCGGATCAGAAGGGGAAGAATGCTGTTGGCTAAAGCTTCCATATAATATTAATAGCAGATGCATGGGGTGGTGAGAGAGATGCATGAGAGGAGGGCCTCCTGCATCAGACCGAGCAAGGCCCAGGCCTTTGTGTACAGGGTCCTGGCAGAGGCCCTGCCTACAGGCTGCAAGGCCTTGGACAAATCAATTAACCCTTATGGGCTTTACAAGCATGTGGCCTATAAAATGAGAGTGATACCTTACATGGCCATTATGAGAGTCCAGTGAAAAAAATTATAGTGCACATAAAAATGGTACCCGTGGAAGCTGTTCTTAAAAAGCACGGTGGTGCTGTAGACTTTACGACAAAGCGACCACTATTGCCAGGGTGGATCCAATGAGGAGATCCTTGAGCTGGTCATAGAAAATTCCTGCAAATTCCACAGACAAATAACAGAAGGACACCCACTCCACAGGGAGGGACCAGCCCGTGCAGAGATGCAGAGGCACACAGCCACACGTCTGTCTAGCAAATAGGAATTGACTTGTTCGACTGGGAATATGAGATGTGGTTATGGGACGGGAAGGAGATGAGGATGGAGAGAGACAAGGCTTAGTGGAGCTTTTGATATTTTCTGCAAGAATGAAAAATTGGTATATTTAAAGTGAAATGGAAATGAAAATACTGCTGAAGCATAAATGAGAAAATGTCCTTTGCAAGCTCCAGAGCACCATCTGAGCATTAGTTATTGCTGCTGCTGCTGGTGTCGTTAAGATACAGCAAGCCAGGGATTGCCATACTGAAAAGATTGCATATAATGTCAAACAGTTGCAGGAAATGCAAAACAAAAACAGAAAAAACCCACTTCACCCAGTGGGAGGAGGGACGCCATCTCAATCCAAATTGAGAGGGATTTATTACCATGAGTAATCGATAGTAGTAGGTCCACATCAATCTTCTAACTAATTTAAAATTTTGAGGTCTCAATGTGCTCATTAAGGAATATAATGGATTTACATATTTTAATTATGTTTTATG
Source organism: Cynocephalus volans (assembly GCF_027409185.1). Lineage (NCBI taxonomy): Eukaryota > Metazoa > Chordata > Mammalia > Dermoptera > Cynocephalidae > Cynocephalus > Cynocephalus volans. Next base: position 21,753,753 of record NC_084464.1, read on the forward strand.
GATTGTGAACATAATGTAATTAAGAGACTTTTCGGAGGTGTGATTAATGAACAGTGTGGCCCGACATATGGCAGGAGACACCACACCGAATGGACTTGGGTGAGAGGAGTCCAGCCCCACGGCTGACAGCCCAGGCCAGAGTATGAAGACACAATTCACGGTAATCGCGGCCTAATATTGCTGTGGCAGGAACTAGGGAGGGAGCAAAGCAGGCCTGCGAGAGGCCGGTGGGGTGTCTGCGCGCGTGTGTGAGCCTGTGCAGCCGAAGAGTCCTGCCCTTCTGCCTCGGCAGCGTCCCTCATATCTGCTCTCCCTCCTGCTGCCGTGGTTTACCACCCCATTAACGCTTTTATTTTCTTTTTAATTGTAAAAAACACATAGCATAAAATTGACCATTTTAACCACTTTTAGTGTTCAGTTCAGTAGTGTTAAGTATATGCACACTGTTTTGCAACAGATCTCCAGAACTTTTTCATCTTGCAAATCTAAAGATCTGTACCCATTAAATATGAACTCCCCTGTTCCCCCTTCTCCCAGCCCCTGGCAACCACCATTCTACTTTCTGTTACCACGACCTTAATTACTCTTAAGTACCTAATCTAAGTGGAATTATACAGTATTTATCCTTTTATGTGACTGGTTTATTTCACTTAGTGTAATGTCCTAGAGGTTCATCCATGTTGTAGCGTGTGACAGGATTCCCTTCCCTTTTAAGGCTGAATAATGTTCTGTTGTATGCAAGTGCCATGTTTTCTTTATCCATTCATCCAGTGATGGACACTTGACAAGCCCATGAACTCTTTTCTGTGCTGTTGTGATGCTTCTGAACTGGCCTTCCTAGTCTCAATCTCAGGACCCCTTAGACTCACCTCTTGATAGCCCACAGGAGGGGTCTTTCCAAGATGATAGACTACTCCCCCACTTAAAATCTATTGATCTTTGGACATTTGTCACTCCATAGTCTGGTTTACAGCACTTTCATGCTCCAAGTCCTTTGCAGTGTGATTCTGTCCCTCTTTCAGCCATGGGGTCCATCTATCCCAAGCTTGGCCACCTCTTCCAAATAGATCTGCACCTTTATGACTTTTCATATCTGGTTTCCATGCCTGGGATGTCTGAGTCCATTATGCGTGAGGCCTTTCTGGATCTGCCCTCCTCTAGGCCTTCTCTTAATCCGATAAAGAGGAGTCTAGTACAGGGGTTGGCAAACTACTGCTGGTGGGCCAAACTGTGGAGTATGCATAAAGCAAATATACTTCACAGGGCCTGGTTTTCCCAAGCTTTGCAGTTTCAAATATTGACCTTGCAAAGGACAGGAAATTTTCCCCAGGTTATAGTCTCTGTTTTAAGATAAGGAATTGTAACACAGTAAGGTTGCTGGCTCAAAGACAGACAGGTTACTGATTGATATGTAAAGATACTGGGAAATTGCTGTAAGAAGAGAGTGTTTGCTAAAATCAAGCTTTTGTTAGCGGATCGACTTAACTTCTTGAAAATTGCATTATAGAATGTCACCTTGCTTTTCTTACTGAATGTTATCAGCTTCTATTGTTAAACTTGTTAAACTGTACTTAGAAAAACCCCACCTATGTTCTCTTACTGTAACTTCCTGGTCTGGAGGATAAATGTGGGAAGAGAACCCCAATTCGGGTTTAATTTCCCAAATGGAAGGGATGCCTCAAGCTTGAGGGTTCTGGGCGATTAATTCCTTTTTGGGGCTTCTCACTGCTCAGAAGGGATGGGCTTTGAGTAATCTTTGGTAGCTCTGTCACCCAGGGGAAAAGGGGTGACAAACCCGTGGGAGGCAAAGCAACACCAAATCTCACCTGACACCTGTTCTTACCAAAAGTGTTATTGGAACACAGCCACACCCATTTCTTTCTATATTGTCTGCAGCTGCTTTTATTCTGCATTTCAAAGCTCCTTAAAGAAAATATTTTCTGATTCCTGCTTGAAGCCTTCTCTTGAGTTTAAATTCATCTCTGCTACTTCCTAGCTGTGACCTGGGTAAGTATTCAACATCCCTGTATCTCATCTACAAAGGGGATAATAATATCAACCCACTTCACAGCTAAGACTGAGGTAGTACACTTAAAGCCCTCAGCATGCAGATGCCATTCAGGATATCCATTCAGGCAACAAGAGTGTCTACACAGGCTGGGTTGTCAAAAAGACAGCTCAGTCCCAAGCAGTGGCTGTAGCCCAGAGCTCTCTTCCCTCAAAGGCGATGTGGCAAGTACTAAGAGTGTGGCCTTTGCAGTGTAAGCATCTGGGGGTCCAAATTCCAGATCACACCTATTTAACATGAACTTGAGACTTTGATTTTCTCTTGTGCAGAACAAGGATAGCAAACCTGGCTTTCAGTTTTATTGTGTGGATTAAAAGTGGCAAGCATTTTAATTATGATTTATGAATTTAAAACATCCTGTGCACAACAGCAGAAAGCAGACACTCAGGAAAGGGCAGTTTCCTGTCTTTCTTCCTGCCGTCTGTCTTCTGAGGATGAAATTCACAAGTCACAGCCCTAATTGCTGGCTTTGCTTCATGACGCCCTTCCGCCTGCAGGATGAGTTGTGTGCGGGACTCCAGGACTCATGCTCCTGGCAGTGCTCCCTCTGCTTTCTCGATATCCTCATGCTGTCCCACCATCCCTGCTCTCAGGCAATGATCTCATAATGTCATTGACATTGGCCTTCAGTCTCTTGGCCTCCCCTTCCTCAGAATTACTATTGGCCTCTAGGGGGAGCTCAAGACTTCATCATCCTGTTGGCCCAGGTCAAAGGCAGAGCTACTCAAATGACAGATACTCAGTAAATGTCTGTTGAATGAAGAGACAGGAGCTGAAGGGATGAATGGCAGGGGGAAGGGGGAGGCCTGGCTGATGAACACTTTTTCTCAATTAAAATTTCATGCTTTTGGATTCTCTCTTCTTTGCTTCATGTTTGGCTCTAGGAGCACTAAGGCCACCTTCCCCTTTGGTGGAGGCAAATATAACCTTCATCCTCCCACCATCTCTCTTTAGAAAGCTGGGTGCCAACTGGAGCAAGGCCCAAGGGCAAAGGACATCCTGGCGTGGGTGTTGAGGCCAGGACCTACTCCAGAAGTATTTTCCACCCTGGAGATATTTCCCTTCATCTCTCTTGGTCTTGGCTCATCCTCAGCGTGGTGAGGCCTTGAGAGCCAGAGTTCTGCAGGACAGAGGCCAAGGAGACCACTGAGTCTTGGTTCTTTGCTGACTTTGGGTAAAAACATCTTGGTGACACATCAAATCCCTGATCCAATTTATCTGGTGGCTATGCTGGTGTTTGAGGGCAAAGGTTCCACTAAACTTTAGTTTTTTAGGAAAAGCCTAAACTTTTCATCTGTTTGCTGAGAATGACTAAAGCCAGAGTATGTGGTTGGTCAAGGATTTTGGAAAACAAGTCTTAGCTTCCTCATATATATATATATTTTTCTCTCTCTTTATCCTAGAGACAAATGAAAGAATGGTTTCATGGAGAAAACATTAGCTTACTGTCACAAGGGCATCAGGGAAGCTTTCTTAAAGGGGTTCATGTCTGAATGGAGTTTTGAGCATGAAGTAAGAGTGCCCCGAAGTAGACTGTGTAGGAGATGTGTCCCACAACATGGGAATGGCATGCATGAAAGCAGAGAGTTACAACAAAGTGTAGGAAGGACATGGTGTGTTGATGCTAGACATGGTTGAATCTTAGGAGCTGAGGAAGGAGTGGTGGGAGATAAAGCTAAAACTGTATGGGTTTCACATAGTGGTGGGGCTGGTATTCATTCTTGCAGGTGTTTTTTTGAGCATCCGCTCTGCATGCTGTTCCAAGGGCTATGGGTATATGAACAGGCAGACTCACTCAGTTGCTTCAAAGAGTGTGTGTTCTACTGCATAATCCAGAGGGGATGACATCCATCCCTCTGAGGGCACTGGGGAGTTACTAGAGATGATGTCATGCGAGTTGGTCACATGATCAGAGCTGTGTTTTAGATACGTTACTGATGTCGGTCTGCAGAATGCGCTGGAAGTTGGAGACACCAGAAGTGGGAAGGGCATCGAAATGCCCATGGCAATAACCCAATTGGGAAGGTAAAAACAAGGGGATGGAGTCAGAAGTTGCCACAGAGGTAGACTTCAGAAGTGTATTTGGAAGAACTTAATAATAGTTCATAATCTTGAAAGTTAGAGGTTGGGGATCAAGGAATGGTCAAAGTCTGGATTTGTAAGGAACAGGTATATGGTGCAGTACACCAAGACAGGGCAGGTAGAAGGGAACGTAGGTTTTCAGGGGGAGGGAGAAGGAGGGTTTGGAAAGGCTGGTCTGCTGTGCCTGGCATGCTTACAGAGGTGTGTCTGGTGGACGGCTGCATGTCGTCAGATGTTTGAGACCCTCTCAGGCAGGGGTTAGAGATGCCGATGTGTAAGTCATGAGGGAATTGCTCCAAGCAGGGTGAGAAGGGGGTGCTAGAAAATGGCAGTGAGGAGAAAGCACTCAGAGCGGGAGGAGCAAGGCCGAAAGTTCATGTGGGGAAGGTGGAAGTGGGAGAACTTTACGGAAGGAGCCGTTAGAGGTAGCAAGTTCTGTGGGCAGCTCTGACCTGAATACAGTGAGAAAGAGCATTGGTGGCAGAGGCAGGCTGTGTCACTGTCATTGATGAGGTGGAAACCATATGGTCACAGACTGAAGGATAAATGGGGAAGCGAGGAGAATGGGAACGCTGGAGAGCCATGTCAGGAAGCTAGGGAAGAGTGGTCAAGGAGGGTTAGGCTGGTGGCTTGAGGGACAAGGACGGTTAAGAATAGGGACTTTTTTTCTTTTAACAGAAAATGACTTGCCTCACTGTTGAAATCTTTTTAGTGCCACTGTTATAAAAATTGTAACTCTAACCTGCACTATTGCCTATATATCTTTAGCCTGCACAAATTGTAACAGAAAAATATGGCTTTAACCTGCACAAATTATTCCTGTAAGCACTTACTAAAAACGGGGAAAACATATCTAAAGGTATTTTAAGTAAGGAAGCTTTTAAGAGGTCAGGCAGAGGTCAAGGCAGAACCAGCCACACATTCCAGGAGACAGCCGGTCCCAAGGACCGAACCAGCCCCCCCTTATGTTCTGGACACCTGGCTGGACCAGGGAAGATAAACATGTAACATCTATTATCAGGGTGCTAGCGGTGCTGGCCTGTTGAGCCTAACCATAAATCTTAAGGCGCCACGGCTAATGAACAACTCAGCCTGTTATGAAAGTCTGTCTAAAAAAAACTGTATAAAAAGCCTTGGTATTGTAAGTTTGGGGCCGCTTATGAAAAAAGCAACCCGGCATGCTGATGAAATAAACGCTTCTTGCTTGATTGCAGCGGACTCTTGTCTCGTGGTCTTTGTGAAGCGAGCCACCCTTGACGTGTGAGATTTGTGCCTAGTGCACGGGTCTTACACCACCAGGTGAGAATCTTGACCAAACATTTGCTTTCTTGCGTCTTCCGCTCAGATGTTGTCAACAAGTACAGGAAGATTCTCAGTGGGCATCTCCTGCCCCCACCTGCAGAGCATAATGTGTTACATAACGTGTCATATTATGTGACGGGAATGTCCACAAGCATCGCAATATCTGAAGTGCTGAGTCGCCTCTGAAAAATAATTAACTGTGCAAAGGAATGGCCTTTTACACTTGTAGAAATCTGGGCAGATGGAAACCCTGCTTTGGGACTGTTCTGGCCATCAAGGGCTCTGCCAGTGACTAGTTATGTGACAGTGGGCTAACTACTTACTGTCTGATCCCAGTTTCCTGATTTATAAAACATCAACAATATCACATGACAGCAATGTTTTTGGACATTTCCACTCAGCACCATTAATTTCTTGGCACCTGGCACAGTTAGCCACTCAACAAATGTCAGCCTCTCCTGCCCACCCCCTATAGGCATTTGGTTACCATGCGTTTGATTACTTTGGCCTGAGCCAACTCCCTTAACAAATGTTTCCACCTTAGATTAAAATTAATTCAAAGACAGGGACCAGCCACACACCCTGAAAGGGACTGAGAAGATGGCATTAATTTTGTAAATTAATAAATATGCAAATGGAAGCTTTGTATGGAATGGGCTATATAAGCAGAAGTAAATTGTGTTGTAAATTATGCATTGCCATATGGAGTAGATACCCTTCACTTAGCATGCAAGGCAGAGAAAGCTGGAGCAGACCTTGTCGTAATGGCTTCTGGGAGTGAGTGGCACACTGATCCAACAGCAGCCCCTGTGCTGAGTCATGCAGCTGATTCTGGAGTGGCTGTGGAAGCCCATGGTGAGCAGACTGCTACCCAGCCACTGCTGGGAATACTCTGGGGAAGCCTGCCCCAAGGCCACTGAGAGGATGGTCAACCATGAGCTCGTGCGAGACAGTCCCATGTGCACTAAGCATATTGCTCAGAGGAGATGGCAGGATGGGAGGGCTCTCCTGGGCTTCTAGAGCCAGAGCTGGTGTCACCACGATTCCAGTTTCAAAGCAGGTGCAGCTGGCCTGGGGAAATGTGAGTTGCCGCTAGATTGATTCATCAGTCATTAAAAAACAGTCTAAGAACAGTGCAGGTGTTCCACATTGTGCTAAATAGATGCTGGAGGTCAGGGCTTCCTGTTGTGATTATTCAGCAGTGTCAGCAGGGAACTCTTTAAAAATAGATTCTGGGGCTCCCACCTCTGGAATTCCAATGCAGCAGGTCTGGACGGAGACCGGAGAGTCTGTTCTCAAACTCTCAGGGAAGTCTGATGATCAGCTAGGTTGGGGGATCATGGCTACAGAGAATTTTTTCTCCTTGGTCCTGGCCTTGGAGGGTCGTGTAATGTAGTTGAGAAGACAAGGTTAGGATTCCGCACCAGTCCTGGGTTGTGTCTTCCATCACCTACGAGCTTAGAGGTGAGCAGACAGGGAGCCCAAGGATGAAATTACTAAGAGTGGGGCAGATCAGGCAGGGCTTTGGGGGCCGCAAGCCATGGCTGGCTCAGAGGAAGGGGTAGGGATTAGATTAGCAGAGCAGAGGGCAGCAGGGCATCTGAAGATAGAGAAACCATCTGCCCCAGGCCATGGGGTTCAGGAGTCATTAACCTCGGGGCGGGGGGGGGGTGACAGGTAGCTCAGAGCCGGACCATGGCTGGTCTGGAAAGCCCGCTGAAGATGAGCTTCCTGCCTGTAGGTTATTCTGGCTGTTTTTCTGTGGGGATGCTTGGCAGCGGTGCCCGTTCTGGAGGGGCTCAAGCCCATGTGCCTGGGCCATGACGTTTCTGGAGCTGTGCAAGGATGCAAAAGCCACCATCTGCCCACACAGCTCGTGCAACCAAGAGTAATTTTGGAAAACCTCACTTCTCTTCTATAACGATGATACTCTGGAAAGACTTGGGGTCCCACAGTGTATCTTAAAGTCCTGCTCTTTGTTCTGCACTCTCTTCCCTCACACACTGCTTCTCTCCCTCCTTGGCTGCCTTCTCAAAACTCTCAGATCTCTCGCAGCATCCTCCCTTCGCCCCTGGCTTCTCTCATTCCTCCTCACAACAAGCTGGTTTGACGAGAGGGAAGAAATAAGACCAGCCAAGCCATCATCCTTTCTGAAGGGCCAGGGACAGGTGCAACCCAAGCATGCCCAGCTGGTCCTATAAAGTGAAGTGACCACCGGAGTGGCACATCCAGCTTCAGACGGGCTCTGGGGGTTGCCTCATAGCAGCGGTGCTCAGAGAGATGGGTCAGTATCCCCCGGGTAAGTTCCAGCAATGCACGTTCTTAGGCTACTCCTGGGAGCTGCTGTGTTTGAAGCTCCAGAACAGGGCCTGGACATCTGCATTTTCAGCCCTCACCACTGGTAATGCAGCCTACCCCTCACACTCTGCAATATTCCCAGGAGGGACCAGTCTGGCCCAGACTGACACTTTGCATGACAGAAAACTCACAAAATCATGAAACCACATACAAAGCAGCACCTCTGCCATGGCTCTTGCGATACATGCCCTTATGTTATAAATAGGCTTGACGTTGTTGTAAAAGAATGCGCTCTGAGTCATGGTGATGTGCCAGTACATCCTGTTTGCTTCATGTTCAATGCTGTGTGACCTTGGAAATAACCCCCCAAATCTCAGTTTCTTTATCTGTAAAATGGGAATAAGAAAACTGATCTCACAGGGCAGCACAAGGATTTATGGAGGCAAAGCATTGAAAGGCAGGAAGGGTTTAAGGAGGCAATTAAGTGTTTTAATAAGGTAATTAAGGGTTGCCCTAAGCCAAATCTGCTTCCACAGAACTTATGCTGAATTTGGCAGACAGTTCTACACTCTGAACCAACCTTCGTCCACTTGGCAGGGCTCCGCATCCTCTGCGAAGTCCGTGATCCTGCCCCGCCGCATCTCATCTCTGGGCTAAACACCCCCACGGATCCCCAAGAGCTGGCTGTGTTTGCCATCCCTGGAGATATCTCATTTTACAGCTGGGCAAACCCCAGCATGCAGAGTTCATGTCTTTGCAAAGTCATGCAGTTTTAGAAATGTCTGGGCAGCAGGTGGCAAAATGGTGTTGTTATCAGAACCACGTAGATAATCACACCTTGCTACTCATAATTCCCCATCTCGTTCATGTTTGATAATTGACAAGAGGCTTCCACATCCATTATCTCTCTCAGCCCTTCCAACAACCCTGTGCGGGGTGATTTAGCAGGTAATACCAACGCCACGCGCGGGGACGGCTCGCTGCCCGTTTGAAAACACTGCTACACCCGTTACCTCACTGGGTCTCTCTCACACCCTCAGGAGATAGAAAGGGCAGGAATTATCAGAAGAAAAAAACAAGAAACAGAGGGAGCAGAATCCCATAGAACCAGTGACACACACAGGACTTGGACTGAGACACACGCCTCTCAACACTGTGCCCTGCTCCTGCGACGTGCGATCCCCTTACTCCTTTCCTGAACAGGTGGACCTTGGCTTTTCCCCTCTGCTAGTCAGGCTAAAACCAAAAAATAGCACATGAACCATGTGTTCCAGTCAGTAAGAGTTCCGGTGCAGCCAGAACTACTGCTTTTTGCTGAGTTTGGTCATTATGTCCTTTGGCTTGGTCTAGCTACCACTGTCACACCTGAGGGCACCTGCCGACAGCACAAAGACCTGGGGCATGCATTCAGGGCCTCCAGGGCAGACAGAATGGTGACTGTGGCTGAGGCCCACTGTCCAGACTGGACACTTCCTCCAAGCAGAGGTCCGGAGACCTGCCCATCTGTAGGCTTCCTTCCTCTGCCTTCTGCTCATGGCAGCCCCCGGGTTGGAGCTGGTTGCCATAAGCCTGTCAGCCAGCCTAGTGATTCCTCATCAGCCTTTGGCTGGCCTGAAATTACCTGAGGAAGAGAAGAAACACAAAATTTACCCAGCCTCGTGGGCCTCCCGCACCACAGAAGGGATTGCTCAGGGCTGGGGATATTGTCAGCAGCACTGAGGGGTCTGTTAGCTTGGCGGGTGGGATGAAGGGACAGGGGGCAAGGCCACAGGTGGAACTGCTACAGGGGAGCATGAGCAGGGAACACTCTCCCCCAGTGGGAGGAGTGAGAGAAAGGAGCTTTGGAGACAATCACAGGATGGGTGGGAGACCCAAGGGAGTCAACTGCTGGGTGGAGACTGAGTGTGTCCGTGGTTATGATTCCGAGGAGGGTAAACTGAGAGAAGGAGAAGCAGCCAGGCTCTGCCCCAGCCCATTTCCCTCTCTCCCCTCCCTGTTTCAGGCGTCTCTCTTTCTGCATTGCGGCTACCGTTCTCTCCCTCTCTGGTCATTATTGGTTTGGTTGTGTCTTCGGTAAAGTTCAGTCTGCGTGCTGTGTATCAGGCAATTGGCCAGGATGGTACACTCATGAGGCCTGGGTGACTCTAGGAAAGGGAGGGTCGGATTGAAGCCAGGGTGCAGAGGGTGTCATGGACCCGTGGCCTTCGGGGGACTTACCGGGGGGATGCTGGGGACACAGCAAGTAAACCTGCAAACTCAGGCGACTTTTTCATTTTTTCTTTTGCTCAGCAAGACTTTCCTTCCTCTAATCCATTGATCTTTCCAAGACACATCCTTTAAAGGCTAAAGTATTCAGGGACTGTTTAAAGAAAGCTAGTAGCTTGGGTTCCTGAGATTGGAAGTGGTTCATTGCAAAGAGAAGATTTCGATTTAGTACAGCTGATTCAAGTCCTGGCCCTATTTTTAATGATTAGATTGAACCACATGAAACTGACATTTTTATGGATAAAATATTGGCCATTTCATGTGGTTTTACATAACAGCTGTAGGGGTGTGGACGAGTCACTTCATGTCTCTGGTGCTTTCTTGCTTGTGTCTGTGAGTCTTGGTGTGGAGCGAAACCCCTTCCACCACCCCAGAATCCCTAATCAGTCCCCAGACCCTGTAGCCGCTACATCTGAAATTTCTCTAGCGTTGAGTTCATTTTCTCTACCTTCAATGTAGATGACTTTGACTAGTGTAGGGTGTATACGGCTAAGGGTAGAAAAGAAAAGCACAAAAATGAGTGTTATGGACTGAATTGTGTCCCCTGAAAATTCAGATGTTGCAGCCTTAACTCCCTATGTGACTGTATTTGGAAACTGGGTCTGAGGTCATAAAGGTGGGACCCTAATCCAATAGGCCTGATGTCCTTAGAAGAAGAGGAAGGTACACTTGTGCACAGGGTAAAGTCCACGTGAGGACACAGCAAGAAGATGCCATCTGCAAGCCAAGGAGAGAGGCCTCAGGAAAAACCAATACTGCTGACACCTTCATCTTGGACCTTCAGCTTCCAGAACCGTGAGAACATACATTTCTGTTGTTTAAGCCACCCAGTCTGGGGTATTTTACTATGGCAGCCCCAGCAGAGTATTTTAAGATTTTTATCTCATTCTGTAGTATGTGTTCAATAAACATTTCCTTATCTGATCCTGGGAGAAATTCATTGAAATGGGGAAAAAAAAAATTAAAGGGCTCAAATAAGAGACACCTTTCTAAGGATGCCGAGGACTGGCTGACTAGGCTGCGATTATCAGCAGAATAGCCTGGAAACAGCCTCCTCCAAATTCCTGCCCCCACATAGCTGCACAGCTCCCTGGAGTTTTCCAATCTGCAGATCTTACATGTGTGTCTGGATCTATTGCTACGTGTTCTTCACTGGTGGGTCTGCAGCACTGGTGTCTTCTGCTCTGATGGAGTGATTTCAGAGCATCCCCAGCTACTTAATTTCCACGTGTCATTGATCTGTCATTTGCAAGTTAAATCACAGGCCTGCATGGGGGCCAGGTGTTGGACATGGCTTTCCCCTCTTCTACCTTTCGATTTGTGTACCTGTTTATTTACTGATAAGTTGAAATGTTCCCCGCTGCATTTCACAACTAATCCGGCAAATCCTTGAGATTTATTTTAACGATTGATTAGAAAAGTCAATGTTGTACAGGAAGGATTAAAAAGAGAAATATTTGGAATCTACTTAAGTATCTGTTATCTCAAAGACAGTCTTGACTCCTCCAAATTTATACTGCCACAGGCAGGAAGAGGAGGAAAATTCCCATTTGTACATTGAATAGTGTATATCATGGAAAGAACACGAGCTGGTCCTCAAAAAACATTAATCCTAACTTGAATCTATCCACTGATCAGTGGTGTGACCTTGATCCAGTTATTTAACCTCCCCAAACCCCAGTTTGCTCATCTTTTAAATTATGGTTAAAAAACACACACAACATAAAATTGATCATTTTAACCATTTTTAAGTGTACAGTAGTGCTAACTATATACACACTATTGTGCAACAGATCTCTAGAACTTTCTCATCTTGCAAAACCGAAGCTCTATACCCACTGCATATTTCTCCTTCCCCCCTCCGCCCTGGCCCTGGCAACCACCACAAGGCTTTATGTTTCCAAGAACTTGACTAAACGTTCTTTTGAGTCAAGGCCTGTGAAACTGTTCTGGAAACTAAATCATTCATCAAATGCCAGATGTTATTTCGAGCCAGAGCCAGCCTCGTAGAGATGGGAAGGATAATCTTGATATAAATCTGGCATTAAGGTTAAAAAATCTAACAGTCTGGTTGTTCTTTAAATTTTCAGAATTTCTGAGTGTGTTTGTACACTAAGAATTTTGAGAACTAGGAAAAGGATGTATTTGGGGGAAACCTTTTTGTCCTAAATACAGATGTTGAATATACAGTTATTAACCGGTGTAGTCCCTCACCTTAGTTTATGCTAGTGCAGTCCTTACTACAGTGTAGTCACTGTAATTCAATCCTCGTCATCTGAGTCATCTGCCACCTTAACCCAGCTGATTCCTAGGGGCTGTGAGTGCATCTCCGTGGACACAGGAAGAAAATGCTACAACTTTGATTATCAGTTATTTTTATAGTTCATTCTTTAAAATTCTTCTATTTTTGCGTTTTGTAACATATATAACATATTAGTACTTGGACACATAAATAATTTGTAAATAAATAAATATACATGTATTGGAGTGCATGTTCTTTTTTTATATTTTATTAATTTTTTTAATTTATGGCATGCAGTAATAAAAATACTTAAAAGGCCCGTAACCTACCTCCCATGTCAGTCAACATTCTCCAGAGAAATAGAACCAATAGAACATACTTTTCTCTCTCTCTCTCTTCCCTCCTCCTAGATATGAGTATTATAGGAAAAAGAATGAGAGAGAGAGAGAGACTGAATTCAAGGAATTGGTTTATGTAAATATTGAGGCTGGCAAGTCCAAAATCTGCAGGGCAGGCTGGGAGCTCAGGCAGGATTTCTGTGCTACAGTCATGAGGCAAAGTTTCTTCTTTTTCTACAAAACCTCAGTTTTGCTCTTAACGCCTTCAACTGATTAAAAGAGGCCCACCCCCAGTACAGACTTCACTTAAGTCTACTTTAAAGTCAACTGATTGTAGCTGCTGATCACATGCAGAAGATGTGGTTCACAGCCAACACCTAGACTAGGGTTTGATTCCGTAGCTGGGCATTGAAGCCTCGGCAAGCTGACTCACAAAACTCCCCATCACACAGCCTGGTTGCCAAGTTGCCTCGTTGGTCTCCCGGCTCCTGTCTCTCCCTGCTCTTAGCACCTTCTGAGCCACTTCCAGACTTGGCCTACTAAAGGAAATCTCTGGTCAGGTCTCTCCTCTGCCTTAGACTGGCATACATTGCCTTTTACACTGAGGTCCATGCTCCCCAAGTCCCTACCCTAGAGATTTCTGTCAACATGAATATCTCATTTATGCTAAATCCCACCCCAGCTCCCGGGCTTTTCTGTAAATGTGCACCCTAAGATCACGCCATTCCTATCAACCAGTACACCTTCTCCTTCCAGCTTTGCCCATCAAAATGGGACTCACTTCAATCACCATGCCCAGTATCCAACTAGTTATCATGCTCTGAAGAATGCTACTGTATTCTGTATTATCCTTCCCCTGGCACAGGCTAGGAATCTCAAGATTTAATAGATGGCAGGCTGGGGAAAGATATTTCTAAGTCTAAAACAGTCAAGGGAATAACTTGTAGAATGTACCAAAACAGAAAAAAAAAAATCCTTCAAACCAATAACAAAATAACAAGAAAAACTAAAAGGAAAATGGGCCAAAGATATCCTAAGGCAATTCACAGAAGCAGCAGCTCTGGTAGGCAATAAGTATATGAATGAGTGCTTAACCTCACCAATAATCACATAATAAAAATTAGAACAACATTGATGTGCCACTTTATGATGGTGCAGATGGCAAAAAATTAGAAATGTACATTAATACCACATGTTAGATAGAAGGTGGCTGATTTTATGTCCTTTCATGTCTTCATCTATCACTTTGTTGATCTGGGAGTCATCAGACTTCTTAGCTGGTGATCGCCTCTGAACACCAAACCTGCAAATTGAACCCAATTTTGGACATCTCTGCCTCAAAGTTGCTTTATTAAATACAACACATCCCAAACCCAAACTGTACTTCTCTAAAAGTGACTCTCATCCTGTTTGATTCCTGTCCTAACAAGTCAGCAATCAACCTGTACTTAGCCTACATCATTCAAATCCCCGATTCCGCCTTCTCTTTCACCCCAACCATCTGTCACAAAGCCCTTCATATTTTTACTGCTTCAGCATATCTGACATCAGCCCCAGGTTCCATTTTTCCGATCACTGGTCTAGCTGAGCCCACTGCTATTTCCTGCATGAATTACCAACATGGTTTCTCCTTTGTCCTCCTTCCTACAATCTTGTTCTCTAGTTTAATGATGAGTACTTTCTGTTTGCGAACCGCTTAGACATAAGAGTAAGACCTCTTCATGACCTCAAGGTACTTGCCTTTCTCTCTAGTGGGAGGAAAGGACAAATGGGCAGATGATTACAAGCCTGCGAGAGGCTTGTGATGAGGGAGGGAAGGCGTGTGGTTACTACGGGAGCCATGAGGGAAGGCAGCCGGTACTACCACAGTCCTTAGCAAGCCACACATGGGATCTTCCTAAAATGCAGGTCTGATCATATGCCCTAGTCTTATGAGGCTGTTTTTAGGATAATGACATTGACACAGTGTAAGCCCATGCATGGGCTGTCTTTGCTTGCTTTTATATTTCCTTTATGAATTCTCTGGCTGTGATAATATTACTCCTATTTCATACACAAACCATCCTTTCTCTTGCCTCTCAATGGGCAAATCTATACTGCTACGAGCTGAGTGGTATTTTGGGTTGGTGGAAAAGACAGTTACAGTTCTGATGAAGTTGCATGTGAAATATTGGTAGTTGCCTCCTGTCACTTCCTTGATAACGGAGTACGGTGATAATCCAACAGACATTACTTTCACTGAATGCCAGCAGCATGCAATATATTATGCTAAACACTGTGGGCAAGGCAGAGGAGTTTGCCAGACTCAGCCACCTGCTTCTCCTGCCTGGTGCCATCATTCCTATCCTATGTCATCCCTGCCTATACACACAGCCGACGCCTGCGCCTCCAGACTCTGACCTCTTTTAACTTCATAGGATGTCTAGCTTACTCAACAAATGTGCTGAATTAATGAGAAATAGTTCTTACCTTCAAGGAGCTCATGATTCTCTATTAACTAGAGAGTCAGGTCCAAACTTTCTAGCAAAATGTTCAAAGCCTTCAGGAGTTAGGCACTACTGTACCCGTCAGCTAGCCTGATTCCTTCACTACACTTCAAATACGTCACACTCATTCATTTAGGTGAAAACATGTTCACTGAGATTGATATTAAAAACATACATTGAGAACCTGCCTCATGCTGGGCCAGCTCTAGATGCTCAGGATAAAATGATGAAAAAGTCAGACATGGTCCCTGCCCTTCCTAGGATATGTGGAATGAGCAGGAAGCCAACACTAAGTGAGTGAATGATAATTACAAATTGCCAGTGGTGTTGAAAGAAACAAACTGTGTTTAATGAGGGAGCAGGGGGGGGGGCCCTGCTGTTCCCCCTGCTGGGATGTTTATTGACCCCTCTCTGTCCACCCGAATTCCACATCTTTTTTATCCTAAGGCTCACTTCTGGGAAGTCTCCCCAGATTCCCTCAGGCCTTGCCTGAAGCCTGTGATGTTTATCATGAACATTGCCAGTCCTGTGTGACTCTTTCAGCCAGAGGAGCTGCACCAAGCCTGTGGCACATGCTCCATCATGCAGGCATTTCTGTTGGTCCAGACCTGGCTCCTAGACAAAGCAGTGCAATTTCTGGGAACTTTTTTCACATTTGTCTACTGATGGAGAGAGAAGTCCCACCCAAGGCAGTCAAACCAAGGTGCGATTGCACTAAGCTGGTTGCAGAGCGCTGCATCCATCGCTCCAGCTTTTCCTTGCCTGCCTCTGGCTGGACTCAACCTCTCCTGGGCATAGCCACGAATAATCTCCTTTCCCTCCCCCACTCTCAGCCTGTGCTGAAAAGTTATGTTAACTCATGTTTAATTCATCCGTAATGATTTGGGCACGCTTTGCTGAGGTTCAAGACAGACTCTCACTTCCCAAAATTCTAACAGATTCCCTCTACCTGGGAATGTTTTGCAAGGCCGTGGGCAGTTTTATATAACAACAAATACACAGAAAATCACGAGCGAATGGGTGGGAGGTGGGACCGGGAGGGGACTAGTGTCTGGGATGCTATATCTCACATATTTATTAATTCTATTTTTAAGGCATTCCTGTAAGGTAATATGATGTCCCACATTTTTATCGATGAGGAAAATTAGGATGCAGAAAAGTAAAATAAGGTGGCTAAGAGCTAACTCTTGTGGGACAGTCAGGTGTTTAGGCAAATGATTTCATACAGTATAAGGCAGTTTATAATAGAAGTTCGCATAGAGCTAGGGTTCTCTAATTTGAGCTTGTGTCAGAATCACATGGAAGGCTCCTTAAAACAGGTTGCTGAGCCCCACCCCCAGGTTTCTGGTTCAGTAGGTCCAGGGTAGGACCTGAGAATTTTCTATTTCTAACAAGTTTCCAGGTGCTTCTGGTCCAGGGACTGCATTTTGAGAAGCACTGGCATAAACTATGGTGTGAACACAGAGGAGAGAGAAACTACCAGTGCTTTAGGGCAGTTATGGGTTGGCTTCATGGGGAAGGTGGCATCTGGGTTGGGCACAGAAGCTTGGATAGGAGGTCTCCAGCTCACTCACCTTTCCATCGCTTGAGGTCATGCAGGGAAAGACCGAGCACATGCTGTGCACAAACTTACACAAACAAGGCGTGTTCAAGTGAGTGGAGTGTTCAGTGGGCACGTGTGACAGGGATGGCCTGGTAGAGTCTGTGCTGGCTGGGCAGGAGGGTGGCAGGTGGGCCCAGGGCCAGATGAAAAACCATGCTAAAGAGTTCCGATGTCTTCCTTTGGGTAGTCGGCTTTTAATCAGAAGAGTAATGAAATTCCCTTTGCCTAATTGTGTTCTAATGGTTCATTTATTAAACATAAAAAGATATGAGTCACTAAACTATGCCAAGGAATGCTAGCATAGAAGAAGCTCACTGTAAAAATAGCAAGTGGACTCATGCATGGGCTCACTCACTCCCACCAACAACCCTTAGCAACAGACACGGCTGTTATCCCATTTTAGAGATGAGGAAACTGAGGTTTAGGGAGATGAAGACACTGCTGGAAAGTAGCTGGGTAGAGATTTAGGTTTAAATATAAAGTCTCATTTTTGCATATTAAACCTCACTTCCCATGATGACATCCCAGAGTTCAAGGACTGTATCACTATCTTTCTTTCACCCCAATCCCATCACATCTCACATGCGGCCGCCCCACTGCACATGGCAAAAGTAGCGCAAGCTCTCCTGGGACTCCTTTTCCCTTGCAGGTGTCCTGACCTCTATACCAAGATGCCAGGCTGCAGCAGCCACAGCCTGTTATCCGGGCATCTGTGGCCTTCACAGTGCAGGAATGTCATCCAAAGGGGACAAGTGGGACCTATCACTGTCAGACCTGTAGGCCTCTTCTTGCAAACTTAGGGCTTCTCAGATCTGTGAGGCTGATCAGAGAGAGAGCACGATAACAGCCCATGTAAATCTCAGCGAGCGGGAAGTGAGGCACAGAGTGGCGCCAGGCAGAAAATGAAGAACACGGCTCTTTCTGGGAAGATAACACATAACTCCTGGAACACGCAGCACAGTAAAAACCCTCGGAGAACAGAGGCGATCTCTGTCGGAGTTGTGTCTCACTTAGCACTATTGTTTCATGGTGTGCCTCTCAGAATGCACGTGATTTGTCTTGCTTCTGTTGCAGGTCGCCTTTTATTTTTTCCCTTTCTCAGGAATTTCTCAGAAATCCTTTCTTCTCTTCCCTGACAGGACTTTCATCCTCAGCATGTTTATGCTCTGCTCTCACAGTCCAACTCGGTGATTCTTTTTTTTTCATTTTGGTGAATCAGATAATACAGACAATACTGCTGTGAAGTGGGTTTAGGCAAAAAAACTGTAAAGATCCTGCTCCTTGGAAGTGGGGTGTGTGTGCACAGTGTACATGTGTATGCCTGTGTGTGTGCACGTGTGTATGTGTGTGCATGAATTTGTATGTGCATGTGTGTATGCACATGGAGTGTTTGTGCATCAGGCTACAAATATCACCATCATGTATCCACTTGAGATTTTTCTGAGCCTGTGCTAACTTCATTGCACTGCTGAGGACATGAAGTAGTTGCCACCGCACTGAGCATGCTACAAAAGGGGAAGAAACACAGAAAAACATTCATTATGGTGCAGAATTAAAGAGCAAAATGGCAAGATAGGAGTGTCTCAAGGGCAAATTTAGAGGCTGTGTTCCTGGCATTTTGAGAAAGAAGGAGAAGATTCATAATGAAAATCCATAATTCATGATGAACTTTAGCAGAAGGCTTTCTGAAAAAAGAGACTAAAGTAACATTGATATCTTCTTGGAGCCCCTGTGTCTGCCAGGTCCTACCACTTTATGACATGATCTCCTTTCAGCCTTGCGTGGCCATAGGCAGGTACGAGGAACCTAGGCTCACAGCCACCCAGTGACCTTCAGAAAGCCGTGCCGCTCATATGTAGTGAAGCTTGATTTCAGCCTCTGGTCTCTTGACAACAAAGCTGGGATTTAGAGAGCGGGCTGGGCTGGGGCTGGGAGCCCAGTCCAGATTCGTCAGCAACAATTGGCCAGTTCTTCCTGAATTCAGACTCTTCTGAGAGTTTCTTCCTGGTCCTTGCTCCTTCTCAGACACCTATGGTAATTATCTGGCTGCCTGACCTGGACACTGTGTTAAATCAGCTGGGCAAGCTCTGGCCTTCCCACGCCCGTGGAGAAGGCATTGTGAAGAGGCTGTCTGCTGCTTTGTCCTGAAGAATGGAGCACTGGGAATGTCCAAATCCATGTGCTGTGGAGGAACGGGCTGGGCCTTCTTCATCTGGCTACTCTCCTGATCTGAGCTGACCAGCAAGCTCAATGGGTCTACTCCACCTGAACTTCTGGCAGGGAGGGGGAGGGGAGCCAGGTATCTCAGCAATGGTTTCCTCTGAATTGCCACATCTGCCCCTTCTTCCTCAAGGCCACCAGGGCCCCTCACACATCTGTCTCCTCCTACTCCACCCCTGCACTCACTGCTCCTCCAGCCCCATTGCTGCCTCTGCCCACAGACACAGTGCTGATGGCTGGAATCTCCCAGGGCAGGCTTTGGTGCAGGTGATCTCACTCACTCCAGGACTTGAATCATATATATATATATATATATATATATATATATATATTACACACACACATATATTATTCAAAATCATATATGTATGTTTGGATACACATAGCACAGACACATACACACATATTACTCAGTCACGTGCATATGCATGCACATATACACACGCATTTATCATTCAAAGCCATGCAAGCATGTGCATATTACTAAAAGTCATATGCACACACATACATATATGCCAGCACCAAAGTCATACATGTATGTGTGCATGCACCACATACATACACACAAACAGCATTCCAAATCATGTGTGTATACATATATACACATGCATAAGTTATTCACATTCATATATGTATCTATCTATACATACATCACGTGCACACACACATATCTTGCATTTTCATTTTTACCCTAGACTTCTTCCTTGAGCTTGAGGCTCAGAAATCCAACTGCCTACTCAAATTCTTCATAAGGATATCTAATAGAGATCTCAAACTTAACATGACCCAAGCAGAGTTATTGCATTTATCCCCCCAAATATTAATCTGTCCCTGTTTGCAGATGACATGATCCTATATACAGAAAAACTTAAAGACTTTACCAAAAAACTCTTAGAGCTGATAAATGATTTCAGTAAAGTTGCAGGATACAAAATCAACATGCAAAAATCAAGAGTTTTTTCATATTCCAGTAATGACCTAGCAGAAAAAGAAATCAAAAAAGCAAGCACATTTACAATAGTCACTAAAAAATTAAAATATCTAGGAATCAATTTAACAAAGGAGGTGAAAGATCTCTACAACGAGAGCTACAAATCATTGCTGAAAGAAATTAAAGAGGACATCAAAAGATGGAAAGACATTCTGAGCTCTGGGATTGGAAGAATTAACATTGTGAAAATGTCCATGCTACCCAAAGCAATCAACTGATTCAGTGATATTCCCATGAAAATACCAATGACATTATTCACAGAAATAGAAAAAAACAATCCTGACATTCATATGGAACAACAAAAGAACCTGGATAGCCAAAGCAATACTGAGCAACAAAAAAATAAAGCCAGTGGCATTACACTACCTGACTTCAAATTATTCTACAAAGCTCTGGTAACCAAAACTGCATGGTACTGGCATAAAAACAGACACTCAGACCAATGGAACAGAATAGCGAACCCAGGAATCAACCCACGTACTTACAGACAGCTGATCTTTGACAAGAGCAATAGGAACATATGTTGGGGAAAAGACAGCCTCTTCAATAAGTGGTGTGGGGAAAACTGGACATCCATATGTAGAAGAATGAAACTAGACCTGTATCTCTTTCCATACACCAAAATCAACTAAAAATGGATTAATGACTTATGGATAAGACTCGAAACTGTAAAACTACTATAAGAAAACATAGGGGAAACACTTCAGGAAGTAGGACTGGATAAAGTCTTTATGAGCAAGACCCCAAAAGCATAGGCAAAAAAAGAAAAAATAAACAAATGGGATTATATCAAACTGAAAAGTTTCTACACAGCAAAAACAAAACAAAACAAAACAAAACAAAAACCAATTAACAGAGTGAAAATTCAACCTACAGAATGGAAGAAAATATTCACAAATTATGCATCTGACAAGGGATTAATATCCAGAATATACAAGGAACTCAAACAACAGTACAAAAACTAATTTAAAAAAACATGGGCAAAGAAGCTGAATAAGCATTTCTGAAAGGAAGACATACAAATGGCCAACAGACACATGCAAAAATGCTCAACATCACTAAGCATCAGGGAAATGCAAATCAAAACTACATTGACATATCATTTCACACTATTTAGATTGGCCAGTATCAAATGCCGATGAAGATGCAGAGAAAGAGGAACCCTCCTCCACTGCTGTGGGACTGTAAATTAGTGCAGACACTATGGAAAACAGTATAAATTAGTGCAGACACTATGGAAAACACTTCTTCAAACAATTACAGATAGAACTGCCATATGATCCAGCAATCCCGCGACGGGGTGTATACCCAAAGAAAAGGAAATCATCATGGTGAAGGGATACCTGCACTCCCATGTTTATTGCAGCTCTATTTACAATTGCTAAGAGTTGGAACCAACTTAAATGTCCATCAACAGATGACTGGATAAGGAAAATGTGGTATATTTGCACAATGGAATACTATTCAGCCATAAAAAGGAATGAAATTCTGCCATTTGCAGTGACATCGATGAACTTAGAGAAAATTATGTTAAGTGAAATAAGCCAGTCACAGAAAGAGAAATACTGCATGTTCTCACTCATAAGTGGGAGCTAAAAGAAAGAAAGAAAGGTATAACAATTATATTAATTCCTTGAACTTTCAAAAGGAGAGAACAGAACTGAGGCCACTAGAGGAGGGAAAGTAGGAGAGGAAGGGCTGTTTAGGGGGAAATTGGTAAAGGGCCACAAATAATGTTTACACTGTGTAATGATAAAATAAAAAGAAAAAAGGAAATTTTACTGAATCAATTAAATTTATTATCCAGCTACTTTTTCTGGCATAATGCATATGCTTAAGAAGCATAAGATTTCAAATAAGAATGGATTTTAAAACTGAAGGAAAAAAATCCTCTGATCATCACAACCCCCCAAAAATTACTCACCCCCCCAAACTTTTGAATTTTCTTACAATGGCACCACCATAGTCTACTCAGTTGCTCAGATCAAAAATCTTAGGACTCATTTTTTACTTTTTTTCCTCTCATGCCTTACATCCAGCCCACTAGTAAGCAGCATCAGCTCTAAGCCCCGCAGCATACCCAGCATCCAGCCACTTCTCCCTGTCAGTCCTGCTGCAGTTCTGGTCCCAGCGAGCTGCGGGCTGACTGGGCTCCCAGCTTCCCTGCTCCCTCTGCTCCAGTCCACACTCCACAAGGCAGGAGAATGAGCTTTGTAACGTCTTAAAAGATGTCACATTCCCCTGGTTAAACCCTCCAATGGGTTCCCATTTCTCTGAGAGTGAAATGCTAACTCTTCCAAAGCTCCCAAGGCCCTCGTCATCTGGTCCCCACTGCCATCTCCCAGCTCACCTCCCCCCATTAACTATGCCCAGGTGTGCTGACATCTTCCGTTCCTCTACATGCGAAGCCTGTTCCTTTCTCAGGGCCTCTGTGGTTTGTTTTCCTTCTGCCTGGAGCACTGTCCCCTGACCTTGGTGGGGTTGGCTCATCTTCATCCTGCAGAGCTCAGCTCTGCTATTGCCTCCTCTGAGACCCCCTGGCCCCAGCGCTAAGCACCTCCCCATCCCCTGCCACAGTTCTCTGGGCAATCTTATGGCCACACTTGTGTGTACCTAGAATGGTCTTTTTCACTCATATCTGATCCGTCAGTTCTCCTGCCATCTCTTCTCTATAGGTTTGACAGTTTTAGCTCTTACATTTTGGTCTTTAATCCAGGTTGAATTAATTTTTGTCTACAGTGTAAGATAAGGGTCCAGTGTTCTTTTGCTTGTGGATATCCACTTTTCCCAGCACCACTGTTAAAAAAAAGTCCTTTCCCCATTAGATGATGTTGGCACCCTTGTTGAAAATCATTTGACCATGTATGTGAGAGTTTCCAGGCTCCTTATTCTGCTTCATCTGTCTATATGTCTGTCTTTATGCCTCTTCGTTTCTTTTTATCACTAGGCAGTGAGTTCCCTGAGGGCAGGTGCTCTGCCTGCCTTCCTGTCGCCCAGCCCCCAGCATAGAGGGGATTAATGAATTTCCCCTAGCTGACTAGCTGGGCTGCTTTCCTTCTGCGGCCCAGATGGACTTCCCTGCATGGCTCCTGCTTGGACTGTGGCAGCCCTATGTGCTCCCCTCTCCTCAACTCCAGAGTAGGTCCTGCCCACCTCTCTCCAAACTGACTTCAATGTCTGCTGGATTAGTTGGACTTTGCCTCACCTCGTTCTGGTTCTGTTTATAACTGGGGGGTGTGCATTGGTGTTTTCTCCGTCTGCAGCACCCTTCCTGCAGCTGACACACACTGTCCTCCTTGAAGTTATGTCTGGCAGACCCTCATGGGCCCCCACCTGCCCTCTGGGATTGAACCCTGGCACATCAGGTGCACACAAGGACAAGGGAAAGCTAAGCTGGGCTCTGTTCCAGCCTCTCCCAAGTCACATCTGAAGGCCATTCTGTTTTTTGTTTGTGTTTCCAGTCTCATAAATAAGGCCTCAGTAATGGCAGGGAGGGAATCCAGAGGGCCGGCACACAGCATTACATCATCACATTACCTACACCTGATGTATTCCAAGGCCGGCAAACTCAGCTTGCTGGTAATAGCTGCACCAGCAGTGCAACGCTTGCAGCAGAGTTCATCTTTCTGAGGAAGGACATGGAAAACAAATGTGCTGCACCACGTAGAGCCACCAGCAACATAACCCACAGCTGCAGCTCTCTGTAAATAACTCCAGACTGCCACTTTTGATGTCTTTAAATCTTGAGAAACATGATGCTATTTGTTAACTGTGCGCTAGTTATTTTTTCCATTGCCCATGTTTGAGCACAACTTTGTCTTTTTCTTCTGCAAATAATCAAACCTTACCAGCACTGCAACATAGAAAGTTTAGAAAAGTCCCTTGTGGACATTTAGCAGGTGGCCTTCTCTCAGTCACTATTTACATATTCATTTCTTGGATACATCAAATTACCAGCCAAGCTGATGTTTTGGGTAAGTTAGAGAAGGCAGAAAATTTTCACCCAGATTAAGTGGGGAGATGGACAGTCGGGATCACTGAGAAGTCAGTATAACATACTATTTTAACCACAGTGTCATGAGAGCAGAGAATGTTTTAGTTGAACAGTCCTTAAAATTTAACTTGTCCAGCCTTGTAATTTTACAGATGAGAAAACCAAGAGCCATAGAAAGTTAAATTACATCTGCTAGGTCACATGGCCAGTTAGCACACATGCAGAGTTACTATATATAAGCCCCAATACATTTATAGAAGAAACGCTCCTGCAGAGTCTCTTGGGAATGTGCTTTATCATCCAGAGATGAGTGGATTACAAAGCAGCACACAGGGCCTTCAGCTGCCATCAGCATTATGTGCACAGGGCGTTTGCTTTTGTATGTAAACTTAGAAAGCCCTTCACAATCTTAGCTGACCTTACATTGTCAACCGTGAGTTCCTTGTTCATAGCGCTAGGAGAAGTTTCAGCGTAACTGTCAAACATCAACACTGCCACATTAGAGATGTTTCAAATTCCATTGCGGGAAAGTTAAATCATCCTTCTCTCAAGACAACCTCCATTTCCCAGGCCATCTTTAGCTGTAAGATGCATTTTTCATGCCCCCTGTTTTGGAAACAAGAAGAGGTACTCTGTGCACAAAGCCTACCAGCAATCCGTGCTTCTGTGCAGAACTTGTTTGGAACACACGTGGATTCAGAGCTGTGTTCCAAATGGCTCATAAATCCTGCATTTCCTTAAGAAAGATTCTAAAGAGGGCCGATTTGCTGGGTAGCATTCTCCTCCTGCCATCGGGCAGACTAGCAGGTGCTGCATGTCTTATAGATCTTTCGTTTATTTTAGGCTCCGAGGAGCCACCAGGATGGGGACGCTCATGACGCATGATTCTTAGGGAGGAATCACTCAAATTCATGAGGATTCTCCTGTGCCTTTACAAGGGAGGCATTTCCTTAAATGCACCTGTTGAAGCTATGCTGAAGTTTTGGGCATTCCAGTGGAAAAACAAAATAACAAAAACAGGCAAGACATTTTTCTGACTATGGGACTCATAGTACCCCACTTGAATTTGCCAGAGTGGAGATGTATGCGTATGTTGCTGCTTCCTCCTTCCTTCCCCCCACCCCCTCCATTCCTTTCTCTTTTTCTTTGTAGTGAGGCTGTGTATGTTATCAGGGAATATGGTAAATTTGGGGGAAGGCATAGGTTCACAACCAAGGTCCATCACTCACAACTGAATGACCCCATCTACATCATGTGACCACTCTGACTCTCAGTAAATAAAGGGTAACAATGGGGTGGAGAAAATGGATAGATAGATGCTACATCTGCACTGGAGTCTGGTGGCTCCCCTGGTCTCCTCTGGCTCCCTGCCCATGTTCCCTTGTGGTGTTTTCTCTAATCTCCTCCCTCTCAAATCCTGACTCGGCTACTGATTGGAGGACCAAGATGACGCAGGACCCACGGGGGAGCTTGAGGTGAAGGGTGTCAGCCCATCGGACCAGTGAGTGAGGCCAGCCCGGCCCTTCTAGTCCAACCCACCCTCCCATAAATCACAGCCTCACGAGAAACCAAAACTCTTGTGCACTGTTGGCAGGAATATAAAGTGGTGTGGCCATCATGGAAAATGGTATGGCAGTTCCTCAAAGCAATAAACAATTATCACATAACACAGTGGTTCACTTCTGGGTATGCACCCGAAAGAATTGAAAGCAGGGACTTGAACAGATATTTGTGCACACATGTTCATAGTGGCATTATTTACAACAGCTAAAACATGGAAGCAACCCAGTGTCCATCGATGGATGGATAAACAAAATGTGGTATAGACACACAATGGAATATTACTCAGCCCTAAAAAGGAAGGAAATTCTGACACATGCTACAATGTGAATGAAATTTAAGGCCATTATGTTAAGTGAAATAAAACAGTCACCAAAAGACAAATACTGTATGATGCTAATTACATGATGTTGTTCGAGCAGCCACAATTATAGAGACAGAAAGTAGACTGGTGGTTGCAAGGGACTGGGGGGGGCATGGGGAGTTTTTGTTTAATGGGTACAGTGTCAGTTTTTTGATATGAAAAGAATTATGGAGGCAGATGGCAGTGAAGGTTGCACATTATAAATGTATTTAATGCTACTGAACTGTACACTTAAGAACCATACAGGTTAAGATGGTAAATTTTATCTTATATGTATTTTACAACCACAAAAAAATGAAAAAAAAATATAGCCACATGAGGAAGCCCAGGAGAAATCAGCAAAGTCAATTTCCACCCAACACACAGCAGTATAATTGTTTTGTGTCACTAGATTCTGGGGTGGCTTGTTAGGTAGCAAAGGTGAACAACACGCTAACAGAGGAAGACTCAGAGGAAACAAGAGCAAAAGCATAAGCTAGCAGAGACCAGGCCAGCCAGTGCCAGGGAGTCCCACCTGGCTCTGAGCAGGCGTCCCTGGGCCAAGCTGTCTTCCCACCACCCACTGCCATCCACTGCTTGTGCTACGGAGCCATTGTGTGTCTATGTTCACACTCTGATTCAGGCCTCAGCAAGTCCCACCTTTGGATTCTGTCCCTGTGTCTAACCGGCCATTTGGTGTCCATGCATTCCTGCCTTGCTAACTTACTTCCAGACGTGGGCTTTATAATTTAATATCCACCTTCCTGCCCCGTCCTTTGTTGCTCTCTGCCTGTCACTTCGATCTGACCTGGCTCTCCACCTCCTTGGTCTGTTCCTGGGCTTCACCCTCTGACTCCATCCGAGTTGGGTGCCCAGGCAAGTCTTGCAGCAAGACGTTGGCACCACTGCTGAGGTTTGGTTCTGAAACCCAGCCTGGCAGTCTCTTGTTCTTTCCTTCTGCAAACTGCATCTCCTTCTGCAACCTGAAGGCAATCTTCTAACGCCCTCCTGAGTCGCACTGTTTTGCCATGTGTTCTCACGTGCTAACCTGTTTTCCAGCACCTCAGGACGTCACTTACTGAGAATTTCAACTTCTGCCAGCCAGCAGCATGTGGCCTGACGCAGGCATTTTTCTCTGCCTGACCCACAGAAATGCGGCATTTCCAGAGTCAGCAGCTACCTCTTCCAGATTACTCAGGACTTTCCCTGCCAGGGTGGATTACACCTGCCACAAAACTTATTAACTTACGTACCCTTCACGTAGGGGGTCGTGCCTGAATCTGTTTTCAAATAGCGAGGCACTTGATTCATGGAGAGGCATTTTTTATTTGAGAAAAAAATAAATAAATCCCTTTTCTGCACTCCAATAAATGAAAAGACTGGACTAGAAAAAACTAGCTCTTAGAGGAAAAAATGAATACTTTCAAATCATAGTGAAACAAAGATGCACCAAGAGCAATGTCATGAGTATAAGGTTTTCTTCCATGTCTTTAGGGAATAAGATGTCCTAGAGATTTTAAATAACAGGAAATCTATTTTTATTTGCCTTAATGTGAATCATTTTTTGTTCCTATACATCTTTGGAATATTTTAAAAGATGGGTATTATTAGGGGGAATTAGTCGTTCCATAAGGTATACATATATCAAAACCTCCTGTTGTATGCCATAAATATATATAATTTTTATATCTCAATTAAAATAAACAAACAAACAAACAAACAAATAAATAAATAAGAGATGGCCTTAAATAGATATGAAAATGTCTATGGGAGTCCTCTTTAAACTGGCCTAGTGCTCTGTAAGGAAGGTCTGTTGTCAGCCAGAGACTTATGCTGTGACTGTCACTTCCACAGTAAGGCAGGAACACAGGAGACATCTGAATTATCCATGAGCAGTTACTGACACGGGAACTCATATGCTACTGTAGGTGAGCTAGACAATCACACATGTAATGCAAAACACACACATTGTAGACAAGGTTCGCCATGCGCTCTAAATGATTCGGGACAGTCCCTACCCAATTACAATTCCTTGTATATTGCCACTGTTCTGGAAATTCTGTGTTTCTGGAAATAATAACTTACAGAATCTATCTACAAAGCTAACACCTGAGCAAACTGAGATTTTTCCAATGAGTGTAATGATACCTTCCATCCTCAGAAAGGAACCACACATGTTCATTATTTACATGTACAGCAGATTTAAGTTTTTCCTTCATGTAGTTTTTTATTTTAATGAAAGCTAATTAATTTAATATATAACAAAAAGGAAATTTTATTTTAGAGCTTTGTAAGACTTTGGAATCATTTAGGAATGCTTTTAACTACATGTAACATAAAAATGAGACTAACAGCAACCTAAGCAAGAAAGTCATTACATTTTCACATAACAGAAGGTTGTAGGTAGGTGCTTCCGGGGCAGGCTCATCAGCTCGGTGGTGTCAGGGTGCTGGTCTGTCATCTCTGGAGTCTCCTGGCGTTTCCTCATGGTTGTAAGATGGCTGCTGCAGCTCCCAACTTCAAGGCCACACACAGAAATCTTACACTGGAAGAAAGCATCGAAAACAAAAATGAATTTTCCTCAGCAGGTTCCTTTTCCTCCTCTTTCTAAGTCAGAGGAGTGAAATTTCCAAGGCTTCCTCTTCCATTTCATGTAGTAAATGTGTGTTACACGTCTGTCTCTGAAAGGGAAATTTAGAAAGTTAGAATCTAGCAAAGAGAAAGGAAAGTTCATAGATGCTATTAGGATAATGCCAGATTGCTGTAAAACAAACAAACAAAATCCCCAAAATAACACAAAACTCCAAAATAAAAAGTTCCACTACTCAATGAATATAAATGTTTTCTTCTTTTTCAAGATACGAAGCTCAGGCTGATAGCTTCCAAAGATACTCTCAGAGGGAGTGATGGTTCAGGGCCCCGAATTTCCCCTTCAGCAAGTGAGGTAGAAGTTGCAAGTGTTACTTCAGTTCAAGTTCATGATGAGTTTCTGGAGGAGATGTCCTTGCTAGAGGCAGAACATAGGAAAGCAAAGCGACTAATGTCAGCTGAGCCTAGACCCTGCATCCTAATTCAGAGCTCCGGTGAGCTCTACTGGACCACAGGTAAAAACGTGTATCCCAAATTCTTAGGCACAAAGTTCTTCGGATTAGAGTCCAACCCCCTACACCTGCCAGTCCCAGTGGGGAATCAGTCAGAGGATGTGTGCTTTAAGATTGTCAGTGCCTTCCCTACCTGGGTGCCACATAGAAGAACAGCAGGGCACTGAGGACCACTTGGGCCCACCCTCAACTGGACCCTCTCACATGGAAGGAAGAGAAGAGAGGTTGGCCTTTCTTTCTAGGCTTATGGTTTCCAGAGCATAGATAGAAAAGGGTTGATTAAAGAGACTGGCAGAGAAAGTCATAGCCGTATAAATGAACTGTTAATGTTCTTCAGCAAGTGTGGCCAATCACTGCTCCGAAATGCAATTTACCTAGGTTCCTTCCCCTTGTGGGGATGGGGAGGAAGAAAGAGGGTATGAGATACGAGTAGCGTCCCCATAGGCTGGGAGCATGGGCTAAGTCCCATGAGATGGAACATAGTAGGGATAAATGTAAACCTCTCTGCTTAAGCTCTGAAAACAATTACATATGTATCAAATAAGGCACTCAGCATAGACTCAGGGCTTTTGACTGTCTCGACAAGGGCTTTCATTCTGTTGCTCAGTAGTATAGAGACCTGCTTTATTTTGCACAGGCCAGACTAGTTCAGTTTTGAATGCCATATTTTAAAAGGAACATGGACAGCCGATAGATTGCTCAGAGGGAATTAATAAATAGCATAGAAAACTGAACTAGAAAGTGCTTTTTAAAAAGAAATATCTAAATTTCTAGGATTTCAAGATTCTGAAAATCTAGTGTAAAGTGGTTTGGGTTTGTTGAATGCCTACCCTGTGCCAAGTACCTTGGTAGATGCTGTGACTTTGTTATCCAATGTGATCATCATAGTCAGTGGACCCATTTTACAGACAAGGAAACTGAGGCTTGGAGAGGGTAGATGACCCTCCTACTCACACAGCCCATAGCAGCAAGCTGTGATTTAAACTTCCTTTCTGCATGATGCAGAAGTACATGCTTCCTCACTACATTGAGCACTTAACATTCCATGATTTAAGATCCTGTGCTTTGGTGATCGTGTGACAGAATGATTCTCTCCTTGCAATGTTCAGAGACTCCACAGACTGGCTGTGAAAGCATGGAATGGGAAGGGAGGGTGAGGGGGGCAAGAGGTGGTAGGAGGAACAGAAACTACAAAGGTGACCATTGGTTTAGTGTGCCCCCCCCCGAACAAAACATTCCTGTTTATTTCTGTGCTTTTCTATCAGGCAGGCATGTCACCTCAGCAAAGCTCCCTTGTGAGGAAGGGTTTTTCTCATTTCCTGGCTCTTAATCTAATAGAAATGTCTAACCTAGTTGACTGGCTCTGCCTGAGAGAGGGAAAAGAAATTTCTAGGATCAATCACTCCATTTAAAACCACATCTGTAGAAAAGATGTCATGAAAAAGTGGGGTGGGGCCAGAGTTCTGTTCACTCAGTGCTTCTCCTAGCAACCACAGGCCCAGCTCCTGTGTCTGGGCTGCAGACTGAGAAAGATGACCAGCAGGGCCCTGCACCCTGCCAGCTGTCAACCAAGTCTCCTTTTCCATTAGAACACTGTTTACAACTTGACTAAGTGCCTGCCTGTTGCCAACCATAGGGTCTGGCCTGAGTGTCTAGACTGCAGTCTCTGGCAGTCTCCTTATTAAAGGCATTTAAAAAATAATACCCTAGTGGAGAACTGCCAGGAGTTACTTGAAACTCCAGCTATCCCCATGAGACAGCCAATGCAAGCTTTTCCCAGTCAGA
The DNA here is from genome assembly GCF_027409185.1 of Cynocephalus volans. NCBI lineage: Eukaryota > Metazoa > Chordata > Mammalia > Dermoptera > Cynocephalidae > Cynocephalus > Cynocephalus volans. Next base: position 21,784,431 of record NC_084464.1, read on the forward strand.
ATTCATTTGGCAGGAGGATAGAGCCCTCAATACACACTTGCAAAGTAGTTTAACATTTGTAATTAAAGCAACTGCTGCAGTGGTTTACTTGTGTCCTATCTACAAATGAAAGCTGCAGAATCTATCCATACTTGGTCACCTGCAGTGCAGCAGCCCAGGAGGCAGATATGTCCTATAAAGAGCTCACACTGTCCTTAGATGTTTAAAATCATCATATGAGATGGTTTGTCTGAGGCTTGAAGCAAATAGTGAGGTTTCATTAACTTCCCTACATTTTAGGAGCTTTCCATGTCCCTTTCAATTGGGCTGTCTTCTTTTTCCCGCTTCCTAGTCAGTATCTCCAGTAAAATGAAATGTCAAAGAAAAATTTTGTTTCAGTAGATGCTACCTTGTTGCTCAGAGTCTTGGCAAAGACCACCGAGGCCAAGAATAATATGACAGGTGCCACAGACATAAATATCCTCAGTTAAGGTCCTACACTGCACTTCAAACATCCTAAGAGAAGGCGAAATTGCTTCGGCCAGCGTTAATCCTACAACAAAGGCTGCCCGTGCAGGAAAAGATTAGGGAATACAGCAGGGGTTTCTCTGGACAGAGTTGTCAGTGTGCCTGCCTCCACTCCATGGTGGCCTTGGGTCAGAAAAAGGACTGGAAGAGAACCACCCAGGGATGTCCATGTGGTCTTGGCATTGGGACAACATAGGTAACTAGGAATCCAACTCACTTGTGTCTGAGCTGTGGGGAGGGGCTTGAACTCTCAAGCAGAGGCAGAACCATTCCAGAATGGTCTGTCTGTCTAGAGCAGGTAGGACAAGTCTGGTGAGGTTGCCGTGTGCCAGATGTGGACCTGCTAAAGGGACTCTTTTAACAGGGACAAGGTGACCCCAACAGAGAGTGGATTTCAGGCCAGGAGCTGAGGGGAGAACTATAAGTAGCCAGGGAAGGAGGCACTGCCCACTTCAAGGAATATGCAGGTGAGAGATTCCCGGTGGTGAGGAGGGGTCTCCAGAGAACCCAAAATAGTCCCCCATGAGGATGAGAATTACCACACCCAGAAGGTTCATTGGCAAACCCAATGGTATCAGTCACGTGTACCTTACCTCCCTCCTCCCGAATCCTTTCCAACCCTGGGGGGACCCTGGATAGAGCCAGAACATGGGTGACACAGGTGGAAGGAGACAGTGCCCCCCCTTGCAGGCTTCTCAGCCAAGGAGAGGCTAAGCTGGGGAAAGAGAGAAATTTTAAGAGAATGGTAGCTTAGAGATTGTGTATGACTCCAGACTGGATTATTTAAAAATACCTAGAAAAATACACTTTTTATCAATCTATTTTTTTAAGCTAAAAATGATTGGGGAATATTTTATTACTATAGACTGACCCACAAACTGACAGGCCTAATTGAAATTTCATGTCACATTCATGGAGATGAAGGACAAGGGGACAGTTTAAATTTAAAGTGCAGTGGCAGATAGAACAATGTTTCTCTCTGTCTGTACCCAGCTTTAGTTTAATTATTAAACCTGTTTCATAGAGTTCTCCTAAAAGGCAGGAGGCTCTCAAACAAAGAAATAAAATAAAATAGAAATAAGTGCATTATCAATCAAAAATTTACATTAATCATGGCACAGGCACATGACATACAGTTTCATATGTAGGGAAAACAGTGCAAAATCATGTCTCCCTCCTGCCACCAAAAGACACTCCACAAGTCATCAAGTGGAGGAAATGTTCTAACTGAACACTTAGGCCACCTTAGTTACAGTCTTACAATGTCCCCATTGTACTCTTACAATGTCAAATACCAGTGGAAATGTTCTGTTCAGGGTATTACATTTAATACCCTGTCATTGATTACTCTAAGAAATGTAATGAGGTTTTACAGAGCTTATCAAGGCATCGGAGTGCAGAAAAACACATCATAGCCATATTTTTTCCCTTCATGGCCTAGGATTTCTGGAGAAACATAGTCTGCCTATTTAATAAGAAATGTAGAATTCACTCCATTGGTTGAAAAGAGCCACTTTTTCATGTCAAGATTCCTGAGTATCATATACAAATGACAGACAGTTATGCCCATAGCTCACCTGTCAAACCCTCTTCTGCAGTAGATGACATGTGTTTACACTCTTCTCTTGTGTATAGAGTTGGCCATTGTTAACTCATAATATCTTCAGCTGACATGTGTCTTTCATATCTGGCCAGCACTCTCTCCACTTTTCCTTCTCATATGTGGCGGCCTTAAAAACATGTCTTCAAATTTGTTGACATTACACCCATCAAGTCCAATTCCCCTCTGCTGGAATAGGAGCTGGTCTTAGTGATTCACATCTCACCAACAGGAAATGGCAGAAGTGATACTGCATGTCATTCAACAGTAGGTCACAAAAGGCAGCACAGCATCAGATTGGACTCTTGGGGACCCTTGCTTTTGGAATCCAGCTGCCATGCTGGATCACTAGCCACATCACAGCTGCATCTGGCACAGGCCTCAGGCTGCTTCTACTCATGGTAGAAAATGGCAGGCAATTGGCTGGTACAAGCAGATCACATGACAAGAGGAAGTGAGAGAGAGAGAAATAGAGAGAGAGAGAGAGAGAGAGAGAGAGAGAGAGAGAAGGTGCCAGGGTCTTTTAAACAACCAGCTCTCACAGGAACTAATAGAGCAAGAAATCACTGACTACCCATACCCCCAGGGAGAGCATTAATCCATTCAGGAGGGATTTTCCCCCATGACTCAAACAGCTCCCAACATTGCCATGTTGGGGATCAGATTTCCACATGAGTTCTGGGAGGAGGGAAGAGGGAGGGCAGGGGAGGACAACTCAGCCAAACTCTATCAGAAAACCTCAGCCGTGTCTGACTGCAACTCCATGCAAGACCCTGAGTGAGAACCACCCAGCTGAGCCCAGCACTGTGAGAGATAATAACACATGATTGCTGTTGTTTCATGCCACAAAGTGAAGGGTGATTTGCAGCACAGAACACTACAAACAGAGGCTTTAGACACATTTGTACTCTTTGAAAAACTGTTTCCATTCTAGGAAGATACATTATGATTTAGAGTCCAAAATACAGAAATAACTTTTCTGCAAAGAGTGATTTTATTAATAGTAAAATATTAGAAAGAACTATTTACCCATTATTGAACACTTGGGCTAGAAAACTATTCTAAAACTATGTGATAAAATATTATGAATTCATTAAAATGTATTTTTATGCTCTATGATTTCTGGTGTGGGCTAATGACATACTCATAGCTCTCTCTGTTCCTCCCCACACAATACAACTGTAAACTCTGGTAATAATGCAAGAGGCAACTAAAGGGTAATTCTGAAAGCTGGTTTGGGACTCCAGCTCTGGAGGAAAAACATGGTAGCAGAGTGTCTTTGTCCCCCACCCAACAGAAGGCAAGCCTGACCACCAATCAAGCAACAGATGGCAGCCCAGGTAGACTCATTCTTCCCCTGAATTGAACTGGAGTCCTTCCTACCACACCAGGTGAGACTGGCATGACTGCAAGGGGGATTGATCAGGTGATCTGTTAATAAGTGGTCAAGCAAAGTACCTGCTTTCCCTTTGGGCTATAGACTCCTCTTCCCCACTAAGAGATATCAGGAAAGAGAGGTGGACCAGAGAGGAGAACCCACCACAATAAACAGCCCAGCCCAGGAAGTCTCCTTGTCGCATGGGCCCGAGACCCTTTGTCATCACGTAGAGACATTGGGGGATCACAGGGCACCAGCAGAGGGGATCTCAAAATACCTATGCTCCAGGATGTGCTCTTGCACACCCATGAGAGGGGGGTACCACTACAAGTGCTCAGCCAGGGAGCCTTCTTCAAGTCCTGAGACTCCTCTACCTCATCAAGAGACATCGAGTGACTCATCCTAAGAAAAGCCTTCCCACCCCTCAGGCAGAACCAGCAGAAACAAGTGGGAGCCCAAACAGCACCAGATAAGCCAGGCAGAATAAAATAATACCATGAAGTCTCTAAAAATCAAACTGTCATTGGAACCACAGCTCACAAATGTAGACTGGTGCTCATGCTCAATTTAAACAGTGTGATAGCCTGCTAAAATAAAAGATTGGAATCAGACCCAGAGTCTCCTAATGTAATAGACAAACTGGCTAGGGTATAATAAGAATCACCTGTCAGATCAAGATTCATGAAAAACACAACCTGAATGAGAAAAATAATCAAGTGACATCAATAATGATGTGAATTTGATGTTGGAATTATCTGACTAGGATTTTAAAAGTGTTGTCATAAAAATGCTTGAACAACCAAGGACAAATTCTCTTGAAACGAATGAAGGAATATGAAATCTCAGCAAAGAAATAGGAGTTGTAAAAAATAATTCATAGAATTTATAAAAAATTACAGAACTAAAAAATAGAAGAGAAAATAAAGACTTATTTGGTGGGTTCAATAATGAAGCTGATAAAACATAGAATCAATGGATTTGAGGACAATGTGGTTCCCCCCAGTTTGAATAATAGAGAGAAAGCAGCTTGGAAAAATAAAATAAGAAAGAACAGAGCCAGAGCTTCAGGGATCTGTGGAACACTAACAAAAAAAATCCATTATTCATATCATCAGAGTTCTAAAAGGAGAGGAGAAACTCAGTGGGTCTGAAAGAGTATTTAAAGAAATAATAAATGGAAACTTTCAAAATCTGGCAAAAAGAAAAATGTACAGGTTCAAGGAGCTGAGCAAACCCCAAACAGGATAAAAACACACACAAAAAAATCCATGCTAAGACACATCATAACCATTCTTTTAAAAACTAAAGAAGAAGAAAAAGTTTGAAAGAAGCTAGACAGAAATGACATGTTACCCACAGGGGAATACTAATTCTAATGACTAGATTTCTTATCTGAACCCATGGAGGCCAAAAGAAAGTGGCATAATATTTTTCAAGTACTGAAAAAAAAAAAAAAGAACTGCCAGCTGAAAATTTATAAAATTTATATCCAGCAAAACTATCCTTCAGGAATGAGGGAGAAATAACATTCCCATACAAAGAAAAACTGAAAGAATTTGTGAGTAGAATTCAATCTACCCTTAAAAATCAGCTAAAGGAAGTTGTTCGAATAAAAGGAAATGATAAAAGAAAACTTGGAGCATCAAGATAAAGAAAGAACAACAGAAAGACCAAAATTATGGGCATGCAGCAGACTCCTCTTCCCTGTGAGCTTTATAAATCATATTAATGATGGAAGCAAAAATTAAAACACCAGCTGATAAGATGAATGTGTAAAGGTAGAGAAGGTGAAGGGAACTTAATGGAAGTCAGGGTTTCATACTTCCCTCGAAGTAGTAAAATACTGATGCCAGTAGACTGTGATAAGTCATATTATGCATATTGTAATACCCAGTGCAAGTACTAAAAACACTATACAAAGAGCACAATCAAAAACACTATAAATCAATCAAGATGAAATCCTAAAAAAAATGTCCAATTAATCCTCAGGAAGGCGAGTAAAGAAAAACAGGGGAGAAAGAGAAAAAAACTGGCAGATTTAAGCTCTAGCATGTCAATAGCTACTTTAATTGTAAGTGGTCTTAATATACCAACGAGAAGACGGAGATTGGTAGAGTACATAAAAATAAGACACACTGTATGCTGTTTACAAGAAACTCATTTTAATAGCAATGGCATAGGTAGGGCCAAAGTATAAGGGTGTTAAAAATATGCTAGGAAAACATTAATAAAAGAAAATCAAGAGTAGCTATAGTAATATCTGTTAAAGCAGACTCATGACAAGGAAAATTACTACAAAGAGGGGCTTATTTTTATTACATGTGATAAACAGATCAATTCACATGAAGCAGGAGTTGATAGACCTGACAGAAGTAGACAAATGCACAATTATACTTTGAGACTTCAATCCTCTCCTCTCAGCAATGAATAAAACTACCAGACAGAAATCAGCACAGGTACAGAAGATCTGAACCATGCAATCAACCAACAGGTTCTAATTGACATATACAGATCACTGCAAACAGCAACAGAAGAATATGCTTTTCTTTTTCAAGTGCCCACAGAACATTTTCCAAGATAGATTATAACCTTGATTGTGGTGGATGCAGGAATCTACAGATCTGATATATTTGCATATTTGTAAAATGTTATTATTAAGGGAAACTGGATAAAGGGTGCTCTGTATTTTTTCTTACAACTGCATGTAAACTTATAATTATCTCAATAAAACTTTTAGTTAAACATTTTGTTAATGAAGAAGGTGTGATAGTATGGGGTAAATTATTTGCAATATAATCACAGGCTAAAAGTTAAAATACTCATAAAATTTACTTATAGCATGATTGTGGGTTTGTCAAACAGATTAAAAGAAAGCAAAAAAGGGTATAAAATTTAAAATTAAAGGAGAAATGGAGGAGTCAAAGAGAGGTAAAATTATACTATGGTAAAAGTCTTATTTTCCAAATTTTCTATAATGAGCACATGATACTTTTATAATATGGAAAAAACTTCATTTAAATGCACACTTTTTTATCTACTCTTAGATTTTAAATATCTATTAACATAATTTGAGGCCTAGGCATAGAGTACAGTACATTCTCAATGAACAATGATAGAAACTCATTCTGGATGGTACATTTTTATCTTGACAGAGGCAGAGGTTTTCGAACCCTGAGTTTAAATAAAAAAAATTTCAGGCATCAGCAAGTTAGTTCAAGAGAGGTAAGAATGGAAGCAATGGGGCATATTATTGATGCTTTTTGGGTCCCTGGGACTTGTAGCCTGTCAGTCTCACTCACTTTTCTCTTGCTTAAGGCTCCTTACACGCCTTCATTGTGGATTCCTTTCCTATTCCTTTCCTAATGTACTCTGGGCTTGGCTTGAAATTATTCAACTGTGAAGACACAGAATTTCAAATCAGGCTGCCAGTTCAGTATGCACAAGTTCCTCCACAACAGGGACACTTCTCTGGGGAAATTTTTAAAGCAAGTAGAGATGCTGGAGGAGTTTGGAGAAGATTCTTTTCTGCATGGACAGTTCTGGCTGCAATTATGCTCTTCCCAAAATTGGATAGGCTAGAAAGTATTTGGGGGGAAATGTGGTTCCCCCGACACAAAAAACAGTGTTTAATTTCTGAATGGAGGAAAATTACCACCAAATTACAAAATCAATAGAGGCAGAAGGCACCTGAGATACTGACCACCATGTAGAAATATCCCCATGGCTGTGTTCACCTGTAGCCTTTGTCCATGTCAGCCCTTCGGGTGGTCCAGGATACGAACTAGACAGCCGTATTCAGGGATGCTGCTGAATCCAGTCGTTGTCACCACAGCCCTCCCCCACGTACAGAGGTACAATCCTCTTACAGGGGAGGAAAGCAAAGCCTAGAGAGGGGAAGGAAGTTGTCTAATGCCACACAGCTAACCACAGAACCAGACTAAATTCCAAATTCTTGAATTTTAGAAAAAGAGTCTTTTTTTCTCTACGATGCTGACTGAAGGAAATGTTTTCACTCCTAAAAAAAAAAAGGTGGGAGTTTGTTCTTAAAAGTGTTTGTTTCCAATCTACATGGCTGTAATCAAAACCAGGACTGTTTTCAGGGAACAAGCTCCAAATGGAGTGCAGACTCTAAGTGCAGTTTTCTCACATATGAAATGGATAATAACAGCATTTTCCTCTTAGGGTTCTTGTGGGGATAAATGTATTTATATTTGTAGAACACTTAGAACAGTTCCTGTCATATAGAAAGTACAGTCGTCCCTTGTTATCCACGGGGGATTTGTTCCACGCTCCCACCTCAACCCCAGGATACCAAAATCAGTGGATAGCCAAATCCCTTATATAAAATATCATCTGCATATAAACTGCACACATTCTCCCATATACTCTAAATCATCTCTAGATTACTTATAGCACCTAATACAATGTAACTGCTATGTAAGTAGTCATTATACTGCATTGTTTAGGGATTAATAACAAGAACACAGTCTGTACACATTCAATACAGACACAGCCATAGTAGGCCTAACTATAATTTCGATCTGCAGTTGGTTGAATTTGTGGATGTGGAATGCACAGATATGAGGGCTGACTGTACTATATAAATATTGGGTATTTTTATTATTATTACCACTACTACTATTAGCATGTATTTCCCCATCATTAAAATGTGGGCCCTTCAGAGAACAAATACTTTTTATCTCTGTTTCCACAGGACCTGGTATAGTTTTGAAAAGTGCTCTATTAATGTTTGATGATGGGTGGCTGGCTGGATGGTTGGATGGATGGATGGATGGATGGATCGATGATTTAATTCAAACTCACATGATTAAGCAACCTGTTAACCCCAGAAGATGAATCTCTCTTGCTGGATACTTCTTTCATTGAGAATGAAGAGATGAGACATATATCACAGGCGATATGTTAGCACTTTGATATCACTGAATTCTAGAACTATCAGGGCCTTTGGCAACTCATCTTACCCAAATTTTGACCCACTGCAGGAGATCACAGTATTAGTAGCCTGACCACGCAGCTGTCATTTGAAAGCTGTGGAAAAGTGAGAGCTCATTCCCTGGGAGGCTGATAGTTCTGTGACTTACTGCAGTAATTATTAGCGAAATCTTCCTAGGTCCATTTTATTACTTCTACTTACCTGGGCCTCATGGTGGCAGTAAGGATGAGTCTAATTTTCCTCCCACCAGGTTTTTATGTTCATTTGCTTGATGAATATTTAGTGAGCTAAATGCCTGAAAAATAGACGTGGTTCCTGCTCTCCTGGAAACTACTTTGCCAGGGAAGAGGAAGAGGAAGAAATTAGCTGAACATAGAAGGACGTGTTGTGGAAAGTGCTACAGAAGGAAAGCTCAGGGACAGCTGTTTTAATGGTGGCATCGCTGTCTGCCCCCAGATGCATGAGAGAGAAGTCTGTGGAAGAGGCTGCTGTTTTTCAGTGCCACAGAGTCTGCTAATATTGCAGACAGAGAAGTATCAGGAGCACACATTAACTCTATGAGTGTTTAAAGCTCCACTCAGTGAGATAAGAAAGACTGTGTCACCAGGTGTCGGCTTACAGATGCTGAGACATTCCTAGAGAAGCACCCCAAAATTAAATGGGCAGATGAACCATATCGTGGGTCATCCAAGCTGGAGCAGACCTTACAGACCCGTACTCCTTTTCCCCTAGCACATGGTCTGCATGCAAACACCCACACACCCAAACTAAGGCTTAACATGAGAAAAAGAATGCACTTCAGGAATTGTCTTAGTCTGTTTTTCATGCTACAAGAGAATACCACAGACTAGGTAATTTACAACTGTAATCTATAATGAACAGAAATTTATTTTTCACAGTTCTGGATGCTGGGAAGTCCAAAACCAAAGTACCAGCATCTGGTGAGGGCCTTCCTGTTGTGTCATCCCATGGCAGAAAGCCAGGGTGTGAGAGACAGAGAGAGAAAAGGGGGCCGAACTCATCCTTTTATAAAAAACTCACTCCCATGATGCTGGCATAATTCCACTTGTGAGAGCAGAGACCTCATGGCCTCATCACCTCTGAACACTGGTGCAGCAAATGAACTGTGGGGAACACATTCAAACCATAGTGCGGGTGCTGACTCCAGCACTCTCCTCTGGCCATGGGCACCTGTTCCTCTCTTATGCTAACTTCTACTCAGTGTGTCCTTAGCATTTCCTTAATGAGCTTGGGAATGTCCCCCTGTGCCATTTTACTAATTTATTCATTTATTCACTCACGTGGCAGAATGGAAGCAGCGGTGTCTTAAAAAGCACTGTCTGTTTCTGGGAAGAGCCCTGCCCTTTCCTTCCAAATCCCCTGCCAAAGTCTTAACCCCAAATGTGTCTGAAGGACCAATCCCAAGACAGAGGCTATGTTAGAATCAATTTCATGAGTACCCCTATCTCTAAGAGGCCAATGTCATTAGGATCAATGTCATTGTGACTTACATTTCTGTATACGTTGGCACTAGAAGAAGCCAAGATATCCATGTCAATATCAGCAGCAAACTCATCTCTTTATGTGATGCAGACCCCTATATTTTCTTAACCTCCCAAACCCTCCCACTGTTTCCTCTGAAATTTATGGCATGCCATCAGCCGAAACTCCTTTCTATTATGCCCTTTTCCCAATGCTCTCTTCACCTCTTGCTCTCACTGACTTGGAACTGCCCCTTAAGGGAAGCACGTGCAACCCTATCAAACAACGATGCTAACTTCCTGCCCAGCTTCCTTCCTATTCATTATCACTGCTTCCAGGCTTGTCCTTCTACCCTCTCCCCAGCTCCTCTGCACAAGACCATCCCACCCTCTCCTCTTCTTTCTTGCAACCATCTGCAGGGCTGCAGGCTTCTCTTCTTCTTTCGTGGAAGACTTTTGCTCCTGGTTCAACACCTTTTTCTCCACCGATATTCTCATGATACTTTTCATCATTTCTGCAACTATGCAAACGATCCTTCTAATAATTTGACCTGACTGTTCCTTGGTCTTCTTATCTCTAATGGTTGTCCTTGACCCACCTCAGCCACTCACAGCCTCAGCCATGTCCGAGACATTTTCATTGTCCCTAACTGTAGTTCTCCAACATCTTGGTTTCAAACTTCTTGCCGTCTGACCACATTTCACCTTTCTGCTCCATCCCCTCTAATACCGTCTTCCCAAGAGACTCCTTTTACCCCACCCAGACATCCGACCCCTAACCCTCATACCCGTACCACCCGCCTTGTGTCTTCTGGCCCATCATTAGAGGCACTCCTTTGCAGGAGCCCTCCACTCCCAGCCCCACATTCTCCACCTTCTTGCTCCCTTTCCTTCATCAGAATTGTCTAGCAAAACACCAAGCCCAATGAAAATCCATCTCTGCACGCTCCACTCTTGCCCTGAGCAGCTTAATGTGGAAAGAAAGAAAAAAAAAGGGGGGGGGGAACACTGTCTTACTAGTTGGTCTCACTTTAAATTAAGGACCACCAAAGTGGGTCCTCAGCACTGCTTACCAGTTCCACAACAATCCCCTCATTGGTTCCCTGCTCCGCACTTTAATTCCTCCAACCTCTGACACCCCTTTCTCCCTCTTCACATCAACCCAGGGGTCCTCTGACTTGAGCACGCATCAGCACCACCTGGAAGGATCGTGCAACACTGACTGCTAGGCTCCAACCCCACGTTCTGCCTTAGTAGGCCTGCGGTTGGGCCCAAGAATTTGCATTTCTAACAAGTTCCCAGACGATGCTGGCGCTGCTGGTCTGAGGACCACCACACTAACCCCACCTTATATTTCACTGAGGAATTAGCAGCAAACCTAAAAGAACCACTTCATCTTCCTACTTCCCAGTCTGCTAATTCTTTGCATGTGGGCTCACCTTCCCTCCTGTTACAGTCAATGACCTGTCTCTGCTCCAATCCAAGGCCAGTCTTCCAGGGCTCTCGTCTCACCTCTTCCTGCCTACAAGATAAAAACTTTGCCCTTGCACTTGAGTTTTTGTTTTCTTCCAAACATGCAAATATGCTGGAATAGTTCCCATTTGGGGAAACCCCTCGCTTGATCTCACATATTCTTAAGCGACCAGCTCATTTCTCTGCTTTTCCTTTGCAGCAAAATCCTCAATAACTTTCTATACTTTCAATTCCTCTCCTTAGAGTCTCTCTTGGGCCCCTGCACTCAGACTTTCTTCCCTACAAGTGAACTGAAACTCCCATTGTCGAGGCCGATAATGGCCTCCGTGTTGCTAAATGTGACATGATTCTCAGTTCTCATCTCACTCAATCTATTAGCAATATTTGAGACAGTGGATCCCACTCTCCTTCTTGGAAGACTTTCTTCCCTTGGATTCTACGATACTACTCCCTCTTGGTTCTCCTCCTTTGCAGATCCTTCTGGTTTTCCTGATTTTTGAACATTGTAGTGCCTGGGACTCAGTCCTCACCTGTCTCTCTCCTCTGCCCTCACTTCCTCTTAGGAGACCTCAATAATCCTAAGGCTTTAAATGCCATACATACATTGATGTATATGTCAGGATTCTCAATGCCTGACTTCAACCTAGCCTCTCCCCTACACTCCAGCAGTTTAGTCACCATTACCATTTAAATTAATAGGGGTCTCATGTCAAAAGTAAATTCTCAATTTTTCTTCCCAAACTTACCTCCTGCCCCAGTCTACCCCATCTCAGGCAATAGTACCTCCAGTTCAGGTCAATAACCCCAGAAATGTCCTTGATTTCTTTCTCTCACTCTGTGTAACGAATGCATTAGCAAAATCCTGCCTACTCTACATGCAAAATATATCTAGAGTGCAACAACTTCTCCCTGGTCTACCGCAGCCATCCTAGACCAAGCTGTCAGCATCTCTCTTACTTCACCTTCCTGCTTTTTCTCTTGTCTTTCTATAGTCCATCTCCTTACGGCACGATCTGGTCCCAGCTACCCCCTAATCTCATCCCTCACCACTGTCCTTCCTTCTCACTCTGGTCCAGAAGCTCCCATCTCTCCCATCAGCCTTTGCACTTGCTGATCTCTCTACCTGAAATGTCCCAGTTTCAGATGATCACTCTGATTTTGTGGTTTCCCTCTGCAGGTATAACTGAGATAAGGAAGTCAATGAGAGGACGCTGTCGGGGCTCTCTTTCCTCCAGAGATCAGGAGGGTGCTATAGACTGGAAGTTTGCATCCCCTCAAAATTCATTTGTTAAAAGCTAATTTCCAAGGTGCTGGTATATGGATGTGGGGCCTTTGGGAGGTGATCAGGTAATGAGGGTAGAACCCTCGTGAATGAGATTAGTGCCCTTATAAAAGAGGCCCTAGACTCAAAAAATGATTACATTGTGTATTGGTGAATATACTAATTATCGTGACTTGAGTGTGACATTTTACACATACGGGTATTGATATTCAATGCTGTACCACACAGATATGTACAATCAATTACGTTCCAATAAAAAATCAGCAACTAAGTTACTTAAAAACAGCAGAGATCACTTACTAAAAGTCATGAAGAAACATAACATCGAATTGAAAAATGCTGAAGACATCTCCACTGAAGAAACCAGTAAGACAGGTGCCAGGATCACCATTACTTGGCACCGTATTGACAGCTTTCACTACTGCGGTAAAATGAAAAGATGAAATAAATAGAAAAATAAAATAAAATAAATTTTTTTAAAAAGAGAGGCCCCAGGGTGCTTTGTCACCCCTTCTGCACAGCCAAAAGACGGCTGTCTGTGAACCAGGAGATGGCACTCAGCAGACATCAGATCTGCCTTCACCTTGGTCTTGGACTTTCAGTCTCCATCACTATGAACAATCGCTGCCTGTTGTTTATGAGCCACCCAGTCTACAGTCCTTTGTTGTAACAGCCCAGATGAAATAGACGAGGGTGATGGTGAAAGGCAGCCCCGTTTGAGAATGTTCCAGCATGAGATGAGGACCGCGTCACTATTAGTTCAGGTGTCCAGGCCTAGAGGTCACGGAAGACTGTTTTGTTATGAAGAATTCTGAGATATCATCTCTCAGTGGTGCAAAAACTTACCAGACTTCTTATCTCCCACATGCTAGTTGCTTCTGTCTTTTGAGCTCTGAATCCCAAGCTGGTGAGTCAATTCTCATTTATTTATTATTTTTATAGTTATTTGCAGACAAACTTTATTTTAGGTTTTGGACTGTAAGCATCTCAAAGCTGGGATTTTATGGCTTATAATCTCTCCTATTTCTACTGCAGAACAGGATCCGGAATGGGCGCATGCTCATACATTTCATTCACAGAGCACTTCTCATGTGCTAACGTGCAGGTTGTTTGCAAAAATGGCTGCGATCATCTCCCTACCTGTGTGCACCTCCCTCTGCAGTGTGAACCTGCAACTCTTCCTTCATGGGACGGAGTTAGTTTCCCTAACCATTGAATTGGGGCTGGCCTCGTGGCTTACTTTGACCAATGGAATGTGGCAAAGCAATGATTAGGGGCTCACATCAGTGGACCAGATATCTGCGACAGCAGCTTGATTAACCCCTGTGCCCCCAGCTTGCTGCTGGAGGATGAGAGACCACATGGAGCAGAGTCATGCCATGCCAGGTGATGCCATCCTAGATCAGATAGCGCCAGCTGACCTGGCGGCTGGCTTCAGACCCATGAGTAAGCCTAGCCAAGGCAGGAAAACCATACAACTGATCAGCCACAAAACTGTAGGCAAATAAGTAGTTGTTATTTTAAATCAGGAGTTGGCAAACTATGGCCTTTGGGCCAAATCTGGCTCAGGTCCTATTTTTGGAAATATAATTTTATTGGAACACAGCCTCACTCATTTCTTTATTCCAATAGACAGCTGTTTTGTCTATAGCTGCTTTCACATTTCAACAGCAGAGTGGAGTAGTTACAACAGACGCTGTATGGCCTACAAAGCTTAAAATATTTACTTTCTGTCTTTTTACGGAAAAAGTTTGCAAGCCCTGTTTTAATTCAATAAGTTTGGGAGTGGTTTGTTATCTCCAAGAACTAAGCCAAGCTCTTAAAATTGTTACATGTTTTAATTTTCATTTTAACCAGTGAGGGCTTATCATGCCCATTTTACAGATGAGGAAATTGAGGCATGGTAAGGAAGAGTAATTTGTACATGGTAGAGTAGGGAGAAAACCCAAATAATCTGGCCTTACATCCTTATGACATTGATGTACTGCCTCAACAAATAATATTAAATAGATGGATGCCTGCCTGAGAGAAAAAATAGTTCAGGTCAGTTCTGAAAAGGGAGGAATGTAGACAAAAACAATCTTCGGGTCAGTGGTGTTTTCCTCTGGACACAAATGAATTCCTCACGGAAAGGATTAGAAATGTCTGCATATAGACTTTGAGGGTTCCTGACAAGTCTTACACATGTGTCCCTAATGGTGGCTCAGAAGAATCACTAAATTTATCATGTGTGGGAGGGAGGAGGAAGGGAAATGAGTAAGGTGCAGGGGGGCAGGGAGAGGGAAGAGGCAGAGGTGAGGGAAGGAGGAAGAGAAGGTTAGCAAAGGAAGGAAAGTGATCCAAATTCTACTGGGGCCAGTCTTCCAGTTGTCTCTGGTAACCACTGAAGCAGAAATTAACCTGTCATTGGGGAGGTTTGGAGGCTCATCGGGGTCAGCACTGAGCAGGGTAAGGAGACACTGGCCTGCCTTGTATCTAAGCTCTGGTCTGTACTGGCCTGGCATCCTCTGGGGTGGGTGTGGGGACTTGGAGGTAGGACCCTCACAGGACAGTGGAGAAGCACCATCATCTGAAACATTTCTCAAGAAGAGGAGCGTGTAGACAGCACCTCACCACATCCCAGACAGAAGAGAAATCCCCCCCAGCTTTCTCAGCACCTGCCTGCCACCCCAATGACGCGGATACTATTCAACAACCCACAGTGATGTTGAGAGAGGAGGAAAAAATGTAATTGTTAAAGTGTAAATCCCTTTAAATGCTAAGATCAGAAGGAAAGTTTCCATCCAATGACATGTAATTAAACATGCAGACGTGCCCAACTTTGATTCATGAACGCTTATGCACGTCTAAATTGTTGCCAGGGAGATCAGGGTCTGAGAAAATTAAAACCATTAAGCCTCAAAGGATACATGATTTTTGCAGCCTTCTAACATGATTTCCTGTGGTGCAGAACTTTGTCATCCCATTCTCCCCTCCCGCCTTTGTCACCATGTTCAGGGCTGAAGGCAAGCTGCTTTGCAAACATCCTCCAGTTGAAAATTCCCACAGGCCCAGCGTGATGTGAGCACAGAACCAGACAGCAAGGCCCGTGATTTCCTGTTGCTTTATGTTGCACCAGAGGGCAAATCCTTGCTCAGGCAAGTGCCCGGAGGGTGGGCTCAGGTGCTTGGTCTAATGGGATGGCGTCGTAAGTAAAGCCTGCAAACTTATGGGTGTCTCCATTTACATCACGGGGATCTGAACAATTCACTTACTTGTCTGTGCCTGAATGTCTTATGCTAGGTTCCCCAAGACGTAGACATGGAGACAAGTATTTGAGCTCAGAAAAATACAGAAAACCAGTAGAGCACTGGGGAAGTGGAACTGGACCCTCCCAAGGGAGGCTTGGAATCAGTGGGAGACATGAGCTTCAAAGCTTTCCCTCCCAAGAAGCAAGGAAGCTGGGATATTTATCCAACTCCCATCAGACACTGGCTGAGGCTACTCCCGGGGGATGGTAAGACTTCCCTTTGCCTTGACGCCAGGTAGAGAAGAGCTAGCGGGCATCAGAAAGGGCCTCCAGGAAAAGACATGCAATTGAAAGCCAGCCCTTCAAAGTGGTGAGATCTGAGGGATGTGTCTGCTACTGTGGTCTGTGCCACACCTAGTGTCTTAATCTGTAAAATGGGAGTATAGCTGTCCCCACCTCATGAGGCTGCTGCAGGCACTCATGAAGTTACTAACACTCAGAAGCAAGCTGGGGACATGAGCAGTGCTGTGCTGCATTAGTGTCATGATCGTCATTGTTTCTATTGGTGCTGTGCTTTGTGACCTCTCTGAAATGAAAGTCTGCCATCAGGGAGAAGTGAGGGGAAAAGGCATCAGGCCCGGCGTGGGTCTTCAGTTCACTGGTCGCAGGTTCTTCCTCTGCAGCGTCCAGTTTGCAGGACCCAGCTGGTTGGAGCGCTTCAGACATTGAATAAATGCCATGAAGTGCCTGGTGCTGACTGAGTGATCTTCAAAGAGCCATTGACCCTCAGAGCCAGAAGGTCATCCACTGGGTGTTCCACCATGCCGGGATCTGACACGTCATATCTACATGAAAGTGTGTCCTCTTAGGGAACTGAAATCTTCTTCCTGGGAACTTTCGCTCAGTTGATTCTATTCTACTCCCTGTGCTATATGGAATGAGTCTAATTCACATACATATACACACATATGTATATGAGTCTAACTATATATAGAGAGACATATATGTGTCTACACACACACATACATCTTAGTATCTCTGTTTCTCTGGAGAACACTGACTAACACACTACATACATCTGTGTACACGGTCAAAGCTCTGTGAAGATATACACAAACTGGGAAGTGGTGAGCTCTGGAGAGGTGAGGCTGGGACTGCAATTGGGTGGGGAAAGCAGGAGAGTAGGTCCAGGGACATTTTAGACTTATCTGTAATATTTTCATTTTTTAACAAAGAAAACTTATTCAAGTATCAATTCTGTAGTTAAAATGAATCAGAAAATGCTGCTGCAGACTCTGGCCGACACCCCGGTGAAACACTGTCTGCTGCCTGCACTGCTGCTGCCGTTGCTTCTCCAGTCTCCCGTCTCACCGTTTGCAGTCTGCAATGGTTCGGCTCTCATCCAGCCCTTTGAGTTGGTCATTTTGTTTGCTGTGCATCCAGGTCCTGGCCGTCCAGTCTGATCCACTGCACACAGGCTGCTTCCTCTCTGCACGGCAGGCCAGCCCTGGGCCTTCTGTCGTCTTTCACCGGCATAAGGAAGGAGAGATGCTTCTGGGCCTTTCAAGCATGAAGAGCTGAGTGAAGTGTGTGGAACCCTTGTCTTGGCATAAGCAGGTAAAGAAATGGAAGACTCTGTGTCTGAAGAAGTGACTCAAAGGGACAGAATGGCAGTCTTTGGAAATGTTAAGAGCCTCCATCAGGAAGAAGAAATAGGCTCACTCCATATGGCACAGGGAGTACAACAGAAGCAATGGGCAAAAGTTCCCAGGAAGAATTCAGCTCCTTGAGAGGAAAAACTTTCTGGTATGTGGAATAATGCGACAATGGAACTTTCTGACAGGTGTAGTAGCTTCACAGTGGCTGATAGGAGGTGGTCAAACCAGATTAGAAGTGCCATGCTGAGGTTTCTACTCTGAGTGTGAACTGAAATTAGATAGCCTCTAAGGACATGCTAATGCTATGATTCTCAGAAAACACTAGTCCCATAGTGTGGACCATAGCAAGAGAACAAACTTTTATCTTGTGCTGCCTGCCATTATGCAAGGGACCAAGACATCCAGTTTCTGCAGTGAAACTAAAGGCTTGAAGCCCCATGTGGGCTGTGTCTACACCACACTGAATTGGATTAGTCATTGGGGCATTGCTATAGCTTGAAGGTCCCCTCCAAGGCTCATGTTGAAACTTGGTTCCTATTGTGGCAATATTAAATGGTGGTTAATTTGACATGGTATTTGGAAGGTGGGGCCTTTAAGAGGTGATTAATAGATTAACTCCATTAATGCATTCATGGAGTAATAGGTTAATGGATGAGTGGGTTATCATAGGAGGGGCCCTGGTGGCTTTATAAGGAGAGCTTTGTTTTTACATAAGTTTATTTATTTATTTTGTGTGTGCAAATGTATATAATTAAAATAGTATCTAAAATACAGCAGAATGAGCCAATAGGAAATTCATTTACATGTACATGTCTATTAATTAAAATTTTATTACTATAATATATTCAGTCTCACTAGTAATCAATGAAAGGGAAATAAATACAAAGAGTTGGCATTTCTCCAAAAAAAAAAAGGCAAGCAAGTGAGCACATTAACACACTCTTGCATTCTCACCATATGATGTTCTGATCCACCTCAGGACTCTGCAGAGTCCCCACCAAGAAGGCCTTTACCACATGTGCCCCACAGCCTTGGACTTCCCAACCTCCAAAACCACAAGAAATAAATTTATTTTCTTTATCAATCACCCAGTTTCAGGTATTCTGTAATAAGCAACAGAAAACCGAGTAACACAGGCACTATGCAAATTGTTTTCTCTTGATAGAAATAGCTTAGATCCAAAGTCATCCACAGTGAAAGGAATCATCTGGTAGAATTAGCAAAACTTCCAAGTGCCTTGCTGGTTTTCCGAGAAGCGCCTTGAACATGTAGCTCTTTGGAGTGTCCGTGGAATCCACTCCTCTGCTTTGACAGACACTCCTGTTGAATTTGGAGAGCTCTGGCTGAGACCGAAGGTGAGAGGGGCAATGACTGTAGCTCGCTGAAGTCAAGAGAGAAGGCTGGAGTGCCTGAGTGCCCTCAGCATTATCCACCTGTGTACGGCTTTTTCATGGACACTGTGCTGTGAATGTGGGGACCTTGGCAGCCTCGTCACAGCACCCCTCCCAGGTAGCCTGGTATAGAGTAAGTGTGATTACTGCTCCTATTTGAATAAACTAGAGAAATGGAGCCCGAGGAACATGAGATAGCCAGGGGTTTGCAAGAGCATCTCCCAGCCCATCACTTCCTGCTGCTCATTATGAGAGCGGTCCAAATGGAAACTCCCTGGTAATGGCCAACTGCATTCCAGCTCTTTCCCTGCCCAGAATAAAGTGGGAACATCTCCGTATTCCACATGGGTAGGAACCAACTAGTCTTGCCCTTCAGGCAAAGCCCCAAATTGGAGCCAGCGGTCTTGTGCAACACCACGGACTCTGCTATCACGCCAGCCCACCTGGATACTGTGGTTACGCATCTTTTTCTGGGAACAAGTAAAATGGTGGGAAGGTGCCCAGATTGAAAGAGCCCCCCGGGAGAAAGTAGCAGGCAGCGTCAGAGTGTTCTCTGCTCACTTCGTGACTTTCAAAGGTACTTCAAGCAAGCAGTCACGCTATAGTGGCATTGCGGGGTGAAGGCGCATGGAGGACTCAGGAGCTCTTACAGTGAGCATTCTGGAACCCTGCGGCTCAGCTGCTGCACTGGGAGGAAGGCAGGACTCAGCAGCTGGTACATGGAGATCACAGGTTCAACAAGCTCAGGTGTGGTTCAGGTGGGTGTCCCCAACCAGGAGAGAGATGACACTCAAAATCATGATTGCCACATGTAGGCTGGGGGCAGAGTCCAGGTACCTGGGCAAGAGGTCAGACTGTGTAGAACAGACCTCACCAAGCAGGTTGCCATCCAGGCTGAGCATATACACCTGTAGGGTGGAGCAGGAAAGCTGAGCTGGAGGCCAGGTACCCTGTCTGCTCAGGTGAGATCCACTGAGCATGGGGATAATAGGGGCTCACATCAGCAGACCAGACACTGGTGACAATAGCTTGGCTAACCCCTCTGCCCCCAGCTGCAGGGCTCAGGCAGTAGATACCCTCCTGCCTTGTTCAGAATCATCTTAGGGCCCCACCAAGGCCAAGACTCTAGGGAGGGACCAAGGACTCTGGTGGGAGGGGCTCAGGATTATGAGATTGTAGTGAAGTCTGGGAAAATTGGGTTATCCTCTAACAGGGCACATCTTTGCCAAAAATGTGCAGCAAAGCCAATGACATTGACACAAAATGTTATCTTAGAAGCGTGACTGTGCCTACTTTCCATCCTGGGCCTGTGGGATGAACTATTAAATGAACACGTTGCCAAATAATGATTTCGTTGTAGCGTTTTATCAATAACTAGGAAAGACCAGCTCCTGGATTCTCTATGCTGATCCGGCAGACAGCCCAGCCCCCCACTTCCCACAGGTACTTACCTGCTCCTAGTTGGGTCTGAAAGCAGTGCGTTTGTATTTAAAGGTAAGAGTACAGGACACTTTGTATCTTTCCAGAGACCGCATGGAGGGGAGTTTAGCCCTCTGTGTTACTGTGGCTTCAACAGCCCGATGACTTCTCCATGAAACCCAAGTCCTTCATTTAAAGCTCTGTGTCCTTGGGCAAAACATATCACTTCTCAGAGCCTATATTTCTTAATTTATAAATAGTAAAAGAATGATGTGATGTTTAAATGAGGGGTACAACAGCAACTGTCCCACACAGGTTGCTCAGGGATCGCTAATTGACCCTGGACAGAAATGATTCTTAAACTACCCCTTGTAACTCTGGTGTGTGTTGTAAAAATTCTCATTGTTATTGCTACCTCTACACAACACTTCAGAGTTTATTATTTTGTATATTATCTCACTAGATTTTCAATACAGCTGTCAGTTCATCAGGACAGGCAAAATTATTCTCAGTTTACAGGTGGGAAGGTTGAGGTTGGCAGAGAGGAAGTGGCCTGTCAAAAGTCAGGACCCTCTGCTAGATGATAATGTCAGGGTTTGTCACCACAGGGACTAAGAGGAATATGGAGCCGCAGGGAAGGGGAGTTGGAGAGAAGCTGACATGGTGCTACGAAGAAGGAAAGCGACAGCCAGGAAGGAGCCAGCCAGGGGTGCAGTCCTCAGCCATCCCTGGAAGAGGTTAAGGAGCAGCAGGAGCAAACTCCAGCTCCCAGGAAGCGGGATGCCACAGCAAAGGGAACCTAGGCTGGATGGGTGCAGCACAGGGCTCCCCTCCCAAGAGACTGTTGCTCTGGGGGAAACCCCAAAACTCAAAGGCCCAACTAGAAGTGGGGGCAGGTACAGAGAAGCCAGTGACTGGCATTAACTTCAGACCCCTGATCTACGGATGAGCTTCAGGGAAGGGGGCAGACTCCACCTGCTTATTGCTGCAGTCTGTTCCTAACAGCAGAGTTGGGACTACGATGGGGCAAAGGCTCCGGCTGAGCCTGTGCCGTGTGCGTCCCTTTCATTCACCTGCCACATCCCTGAAAGTTTGCTCATGCATGACCTAAGAGGCTCCTGGGGGTGCCTGCCCTGACCCAGGGACTTCTTCCTGGCTGCCTCCCATCCACTGCCCCAGCTTCTCTGGTCTCCTGCCCTACTTTGCTGCTTGATCGTAACTCCCCGTTTCTAGGGAGTTCTTACATAATGCTGGGATAGTTTTAGAATAAGCACTGCTTCTGTCCCAACCTCAAAATGGAGATATGTTTTTTACATACCTCACTTCCCTGCTGGAGTTTTAGTACCCCCAGGGCTGGGCCTTTCTCTCCTTTGAATCCCTGGGACCTGCTGCTGTACCTGAACCACGGCAGATGATTGTCGAATGAATAGATGAGTGAATGAATGAGTGAACGTATGAGGCTGACATCTCCCAAATCACTAGAATTTAAGCTTTACAAGGACAAGAAGTGTTGTCTGTTTTGTTCATTGCTGAATTCCATGCCTGGTACATGATGGGCCTTCACTGAATATTGCTGATTGAATGAAAGATTACTCTCTATCTTAGCAGCATCAACCTTCACATTTCCCACTGATTTCTACAGTGTTGGAGCTGGGAGAGGCTTTCCCACGGCCCAGAGAAGGGAAAGGACGTGCTCAGGCACACACTGCTGGGTGGGGGCTGGAGTGCAGTGGTTCTGGCTCTTAGTCCTCACCACCTGCCCTGTCTTCATGAAGCTCACAGTCTATAGACAGTGGATCAGACATCCAGCCTCACATTGGCTCACAGCCCTGCCCATGCCAGGACAGCGAACGTGAGTATTCAGAGAATGTCTGACTACTACCTGGGGCTGATCTGTTTCACAACCAGTGGGACACTCAGGCCACGCCGCATGTGGGAGCAGACCATAGCATGAGCAGGAACTGGAGATCAGAAAGCCTTTCTCTCTGAGCAGTCCTACTGCAATGACAGTCGGCTCATACTGCCGGGGGTCCCTGGAGCCTCTGGCTCGCTTGTTCTGCCCTCAGGGTCTGCCTCTTCTTGAGCTCCCGAGGCACGCGCTCTTCACACCCCACACAAGCTGCTGCTGAGGAAGCAGGAAACATGTGTACCATTTCTCTGCCTCCCTGAACAAGAGAGCTTGGCACAGCAGCACCAGGTCATGCCTGGACTGGAAGGTTGGTGCTGCCCTTCCTAGCAATGAAATTGTGGGTAAGTTACTGATCTCCAGGCCTCAGTTTCCTCATCTGTCATGACACCTACAGTAAAAAGCTTTGGGGGAATAAAGAAAATCAAACACTGGAACGTGCCAAGCACAGGGCCTGGTGTGTGGTAAGCATCTGAGTAGGTGACACTCAGAAGGAGGGATGGCTCAGCATGGTGCTTAGAGCCTCTGTATCAGACTGCCTGGGTACAAATCCCAGCTCTGCTACTTAGCAGCTGTGTGCCCTCGAGCAGGTTTTTCAGCCTCTCTGTGCCTTTATATCCTTATCCATAAGATGAGGATAATAGTCGGGGACATTTCATTGGGTTTATGTCAGACTTAAATGAGGCAATTCACAGAAAGCACTTAAGATCGTTTTAGGAATGTGAGAAGTACTAAATAAAAACATCAGCAATTCCCCTCTTCTTATTATCTGTTTTCAAAATGAATTTAGGAGAGCCAGATTCTCTCTACTGAAAGCCTATGCATTGAAGAGATTAATACAGGCACCAAGACAGTGGTGCCCAAACCGAGATTATTGGCTGGTAATCTCATTTGCTTTTCCTTGCTGTTTTCAAGCATAACCCACAGCAAGCACAGCAATATGCTTGCATGATGCTCACGGGCTGGGCTTGCTGGGCAGTGACTTCTCCACTGCATGCTATAAATGGCTGCCAGCCACGAAATTACATTTGTATTGATCTAAAGAACATTTTATTGATTAAACACAGGAAAAGAAACCTTTGAAACATAAACCCATTATCTTAACAATCTGTTGCTGGGACTAGGCAAAGGCTGCTTTTATATTCCTTTTTGGTGAGTTGGCTTTCCCAGGACAGCTTCTGGGACATGTAGAGGGTCTGGAGGCCCAGCCCCCAGGAGTGGTTTATCAATGACCACCCCTATATCTCTCACCCCCTCTGCCCCCTCCATGTTTCTGTCCCTGGAGGTCTATCTGCAGGCAGGCCTTCTGCCACTAAAAATCTTTTCTCCCTTTGCCTTGCCTGGATCCCCCTTGCACAGCCTTTAAAAGTCCTCTCCTTCTTGACCTCACCTGCTGTGTTAGAGGATCTATCCCTCTGTGTATTCCTGGATCATGCTAGGAATTGGAGGTGATTGTGAAGGCACCAGCTTGCCAGGACCTCCCCATGAAGCACTCACAGGCTGTCACAGCAGGTCTTGAATGTAAAGGCATCTGAAGCCATTATTCCTCTGGCTCCTGAATCTGGTTTCATTAAACTTCATTAAGCTAAATTAACATTGGTGCACACTATACAAGAAACTTAAGCTCTCTAGGTGAAAAATACTCACAAGGGGGTAGTAGCTCTGTAGCAACTTACAGAATGATTTAATTAATCTGTACCTTCAGAGGCTTTGAATGACCCTGTGCCCAGCCTCTTTGGAGGAGCCAAAGATTGATCTTGGTCTCTGCCCGCAGTGGGCTGGCAATCTAGCTTGAGAGAGGAGAAACACATACAAAGGAGTGAATCATGGGAGAAAGGTTTTTACTAGGAGTTGTAAGAGCCGCACAACAATTCATTGGGGAAAGAACAGTCTCTTCAACCAATGGTGCTGAGATAACTGAATATCCACATGCAAAAGAATGAAGTTGGCTCCCTTCCTCACACCACATACAACAATCAGCTCAAAACAGATTGAATACCTGAATGTAACAGCTAAAACTATAAAAGAAAAAAGATAAGGAAAGTCTTTACGACTTTGGATTAGGCAAAGTTTCTTAGATATGACACCTAAAGCTTAAGTAACCAAAGGAAAAAAAATAGATAAATTGGACTTGATCAAGATTAAAACCTTTTCTGCTTCAAAAGATAGCCACAGAATAGGAGAAAATATGTGCAAATCATATACCTGATGAAAGTCTAGAATCCATAATATGTAAAGAACTCTTATGGTTCAATAATGAAAAGAAAAATAACTCAATTAAAAAATAGGAAAAGGATTAGAGTAGATATTTCTCCCCAAAAATATATTCAAATGGCAAATAAACACATGAAAAAATACTCAAAATCATTAGTCATTACGGAAGTGCAAATCAAAACCACAATAAGATACCAGTTCATATCTGTTAGAATGGCTATAATCAAAAAGGCAGAAATAACAATGTTGGTGAAGATGTGGAAAAACTTGATTCCATATTGCTTATGGGAATGTAAAATGGTGCAGCCATGTTGGAAATAGCAATCCCAAGAGAACTGAAATATGTTCACGCATAAGCTTGTACACAAATTTTTATATAAACATTATTTATATAGCCAAAGGGTTAAAACAACTCGAATGTTCATCAACTGGTGAAGAGATAAATAAAACATAGTATATCCATGCAATAGAATATTATGGAGTCATAAAAAATGAAGTACTTACACTTTCTGTAATGTAGGTGAACCTTGAAATGTTATGCGCAGTGAAAGAAGCGAGACATAAAGGCCATGCATTCTATGGTTCCATTTATACGAGACATGCAGAACAAGCAAATCCATAAAGACAGAAAGTAGATAAGTGCTGCCCAAGGGGTGGGAGAAGCAGAGAATGCAGAATGGCCACCAACAGGCATGGGGTTTGGAGGAGATGAAAACGTTCCAGAATTAGATAGTGATGATAGTTGTGCAATCGTGAAAGTATACTAAAAATAAATTGTACACGTTAAAAGGGTGAATTTTATGGTATATGAATTATATTTCAATTAAAAAAGATTAGTCGTACAGACCCAGAGTGCTTTGGATGGTCACTTGAAGGAGACAGTGGTTAGTCCAGGACAGGGCTGGAGCTGGGCTGGAGACAGGGGTCCATTCCTGTTTCCTGCAACCTCACCCTGGGGACCGCAGTCCCCGAGAAGGACTTTGTGACAAACAGCACAATGAAACCATCACTTTGGGCAAATAGGAGTCCCACAGACCAGGATGCTGATTTCTCCATGCAGTTTAAAGGGAATTTACCTTTTGTTTTTGAGTTTCCATTTCTTCTCTGAGAAGAGAGACAGAAACTGTTGACAAGTCTGGAAACTGAAAATGTAAATGGAAAAGGGAGTCCCCAGGCGAGAGCCTGGATATGCAGCCTTCCCAACTCAGTCACCTTGCACCACAGAGGCTCCGGGCTCAGGCACTTGGCCGCTGAACCAGTGGCCACAGCTTGCCATCCATCTCCCAGACAAGGCAGGCAACCTGGGCTGCTAGGCCAGAAGGAAGCAGAACAGGCTGTCTCATTGTGTGCAGCACCAGGCATACTAGCAGCAGAGTCCGAGCCTCTATTACCTCTGCATACAGCACAGCAGCATTCTGGGCTGTGTTTCCGAACCTGACCGGCAGGTCATTACGGTATTGTGTGGACACGACTCAGGAATCAATGGGATGGGCTGGCTGTATTACTGGAGGAGTTGGACAAATCCTTTGTGTATCCTCCGGACAGCGGCACACAGGCTGGACATGTTCCTGGACAGCATGTGGCAGGCACTTTTACAATATGAGTGTTCAGAGAGGCTGAGTGACTTGGCTAAGATGACAGAGCTTATTTCTAGCAGACCAAGGGCTATGAGAATTACCTATTTCCAGATTTATCATTTACCCCCTTGCTTCACCTTTCCTCTCAAACAACAGATACAATGACCTCAAACTCAAACTCTGGCAAACAATTTCCAGAAAATGAAATTCTGTAGACAAACATGACGACGACCATCACTGGGACTTACTGAACACTCGCTAAGTGTCAGGTGCGCTAACCCCACAGTCAGGAGGACTTTCTAATCCCAAGTCGTCGCACTGCACGTTCAACTCCTGGACGGTAAGAAACAAACCCCATGGCTTCTCACTGCTTAGAGCAGGACTGGCGGGTGACAGAGGCTAGAGATATTGAGGAATAGAAATGATGTCATTGTCACCTGCTGGCCTGCTCAGCCACAGTTCTGGGAGCTTTTATAAAGATTTTTGCTTACTTGTTTCCAAAGTATCCGTAGAAACCCAGAATCCTGGACCTCCATGTCTGGATAGGACTCTAGACATTGTGTCATCTCCCATCTCTCTGTAACCTCCACTTTTCTCTTGGTCTCGTGCTACAGTCCAGCCTTCCGGCCCCTTTCTGAAACCCTGGAGGGAGACGGGATCACCCCTCTTCTGGGTCCCCACTGCAGAGCTCTTTTGTGGCATGTGCCGAGGACAAAGCGAGCAAGCCCGACACCTTACAGGGTTCTCAGAGACGTAGCGCAGTCCTCTTCCTTGAGAGCACGGAAAACGAGGCCCAGCAGGCACGTGAGGATGGAAGTTAAGACAAGAGGAGCAGGCGGCACTCCGGGAAGTTTTCAGTGCAGCAAGTTTTGTTTTCAAGGCAGCTGAGGTCTCTTTGGGAGGTCAGTAGGTAGTGAGACCACCCTGCTGAAGGGAGCACATGAGGCAGGGGGACATGGGAGTGGCTGTCTGAGGGTCAGGAAGGGCTGGAGAAGGGGAGGGGTGGCAGCTGCCACTGCACCAGTCCATCCGCTGTTCCCAACGGTGACATCTTGTTTCAAGACCCAGACTATTAGCAAGTCCCAGGTGGAGATAGGGCCTGGAGCAAGTGAGTTAGATATGCCCTGCTGTGACAAGCCAGTTTTCTGCAACTGTGCTTAGGAGGCCCAAAACACTCGTGTAGGAACCCGGATCCCATCAGACCTGGGAAAACCAAGTCTCGGTCTGTACTGGGCCAGGGCTTGCTGCAAGCTCTTTCTCCAGCCCCTTTTCCAGAAATCCAGGAGTCATTCTAGACTCCTCCTCTCCTTTTGGTTTATACACAATCAACCATGACAACAGAATACAAACCACTCATATTATGTAGCAGGGCCTCACAAAAGAGTCCTGTGTCTCACCTCTGTCTACCCATTTATATTAGTGTGTTTTCTGTTGCTTATAACAGAATACCCAACACTAGGCAATTTATAAGAAAATGAAATTTATTTCCTATGGTTTTGGAGGTTGGGAAGTCCAGGTTTGAGGGGTACATCTGCTGAGGGCCTTCTTCTTGGCTGGGACTCTTCAGAGTCCTGTGGTGAGCCAGGGTCTCACACAGTGAGAGGTGAGCAAAAGCTTATTTCCGTGTTTTCTACCTCTCCTTATAGAGCACTCCTCCCTGATAACCCGCAAAACCATTAACCCATTTGATAGAGTTCAGATGTGTTGTCCCCACCAAAAGTCATGTGGAAATTTGATCCCCAGTGTGGCAGTGCTGGGAGCTGTTTGAGTCATGGGGGCGGATCCCTCATGAATGGATTAATGCTCTCCCTGGGGGAGGGGGATTAATGAGTGAGTTCTCGCTCTATTAGTTCCCATGACAGTTGGTTGTTTAAAAGACCCTGGCACCTCCTCTCTCTCTCTCTCTCTCTCTCTCTCTCTCTGTCTCTTGCTTCCTCTCACCATGTGATCTGCTTGTACCCACCGGCTGCCTGCTGTTTTCTGCCATGAGTAGAAGCAGCCTGAGGCCCATGCCAGATGCAGCTGTCCCAGAATCATAAGCCAAATAAACCTCAGTTGATTCTAAATTACCCAGTCTCAAGTATTTCTGTTATAGTAACACAAAATGGACTAGTACACCTTACTAATTTCTTTTGAAGTTCAAGGTCATAATATCAGTGAAAGCTGTAAATGCTACCGTAATGTAAAAAGATTTTATTGGTTTTAGAAAGGAAGGACTTAAAAAATCAAAATTAAATGTTACTCAAAATTGCTCATTTATCCTTCAAACAATACGATCGTGGATGTGCTATAAAGGGAAATAACCACATACTTTAATTTACCAAAACTTCATTTAAGGTATGTATTTGGGTCTTGTTCACTGTTTGTTTTTTAGAGTTGGTTTGGTTTTAGTTGAAAATTGTTTTAGTCCTTCAGTATGCCAGACACTAAGTGCACTATAACATTGACTCCAGAACACTGCTCTGTTGGTGGTAACATCATAAGATCAATGTCACAGGGCTTCTTGGGATGACTGTTTCATAGTGGAGATAACAGAGGCACAGGGAGGTCAGGTAACTGCTGTCACACTGCTAAGCAGGTTTGGGGACCAGAATTCAAATCAGATTGTAAGGCTCGCACTCAACCACCATTCAAACATGTCTGGGCCTTCAGAATTAATTTTTTATATTTAAATATCCAAGAAGAACCTTTCTATGACAGCATTTCAAAAGATTTTATTAGAAATTAAAATGAATTTTATTTCCTTTGTCCAAAGAAAAAGCAACATCTAGTGACAAATAAGTAAAAAGCAGATATTCTTCAAACTAAGAGACTAGTAACTGCACACTCAGTGTGAGTCTGTTATCTGGAAGCCTGTGTTGTCACATTCTGTTCTCTGAGGTCCCTATTCCTGCAGCTTCTTTGCTATGGAGTGTGCTTTTCCGTATCATTCATATTATGGCATATGTTTAAACTTGCCATAATTTAGTGTAAGCAAAATCACTTTTTGCTTTTAAAATAGTATTCATAAAATTTCATCATTTACACACTGATGCATGATCCAAAAGCACATGTACTTATCAAATAAAATGGGGTTAAGAACCATCAAAATCAAGTGATTTTCTTTTTCCTTTGGCTCACACAGACACTCAATCTAAGATATGGTTTTATTTTCTTTTTGGTATGGGGTAATGCGAAAAATGAAATATGTAAACCTAAATGGAAGGAAACCATGGTCTTAATGGAATCATTAAAGAAATTGTTTCAGAACGCTACATCCTTCTAGAAATAATAACCCTATAATGTCAGCAAATTTGGAGTCAGCATGGGTTACCTGCTCCATATGGAGGGGCCTGGTCATGTTCATTAGGTCTGCCTGAAGCTTACCCTTTAAGAATTTTTAAAAATTCATTAATCAATGTTCTTTGCCTGAATTTTGCTGCTTTTGCTTCTTTAACCTATTATTTGTATCCTTTTTCTAAGTTGGCCAATCTCTGTACCCAATGAAATGAGAATTGCAAGCATAACAGTTCTAGCTAATAATTAACAGAAAGTGCTTTCAGCTCAGATACCATTGCCAAAGTTCAGTAATGATATTTTAAAATGTCACCCCAAAAGATGGCAATGCGAGATAATCAGCAACAGGAAAATCATCATCACAATTTTTAATTTGTATCTAGCTTTACATGCTTTGAAATTACTTTAAAACATTTTCTCTTTCAATCTTCTATACAGCCCTAAAATTTCTGGATTTATTTACTCACATTAATTTATTAGAAATCAAGCACTAATGAAGAAATAGTGAAATCTCTCACCAAACTTCTAAAGGATCTGTACAATTTTCCTATAATAATATTTTTGTAACTTAGTGTTTTCTTTTACTAATGTTTTCTATCACTTTTCATCTTGCTAATTATCAACAAGATGGATTTGCACTTGCACACATATATGAATGGTTTAAGCCAGTGGTTCCCAAAGTGTGGTATGTATGTCTTATGAAAAGTAAAGATGCCCTAGCCCCAACCCTTGACTTTGAGTTAATTAGTTGAGTTTTTATGAAGCTAATTAGTTGGAGATATAATCATTTAATTATAAAAATTATATGATCATTTGTTCTTTCTTTGGCTATTCAAATGTTCTTAATTGCCTAATATTTTCTTAAAATTGGATAAAAAGACATATTGTGTATTTAATATTCTTTTGTAAAATTATAAAACAATTCAAAAATGGAATTTATAAAAAATACAGATGTCATAGTTCTTGCATTCTTCCTTGATCTTAAAAGATATTCGCTATTAATTCCCTTAGCAAGGTTCTGCTAAGGGTGTATTTGTTGTGGGTTGAATTGTGTCCCCCAATAGAATATATGATGAAATCCTAACCCCCAGTACCTCAGAATGTGACCTTACTGGGAAATAGGCTTTGTTTTTTAAGATTATTGTTTTGGATTGTGAAAATATACTTTATTATTTTAATACAATAGCTGCCAGCAATATACTGGTATTGATGTTCCAGAGAGAGAAAAGAAAATACAAGTACTCTAAGCTTTCATTTGCCTGCTGAAGAAAATTCTAGAGAAAATATTCCAATTCTGTTCAACATTATGGCTGGAGGAGTTGAAAATTTTTTTTCCTGATAAAAATATAATTTTGGTGGCCCCAACCGCAATAAATCGTAAAGGAAGGAGTTTAAAAAGCCATGTATATCATAATGAATGCTTCCCTCTCTTTGAATTAAATATTGATTATAACCAGTGTAAGAAATTGATAAATCAATAAACTTCATGAAATGTGTATCAAAATGTTCTTGAAAAAAATACATTTCTATTTCCTCTCATTTTTACTTTGTAGATATTTTCTAAATGGGTTTTGTAAATGCACAGAAATAAAAGCTGTCTCCATGCAACTCTGGAGAGAATCGAAACACAATAGAAGTAAAGTGAAAATGCCTAAATTCTAGAGTTTATCCACTTAGTATAAGAATAAATGTCAGAAATCTCTTAATTGTACACATGTTGCTCAAGCATTTAAAGATAAGTTGTGAAAGCCAGTTACCAAGAAATAAAATCTTATTTGAATTCTATCACAAAAGTTAATAATCCTAGCACAAGAAGAGAACAGAACCGTATAGAAAACCTGCATCTGTATCAAAAAAGGGAAGTTACATTAAGTGGAATAGCAGAGAGCTTTCCAAAGGTTGAATACAATGATTTTTCAAAATCCCTTGGAAAATAATGAGACCTTCCATCCAGATCTCCTCGCTGAAGTGAAACACGAAAGGGGAAATGATTCCTTAGTTGCAGAAAGTAAAACCAGATGATTTCCATGTTAATACATATGCTACACCAACTGCCAAGAAAACTTGAATGTCCCAAATATCTCAAGATTTTAAGCCATGATCTTTCCACAAATATACAATGGGGTAAAAGCATGTTGTAGGATCATCCTTCTTACTAGCTTTCGTCCATTTGCCAAACTCAATTTCACATGAATAACTTCCCTCGTAAAGTAATAAAATCTGTCTTTCTACAGAGAAAAATAATTCTGCCTTCATCAAAATCATAATAGACCTGACTTCCTTGGACATCCAGAGGGACAGCCAACTGTAATCAGTGGATAAATAAAAAACAATAGAATAAATACCCAAAGTGAAAACACTTCACAACTGAGGCTCAGAATGTACTGTTTGTCACTCTGTTTTGAGAACTGGAGCTCCTTCCTCTGTCAGCCCTCTGTCCTGCACCACTCAGCCCACCATTCATTAGGAAAAAGACACCCTCCGCTTGAGTCTTTCTTGTACTTTAAGCTATGAGGCAAGGTTCAATATCACCTGAAGGCCAAGTTGCCACGATTTAAAAGTAGGTGAAGAGTGAGAAGCTTGTCCGCGCACCAGTGCAGACAGGACACTTGCACCCCCTGAAGCTACTGCAACACAATCTGTCAGTAGATAACTAGCGGGTGCTTCTTCCTGGAACCAGACACATCATCACCCAACATTTAATTACAAAAACATGGGTGCTCAAACTCTAGATCAGCAATAAGGAGTTCTAGAAAAGGTAAGGGAAAGGAATCTCCCTGAGCCAAATGGATACAACATAGAGTTTTTCTTATGTTTCTATCCTAAGCTAGTTACTGATAGGTAAAAAATGCAGTATGCTGATAAAAGTCAGGCTGCTTCCACAAAGCCAGTGCTTACTAAATGCTACCATATCAAAGGGGGGAAAATACTGCCATTTTAAAGCAATATACTTAAACTTTCAAAAAACAGCCTAATCAGCCTATGAGAAACAACACTTCTTAAACGAGTTAGGTATAAAAAATTACCCAAAATGTATTAGAGTCACAACCACAGTTCTTTTAGTACTTAGAAAGTCCATTTTTTCGTCTTTTAAAAATGAATTACATACATAGAAAACTTTTATTTTATTATTTTTTATTTTATTTTATTTTATTTTATTTTTATTTTTTTGCTTTCCTGACAGCTGCAGATAATCTCCAGCTGGAATCACTGGTTTTTTTTTTTTTTTTTTTTTTTTTTTGTTTGTTTGTTTGTTTTTTTAATTTTATTTTATTTTATTTATTTTATTTTTTCTTAAATTTTATTTTGTCGATATACATTGTAGCTGATTATTGCTCCCCATCTCAAAACTTTTATTTTTTAATCACCAAGTTCATTCTCCCCTGTTAGAGCACAAATAATTCCTGGTTTGGGACTTTGATTTCAAAAACAAAACAAAACAAAAAAACCATGCAGGGTTATATTCTCCAATGTGGCTGTAGAAAATTTAACTTGAGGAAGCGCAGTAATTGAGATCAGGCAAAACTGTTAATATGCACTCACCATAACACAACTATAATTTACTCCACAAGGAGTGAACAATCCTCTACACAAAGTCTTAACAGTAAATGGGGATGGAATGGGAAAGTTGGCCACCTGGACAATGTATTCTTTGGGTCATCTACATTAAACATGCTTTAGAAACAAAATTTTACTTGATATTTTGAGAAACCCACCCTACATTCCATAGGTTAATTTCTGTATGTGTTAACTTCTACATTACTAAACACTGTACTGCTAGAGCTAAATCAAGTAAATATCAGTTTATGTAGTGTTGCTCCAAAGATGTATAAACAGCAAGGTGTATGCTTACCTAAAAGGGAGCTTTTTAAAATGAGGAAAGAAAGCAATAATGTTCCAAATGAATGGCACTGGGCAAAATACACGTAATACGCAATACATTTAGACAGAGTATCAGGTACCTATCAGTTTCTCTTGTAAGGATAAAATGCTTGAGAAAGAACTTGAGAATACACCCCTCCCTCTAAACTTTTAGCTTCTACATAGTGTCAGGTGTTACAATTGGTGTGGATAAATGCTTTTAGGCAAAAGTAAAAATCTATCTACAAAGCAAAATAGCGAAATCTGTAGTGACTTTTTGTAGAAGGCTCTTCTCTGGTGGTAATATCCCTTAGTATACACCCAGGATAGACTATTTCTGATACAGTAGCAATCCTTTCATATACTCTTACTAAATATTACAAAATTTCAAAAAAAAAACCCATAAGTATTCCTTGTACCATGCATTATGCACCAGTTTGGGGGTGACTGATGAAGTCATGGCTACTATTTTAACAGTTAAACATTGCACCTCAAAAGTTCTGCCTTCTATACACAGTGAATGCACACAAGGGCGAGGTCTCCAGAGAGATGGCAAACTACCTCTGCAGTGAAGTTTGTGTTGGAGGGTCTCCAAATGAGAGGGGACGAGGATATGGGAGGTAGGCAGGGTAAAAGGATTTTACAATAATACTGCTTAGGAGTGTACATTTTAAGATAACTACTATACCTTGTCTATCCTTGGCCCGAATCTTGAATAACTGCATGTTCATGCAAAATACAATTTCTCCTTTATAGGAATAAGAGCAGTCTGTTAGGAAAAGCATATTCTGAGGGGAAGACAGAAAGATAGCTCTCTCGTAAGTGCTATTTTACTTGGTAAGTCTTTTGGCTACATCACTATATGCTATTTCAACCTCCTGATCACTGGGACAGGTATTGGTGAACTCATCCCTACTATAAGCCTTAGTTAAGTATCTCCAGATGCCAGTCATTCCTTTTGGGATATCAAAGTTGCGATATTTTTTGGCCACCACCTTGACAATGTGCAGTTTGGGCAGCAGGTTGCCATCAGCTAATGTCATTTCATTGCCGTCCAGAAATTTACGTGTAGAAAACTTAATGTCCTCCATAGTAGTCTCATCAAGTTCATCAGGGAGGGGAGAATTCAGATATTCATCCAGTTTCCGCAGTGTTTTCAAGAGACCCCTCTCCAGTGCTTCGTTAGCCTCTGGCCTTGAATTCCTGATAGATGCAGAGAATTTGGCAAAGATGTCCATTCCAGCAGTATTTGATGCGGGGTGTTCTGGTGAAAGCGTTAAGTACTTGGGAGGGCATGAGACATCTTCAAGAAATTCCTCGATCTTATTGACATCCGTTTTGACTTCATTGTTAAAAGTTATAAATGGCGGGTGGGTCCCAGGAGCCGAGTTCTGCAGGTCTGCAGGCTTCCTTTTCAGGTCAACGGTTGAGGCACTAAATACAACTCCTTTGAGCCAAAGAATCATGAAGAGCCTCTGGGAAAAGGGGCGTTTTCCTACGCTTTCCCCATCACTGCCAGCCTTGACGAAGAGCTCGAGGAGGGGCTCTTTGTCCTCCTCCTTCCCTCTGTTCAGCGGCATCGACAACGCCTTGGCCGGCTCGGCTGTGCTCCGCGGGCGGCGGCGGCGGCGGCGGCTGCTTCTGCTCCGGGGTCGCTGCTGCTGCTGCTGCTCCGGGGTCGCTGCGGCGGCTGCTACTGCTCCGGGGTCGCTGCGGCGGCTGCTGCTGCTCCGGGGTCGCTGCTGCTGCTGCTGCTGCTTCTGCCCCGGGGTCGCTGCGGCGGCTGCTGCTGCTCCGGGGTCGCTGTTGCTGCTGCTGCTGCTCCAGGGTCGCTGCTGCTGCTGCTCCTCCGGGGTCGCTGTAGCGGCTGCTGCTGCTGCTCCGGGGTCGATGCTGCTGCTGCTTCTGCTCCGGGGTCGCTGTGGCTGCTGCTGCTGCTCCGGGGTCGCTGCGGCTGCTGCTTCTGCTCCGGGGTCGCTGCGGCGGCTGCTGCTGCTCCGGGGTCGCTGCTGCTGCTGCTGCTGCTTCTGCCCCGGGGTCGCTGCGGCGGCTGCTGCTGCTCCGGGGTCGCTGCGGCGGCTGCTGCTGCTCCGGGGTCGCTGTTGCTGCTGCTTCTGCTCCAGGGTCGCTGCTGCTGCTGCTCCTCCGGGGTCGCTGTAGCGGCTGCTGCTGCTGCTCCGGGGTCGATGCTGCTGCTGCTTCTGCTCCGGGGTCGCTGTGGCTGCTGCTGCTGCTCCGGGGTCGCTGCGGCTGCTGCTTCTGCTCCGGGGTCGCTGCGGCTGCTGCTTCTACTCCGGGGTCGCTGCGGCGGCTGCTGCTGCTCCGGGGTCGCTGTGGCTGCTGCTGCTGCTCCGGGGTCGCTGCTGCTGCTGCTTCTGCTCCGGGGTCGCTGCTGCTGCTGCTGCTGCTGCTCCGGGGTCGCTGTGGCTGCTGCTGCTGCTGCTCCGGGGTCGCTGTGGCTGCTGCTG
Organism: Cynocephalus volans; assembly: GCF_027409185.1. NCBI lineage: Eukaryota > Metazoa > Chordata > Mammalia > Dermoptera > Cynocephalidae > Cynocephalus > Cynocephalus volans. The sequence continues at coordinate 21,820,105 of NC_084464.1, forward strand.
CTGCTGCTCCGGGGTCGCTGTGGCTGCTGCTGCTTCTGCTCCGGGGTCGCGGTGGCGGCTGCTGCTGCTCCGGGGTCGCGGTGGATGCTGGCTCCCGCCGCGCTGCGCTCGCTGGACAGTCCCGGGGTGGAGCTGGCCGCGGCCTCGGCTGCACAGCACCGCCCCAAGCCCCGCGCGCGACCTTTTTTTTTTTTTTTTTTTTAAGATTTAACTAAGTTAAGATGAGGTCATCAGTATGGGCCCTAATCCAGTATGACCAGTGTTTTTTTTTTTTTTTTTTTTTTGGTAAAGGGAAATTTGGAGACAGAGACAGACACACACAGAGGGAAGGTGACATGAAGACACACAAGAAGAACACCACGTGGAGATGAGGACTGGAGGGACGCGTGTACAGGACAAGGAACCCCTGGCGCTACCGGAAGCCGGGAGAAAGGCACAGACCCCCGCACCGTCGGAGGGAGCCTGGTGCCCCAACACCTCGATTTGGACCTTCCCGCCTCTAGAACTGAGACAACAAATTTCTGTTGTTTTAAGCCACTGTGTTTGTGGTACTTTCTTATGGAAGTCCTAGGAAACTAATAACAATATTCTTAGTCAAATAATGTTTCTATTGATTTGCAACACCCCAGCCCCAACTCTTGAATGATAGATTGGTTGAGTAATATGTTTTATTAATTTTCTCTCAGAATTTTGAATGTGTTGTTCAATTGTCTTCAGTCCTCTGCTGACTCTGTCTGCAGTAGCATTATACTGTGTCCACGTGCATTAGTCTAACTTTGTCCTGCTCAGAATTTCTGTTCCCTTAATCTGAGCGTTCACGTCTTCCGATGCGTCTGAGAGATTCATAGCTGTTATCTCTTCACGTAATGTCTTTCTCTCCTTCCCTCTATTCTGCACTTCTGGAAATTGTATAAGAGGTGTGTTAGACCTCCTCTTCTCTGTCTGTTCAAGTCACTTCACTTTTTCCATCTTTTTATCTCTTAGTGCTGCAGTCTAAGAAGTTTCCTCAGATCTGGCTTCTAGTTCATTAGTTTTCTACTCAGAGGGTCTAATCTTTGTGTAATATACCTTTTGAATTTTTAATTTCAACTACTATATTTTTTTTTCCATCATAGGAATTCTATTGAAGATTTTTAGAATTACAATTTTGAACAGAGTTTGGAGGAAGATAAATTTCTTATTAGTTCTCTAATAGAGATTTTTATCTCCATCTTTTATCTTTATCTAATGGACAGATTTTTTTGTGTGTAGTCTATGCCTTTTAGACACACTTTGAGTATCCTACATTTATGCAGGAGACTGTCTTTCAACACTCTATACCTGCTGGTCCCAAGGCCTCATTCATATCCTGAATGGCCACTAAAAATCCAAACCTTTAGATCAATGAGATTGAGAGTCTGTTCTCCCCTCTCCTTGGTAGCCACAGCCTCAGGTTACCCACTTCCCTCTCTGGTTTCTAATCTTGTCTTTATTTCTGGTACTCAAGAAGATGCCTTTTGTTCTTGAGTGTTTATGCATGGAAACACCTTTTGCTCATATCTTACCTAGATTCCCAGGTGTCTATAGAACAAATTCTAAAAATAAAATATGCCTTTGACTCCTGGTTCTGGCAGGATGGTGGAGTGAGATAAGATGAACTCTTACCTTAGTTCATCACCTGCCAGAACCATGAGTCAAAAGGCATATTTTTTGGCACATTTTTTACAAAGAATTAAGCCTATTGGCTATTGCTGAATACTATCAACAAAGGAGGCAATGTTTTCCATCTGAAATATTTCCAGGATAAATGTCAGAAATCAATATGTTCCAAATGCCTTTACCAAGGAATTACTCAAAATCTTTGAAAAAGATGCTCAAAAGTTATGAGCCTAAGTCTGGAGTCCATAATTGAATTAGCCTTAACAAGATTCTCACAGTGACCCAAACAAGGGAATTATTACTACCTTATTTTCCATGAGGGGACTGAGCCTTAGACTTGTCAGTTAACTCATTGTGTCTGACCCCCTTCACCTTACAGTTGAGAAAAACCGATGTCAAGATGGGGAATTCTTTGGAGCAAGATCTAAGGGATAGTATCTGGAAATGGTACTGCGACATCTGGAGTGATACACCTTTGGCCCTACTCCCTCAGGAGACTTCTCAAACACCTATAAGCAACTCTTTCACCTTAACCTTCAGGAGTTTGTCTCCTGGCCCAGCCTGATGTCAAAGGTAAGCCACCCTTGATGCTATAACATTGTGCCCTCATTCAGAAATCTGTTAGCAGCGTAGGCTTACAGATGTGTAAAGTGGGCATTTCCTCTGCAGACTTGGGGCTTCTCAATGAATGGGGCCTTGTATGACTTTCAGTTCTTTTTGTACAGGAGTAGATGACTGTCTTAGTCTGTTTCCGTTGCTTATAACATAAATACTTGAAACTGGGTGATTTATAAAGAAAACAGAATTTATTGCTTATTCTTCAGAGGCTGGGACGTCTGAAGTCCAAGGAATACAAGTGGTGACAGTGACCCAGGGGTCTCACATTGCAAGATGGTGGAGGCAGAGAAACAGAGGGAGACTAACCTCCTCATTCACTCTCCTTTTAAAGCCCTCTGAGACATGCCCATGACCACCATTTTTAATCCATTCACTATGGCATGGTCCTGCAATCTAGTCACGTCTTCAAGGCCCCACCTTTCAATGACCATAATAGGATTTTCTAACTTCTTCAACACTGTCACAGTGGGGGTCTAGTTTGGGGGAGACACTCAATCCAAGGCAATGATCATCTCTCTCTTTTTTATGGAAGCCCACTTCTCCCACTCACAGTGTAAGTATAGAGATGCACCTATCTTAGACTTGTATTGTAAATGGAATGAATTAAATATCTTAAATGTCCCCATATCAATTACATACACAATGCACGTGTATGTGTTTTTGTGAGTTTATTTCTTTTATTACAGAATTGCATTGCTTGAAAACTTGCTTTTTTACCTGTCAGTCTCCCGCTAACTGCCAGGAGAGTGACCGGCAGCAGAATTGTGTGCTTAGTGGGAAAACTTGATGCTACTGGGTAGCGCCCAGTGGAATGAGCAGACTTTGAGCAACAGCATTTTTATTCTGGAAGCAAAACGCCTCAGATGACTTCTCTTTCTTGTCAAGTTTTCTATATTTTGGTGCTTTTCTTGTTTTTGTTTTCATCCTAAATTTTGTACTTTTCTTATATTCACTGAATACGAAATAGCCTAGCATATTCCTTTGGGGAGCCAGAATTTTGCTAGGTGAAAGCAAGGGATGGATGTAATTCAGTGACATTTTGTCAAGCTGCGAAAGAGTAAATTTTCCTTGACTGTGGCAGGAGGTAATTATTTTTTGTTCATTTGTTTCTGACACAGGGGAAGAAAATTTGGGGTTGCTATATCAACTAGTCCAAGATACTTTTGGTTCTGTTTGGCAGGAACAAAAACACAATTTATCATTGGAGCTATCGCCAGCCTTTGCCTTTCCCGACAGACTTGATGCAGTTTTTAACACTACGTATATTTTTGTGACCTCATCTCTTAGTGGTTCTCTTCCCTCTCCCTGAAAATGTCCTCGATGTACTTCTTCATTCTCTGACATTTTGTATTTTAGATTCATCTTTTGTAGGAATTTTGGAAATGTCATACACACAAAGATTTTGTCATTTACCAATGGAATTACTATGCTTGGCCACTTAGCCAACTCTTCGCTGGCTCTTGTGGTTGTTTCAAGTCAGCAAGCCATAAAAAATCTTTCTCTCTCTGAAACACAGCGATGTGGAAGATAATCGAATGGTGACTAGGGGCAGAAATGCCAGTCTGAGGAAGTATACCACAGTCTCTCTTGCATTTACAACCTTCCTCAAAGCGAGTGTCAGACAAGTAGGAAAAGAAGATAGATTCATCCCATCTCAAGCCTGGTCTCATTTGCACGGTACAGGCTGCCTCATTGTCTGCTGGGGGCTGAGACTGGTCCTACTGATGCTCTGTTTTGAGAATTTCCAGCAGCTCTGCATTTAGAGTTTTTAACCGTCCTATTTTGGCATAGGATTCTCGACAAAATTATTTATTAAGACCTGCTAAAACTGTTTCTCTCAAGAGTCCCACAGGAGAAAAAGCCCACCAGGCGAGTGGGGCAATACAATTGATGTCATCATTTAACATTTTACATCAGAGGAAAAGCCAGATGCAAGAGCCTTACCTTGCAGCAAGACCCGGCTGCTCCCTTTAAGCCCTTAGTTACTTCTGTGGGTACCAGGCTTAGCTCTGTTGTCCTTTTTACAGACATTTAGGTCGCAATGAAGGGTTGGCTTGGAGCTCTACAGCACTCACGAGAATGAGGGAAGATAAAAGAGAAATTGACAACGAGGTATAATGAAAAGGTTTGCCTTTGGAACCACAACACAATTTGATGTTTTCCTTAAACATTTTGTCAGATTAACTAGGAGTTAGATGGACACCATATTACACATGCTCTGGCTGATTAAATTCACAGAGGTGAGTGGCTTTTGAAGTGTGGCCCCATAAAATACGACTCACTATATTAGCTACTGATCTCCCAACAATTAAAATGTCACTTGTTTCAGAAATGACCAGATCACACATGTGATAAGACTTTTTCCCACTTCATTTTCTATCACCTCCCCCGCTTCAATCTTATAAATTGGTAGAGAAACTTTGAGAAAAAAAATCATTTAAATAGATGGATAGCTGATAGGACATAAACGTTCCTATTTTTTACAAGACCAGAGATCAAGATCTATTTCTACCCTCAAAATGCTCCCCAGACTCTTTTCTTCCTTTTAACTTGCTGACTTCATTGGAGGTTCCTTTTTATTGTTGACTCTTTTTTTTTTTTTCCAACTTCCCAAATCTTGAAAGCATTCGCCTGCTTTTCCATATTCATTTAAGTTAAGAAGAATCTTGAATCTCACTTGTCCTGACTTAATTCCATCAGCCAGGTCATCTGTGACAATGACTGTATCCCCACCAGAGGAAGTGCCTTTTGGGGTCTCACTGCTGATTTAGTTTCCTGTGATACAAATGATGTCTCTTAATTTGGTTAGAGCTTATGTTGACACAAGTGTTCATTAGGACACCCGTTTGCTGGCAATTCAATTTTAAATTAAATACACTTTGTTTTAAATTTTATTACTTTTAAACTACTGTATCTATTGTCTTTAATGACCCTATTATACAGTTATGAAGGTAAACAGATTTCTTTAGTAAATATCAAACATTTTATGTTAACCACAGTGGCAGAAACCAGACCGGTCAGTCGTATTCCATGCTACCTTCCACACCATCATGGATTTTTATCTCTAGTTTTGTTCATTAGCTACATGTGACACCGGTCATAGGTTTCACGGATGTTTGCTCACACATCCCTGATGACATCCTTAGGAAGGAGATGCTAGAATGATCATGACTGTGCCGAAGGGGAGACTGGGGAGGTCCTGAGAATCACAGTGGCTTGTCCAGGGTCACATAAGTGATAAGAAGGAGGTGCTGGGGCTGAACCTACATGAATCTCCTCCAAGCTGTGAAGCTGGCTGCACCCAGGCCTTGCACAGGGGTGCGGTCAGGCAGTGTTGGTGGAAGTGTGGGCAACAGAGAGAGGTCATGGGGAAGGAGGGTCAGCAGTCAGGTACCCAGAGGGGCACTTGCAGTCTTGTACACAGAGGAGGGGTTCAGGAAATGAGGTACCAGGAAGTGACCTCACCTCCTTGAGAACAGACCCCAACAGAACTCGGAACTCGGTAACCTGGCACCCACATTCTATACACAGCCCCTTCCCCAGCTCACTTGGCCCCAGGCAGAGTGAGATGTTGTGCTGTATCCCGAGGTCCCGGGGCAGTAGCCCCAGGCAGCCCTGTGCTGAGAGGCTTGTCCGCTGCTTCCGGCGCTGGGTCAGCCCTCGCCCTGGACTCCGGTGGCCGTTTGGCAGGAGGTCCCCAAAGGTAATGTCAGGTGTCCCAGGGGAGGGCGGGCCAGGCCAGGCCAGCACTGTGAGCCTCCCTGGGTGACCGCACACCTTCCTCCTGCGTGTGGGGGGAATGGGGACATGGGACAACCTCCCTGGGCAGAGGCAGAGGGTGGGGTGTTTATAAACCTGCTGGTCCTGGTGTGTTCACACCTCAGGTCATGGCTAGAGGGTGAAAGGGGACTGCCGGGGTGGCAACCACCACCCTGTACATTAACCCTGGACCCTCAGGCTCACTTCTCATGTCCTCCCTGGGGTTAAGACTGGCCTCCAGCCCCTTCCGTCCTGGGTGTTCACGGTGCTGTCACTGTGCATCTCTTCCCTGTCCTATCCTAGAGTGAAGAGAAGTCTTCCCTAAGCCCAGATGCCACCCACATGTTGTGGCCTGTCCCGGCAGGCACCCTGCAAAAGTGGGTGGAGTACCTGGTGCCCACTGTCATGCGTGGCAATGACTCCTATGTGCACACGTTTCTGCTAAACTACAGAAACTTCGCCACTCCCCAGCAGGCGCTGGATCTGCTTTTCCTCAGGTGAGCACTCTGTCCCTCGATCACACAGTGTCACTCAGCCGCCTCCCAGCTGTGAGTCTTGGGACTGTCACCACACCCCTCTGAGCCTCAGTTTCCACCTGTGTTCGGTGGGTGGTAACAGGAACAAGCTTCAGTGGGTCCCCCATGGAAAGTGCTGCTCCTGAGTCCAGCCCTGTGGAAAGTTCTGCTGGAGGGGCCACGGTCGTCCTCATTCAGGATTCCTGCCCCCCCACGAGGAAGTCTCTGTCACACCCTCACTGACCTCGTTGACTTGGGCTTCACTGTTTTCACATTTGAGATCCTATCTGCAGGCTTCTGGGAGTATTCAAAGCAGGGAGACCGGGGGCTGGCAGAGGGGCTTCAGGTGCACCCAGATATCTTGGGAGGAGTCGGTTGGGGTTCATTCCTTCAACAAACATATTTGAAGTCACACTATGCACAGTGAGTTTCTGGGCACTGACTATATTCCAATGAACCGAGGAGACTACATTCCCTGCCCTCCTGGGTTTCCATTCTAGTCAGAGGTCAGTCAACCACAACATACGTGAGGAGCAGGTAGTGCCACCATATGGTAGATGTGACACTGCCCTGGTCTCTTCTAGGTACAGAAGCATCCTTTTGGATTATCATGGGGATGGCGGACCCCTGGAGCAGCTAAAAGGGTAAGTAGGGTTTGGGTCCAGATGGAGGGGCTCCCATCTCCACAGAACTGTGTGTGGTGTATGGGAGCCTGTAGATGGGGGAGCTGGCAGATCTCTGGCTCCCACACATCTTATGATTCCTGCTACAGGGCTGAGGGCTCAGGATTTCCCTGCAGGGAAATTGAAGGCTCCCCCCATGGAGGCTTTTCCCAGCCCCTCCTTGGTTGCCAGGCCCATCTCTGCCAGGGCTGTCATACTGGACATTGGAGGGGCTGGTCTATGGACAGGCAGGGGCAGAGGGTACAAGACGGCAGCTCACTCAGGGGAGCCCTGGGAGGGCAGCATAGAGGGATAGGCCAGGCCTCTGATGCTGCTGCCCACCTGTCTCCTCCCAGCGCCATGTCCTCCATCCTAAAGATCTGGCTGGAATTCTATTCCATCGACTTCCACGAGCCTCCTGAGTTTCCTTCTTTGAAGTTTCTGTTGGCATATGTACACATCAATCTGCCAGGCTCAGAGGTGGAGCACAAGGCTGATCTTCTTCTGGCCCAGCTGGAGAAGCTGGAGCACCTGGAGCCCAGTGAGGCGGAGACTGAGGGTGAGGAGGAAGAGGGTGGGTGCCTGTGAGGGTTTGGGGAGGGGGCTGGGCTGGGCCACACAGAGCAGAGTTTCCAGAAGCAGGCTGGGGACAGGGGCACTGAGTACTCAGAACAATCATTCAGTGTTCTGCAGTATGGAAAGACTTCCTGAGGCTGGGTCTCTGGACTTGGGCTTCTCAGAAAGACAGTGTCATTGGAAGAGACATAGAAACTCATGTTGATATTTTCAATTGTTGTCCCTCCAGTTCCAGCTTCTGCCCAGGCTGAACAACTGTCCCAAGGGCTAAAGACATCTTCAGCTCCAGCTCCAGCTCCACCTCCACTTCCAGAGCCAGAGCCTGAGCAAGATCCAGAGCCCAAGCCAGAGAAAGAGCAAGAGCTAGATCCAGATACAGAGCAAGAGCCAGAGTCTAACTCAGAGCAAGAGCCAGAGCCCAAGCCAGAGGAAGAGCAGGAGAAAGATCCAGAGGCCAATCCAGGGCTAGATCTGGAGCACGAGCAAGATCCTGAGCTAGAGCCAGAGCCCAAGCCAGAGCCAGAGCATGAGTATGATCCCGAGCCGGAGCGAGAGCCAGAGGAAGAGCAAGAGCTAAAGCAAGAGCAGGAGCAAGATCCGGAGCCTGAGCAAGAGCAAGAGCTAGACAGAGCCAGAGCAAGAGCCATGGCCAGGGACAGGGCCAGAGCCAAGGGAAGATCCAGAACCAGAGCCAGAGGAAGAGCCAGAGCAAGCTCACCTAACCACTGCTGAAACATGAACAGTAGAAGAAACGCCAGCATCCAGGCGAGCCCTGGCTCCAGAGCTCCCACAAACACCCTCACCAGTCCCCACTCCAGAGCTGTCCTTCCCCTTCCCTGCCACTGTGCTTGTCCTCGTTTTTGTCTTTGTCCTGCCTCTCCTCAAATTTTATCATCTTTTCTCTTCACTTATATCCCTTGTATAAAATAAAGTGTTTTAATATTTTCAAAATTACAATTCAGTGGCATGAAGTACATTTCTCATGTGGTGCAACCCTCACCTCTGTCTAGTGACAGGACAGCTTCATCAACTCTGTAGCCATTAAGCTGTCACTCCCCATCCTGCCTCTCCTAGTCCCTGACAACCACTCCATTTTCTGTGTGTGTGAATTTACCTATCGTGGATTGTTCCTATCAGTACAGTTATATGTTATGTGGCCTTTTGTGTCTGGCCACATAATATGAGAAGGAACTGATTAATTTTTATTTTATGTTTTTAGTAAGAGGAAAATTACAGAAAAATCAAAGACTATACATAGAAACACAGAGCCGCGATAGTTATTATTGTCATAATCTTGAAATAGGAACTACTTTTTAATGACTGGAGAGCCAGACACCACAGAGGAAAAGACTGACTTTTCCTGGTCAAAACAAAACAAGAATAATGTCAAAAGCTTAAAAGACAAACCCCAGATTGGAAAATTCTTCATGGGCAGAGAAAGGGTAATATGCATCCTAGTGGTACAAAGAGTTTTCATTTATCCATATTTTTAAGGGGACAAAGGATATATTCCTGCAGTTCCAAAGGGAAGCAATTCACATGGCCAGTAAATGTCAGACATCCACGACATCCCTTATGATGACACACAACAATTTACACATTATTGAGATGTCATTGCCCCATCAGATGGGCAGGTTTTTATGTCTGGTGATGACCAGCTCTGGTGAGAATGTGGGAGAAGAGGTCCCAGCGGATGTCCTGGGAGACATGTGCGTAGATACCCCATCTCAGGAACCACTCAGCAACTTCTATCAAAGTGAACACGCGTGTCCATCTGCCAAGTAGTGGTAATCTGGGGAGGTTATTCCACAACCACAACGGCCCAGGTTTTCAAGATTTCTGTTGAAGTGTTTTCATCACAGCACTGGTGGAGGTAGCAAGTGGCTGGCCACGTCTCTAACATCTTCTAGAGGGGCTGGGTGTTAAATTGAGCAGCTGCTGAGGTGCACACAGAAATTGTCATGTAAACATGTCATGAAGGCCAGTCTGTATTGAGGGTCTCAGGTTGAAAAACATCTATGTGATGTCAACATGCATACACACCTGTATGTAAATGACTGTTTAGGTGAGAGAGTGAGACAGACAGACACAGGACAGAGGAAGTCAAATGGGAGAGACAGGCTGGGAGACGTGACCAAGCCATGAATGAGGACCAGCTCTGCTGGGTGGGACTTTCAAAACCTTTTATTCTCCTTTACATGATATGCGAATATTTTTAATATGCACATTATTTTATGTTTATATAAACATTAACATCACATTAAATACTATCCACTAAACACTCACCTACTAAGTAAAGTACATTACCCGGTTTCAATTTTTGTAGGCACTTATTACAAAGACAATAATGATTATAAGTAAATCAGTAGTTCAACATGAATGAACAATAACATTAAAAACACAGTCCTTCCACCCAGATGCCCAGTGGGTGTCCACTGTGGTGTTCTTCTTTCCTGTTCTTGCCCTGTGTTCAGGCATGTGTGTGTGTGTGTGTGTCTGTGTGGAGGTGTGTGTGTGTGCAGATGTGTGTGGGCAGACGTCTGTCTGTAGGTGTGAGTGTGTGGAGGCATGTGGAGGTTTGTGTTTTTGGGTGTGTGTGTGTGCAGGATTGTGTGATTGTACATCTGTATGTGCAGTCGTGTGGGTGTGCACATAGGTGTGGGTGTGCAGGGATGTCTATGCATGTGTGTGTGTGTGTGTGTGTGTGTGTGCGCGCGCGCACTTGTCTGGGGAGAAGGTGCTGTAGGCCTGCAGAGGACGTGCTGCCCCAGTGTCAGGTGAACTCAGGCATGCCGAGGGCACATGCATGTGCCATCAGCAGTTTTACCACCCTGGTGTCCTGTATCCAAGGCCAGGACCCTTTGCACCACTTGCCAGGCCAACTTCTTCAGTCAAAGTGCCACTTCCTCTGCACAGTCCTTGGTAGCTCCCAGCCTCCTCTGCACCATGTGATCACACTCAGACCAGCCTGGGAGGAGGTGGCCATCACGGGTGTCCCCAGCATTATAAACACGGAGCCCTAAGATCACACTGAGGAAGAGACTTCTCCACAGTGACAGGGCTGCAGTGACACAGCATCGTTCCAATCCAGCTGCTGATGCCTCCAGGTGTGGCTGCCCCATGCTGCCACCTGCATTGAAGTAAAAAATGACCAGCACAGTGGGGGGGCTGTCATAGTTCCCATGACAGTTGGTTGTTTAAAAGACACTGGCACCTCCTCTCTCTCTCTCTCTCTCTCTGTCTCTCTGTCTCTTGCTTCCTCTCGCCATGTGATCTGCTTGTACCCGCCAGCTGCCTGCTGTTTTCTGCCATGAGCAGAAGCAGCCTGAGGCCTGTGCCAGATGCAGCTGTCCCAGAATCATAAGCCAAATAAACCTCAGTTCTTTCTAAATTACCCAGTCTCAAGTATTTCTGTTATAGTAACACAAAATGGACTAGTACACCTTACTAATTTCTTTTGAAGTTCAAGGTCATAATATCAGTGAAAGCTGTAAATGCAACTGTAATGTAAAACGATTTTATTGTTTTTAGAAAGGAAGGACTTAAAAAATCAAAATATAAATGTTATTCAAAATTGCTCATTTATCCTTTCAAACAATATGATCATGGATGTGCTATAAAGGGAAATAACCACATACTTTAATTTACCAAAACTTCATTTAAGGTATATATTTGGGTCTTGTTCACTGTTTGCTTTTTAGAGTTGGTTTGGTTTTAGTTGAAAATTGTTTTAGTCCTTCAGTATGCCAGACACTAAGTGCACTATAACATTGACTCCAGACCACTGCTCTGTTGGTGGTAACGTCATAAGATCAACGTCACAGGGCTTCTTGGGATGACTATTTCATAGTGGAGATAACAGAGGCACAGGGAGGTCAGGTAACTGCTGTCACATTGCTAAGCAGGTTTGGGGACCAGAATTCAAATCAGATTGTAAGGCTCACACTCAACCACCATTCAACCATGTCTGGGCCTTCAGAATTAATTTTTTATATTTAAATATCCAAGAAGAACCTTTCTATGACAGCATTTCAAAAGATTTTATTAGTAATTAAAATAAATTTTATCCCTTTGTCCAAAGAAAAAGCAACATCTAGTGACAAATAAGTAAAAAGCAGATATTCTTCAAACTAAGAGACTAGTAACTGCACACTCAGTGTGAGTCTGTTATCTGGAAGCCTGTGTTGTCACATTCTGTTCTCTGAGATCCCTATTCCTGCAGCTTCTTTGCTATGGAGTGTGCATTTCCGTATCATTCATATGATGGCATACGTTTAAGCTTGCCATAATTTAGTGTAAGCAAAATCACTTTTTACCTTTAAACTAGTATTCATAAAATTTCATCATTTACACACTGATGCATGATCCAAAAAACACATGTACTTATCAAATAAAATGGGGTTAAGAACCATCAAAATCAAGTGATTTTCTTTTTCCTTTGGCTCACAGACACTCAATCTAAGATATGGTTTTATTTTCTTTTTGGTATGGGATAATGTGAAAAATGAAATATGTAAACCTAAATGGAAGGAAACCATGGTCTTAATGGAATCATTAAAGAAATTGTTTCAGAATGCTACATCCTTCCAGAAATAATAACCCTATAATATCAGCAAATTTGGAGTCAGCATGGGTTACCTGCTCCATATGGAGGGGCCTGGTCATGTTCATTAGGTCTGCCTGAAGCTTAACCAAACTCGAGTACATGACCTTTAAGAATTTTTTAAAATTCATTAATCAATGTTCTTTGCCTGAATTTTGCTGCTTTTGCTTCTTTAACCTATTATTTGTATCCTTTTTTTAAGTTGGTCAATCTCTGCACCCAATGAAATGAGAATTGCAAGCATAACAGTTCTAGCTAATAATTAACAGAAAGTGCTTTCAGCTCAGATACCATTGCCAAAGTTCAGTAATGATATTTTAAAATGTCACCCCAATAGATGGCAATGCGAGATAATCAGCAACAGGAAAATCGTCATCACAATTTTTAATTTGTATCTAGCTTTACATGCTTTGAAATTACTTTAAAACATTTTCTCTTTCAATCTTCTATACAGCCCTAAAATATCTGGATTTATTCATTCACATTAATGTATTAGAAATCAAGCACTAATGAAGAAAGAGTGAAATCTCTCACCAAACTTCTAAAGGATCTGTACAATTTTCCTATAATAATGTTTTTCTAACTTAGTGTTTTCTTTTAGTAATGTTTTCTATCACTTTTCATCTTGCTAATTATCAACAAGATGGATTTGCACTTGCACACATATATGAATGGTTTAAGCCAGTGGTTCCTAAAGTGTGGTATGTATGTCTTATGAAAAGTAAAGATGCCCTAGCCCCAACCCTTGACTTTGAGTTAATTAGTTGAGTTTTTATGAAGCTAATTAGTTGGAGAAATAATCATTTAATTATACAAATTATATGATCATTTGTTCTTTCTTTTGCTATTCAAATGTTCTTAATTGCCTAATATTTTCTTAAAATTGGATAAAAAGGCATATTGTGTATTTAATATTCCTTTGCAAAATTATAAAACAATTCAAAAATGGAAATTTATAAAAAATAAAGATGTCATAGTTCTTGCATTCTTCCTTGATCTTAAAAGATATTCGCTGTTAATTCCTTTAGCAAGGTTCTGCTAAGGGTGTATTTGTTGTGGGTTGAATTGTGTCCCCCAATAGAATATATGATGAAATCCTAACCCCCAATACCTCAGAATGTGACCTTATTTGGAAATAGGCTTTGTTTTTTAAGATTTTTTTTTTTTTTGGATAGTGAAAATATACTTTATTTTTTTTAATACAATAGCTGCCAGCAATATACTGGTATTGATGTTCCAGAGAGAGAAAAGAAAATACAAGTACTCTAAGCTTTCATTTGCCTGCTGAAGAAAATTCTAGAGAAAATATTCCAATTCTGTTCAACATTATGGCTAGAGGAGTTGAAAATTTTTTTCCTGATAAAAATATAATTTTGGTGGCCCCAACCGCAATAAATCGTAAAGGAAGGAGTTTAAAAAGCCATGTATATCATAATGAATGCTTCCCTCTCTTTGAATTAAATATTGATTATAAGCAGTGTAAGAAACTGATAAATCAGTAAACTTCATGAAATGTGTATCAAAATGTTCTTGAAAAAAATACATTTCTATTTCCTCTCATTTTTACTTTGTAGATATTTTCTAAATGGGTTTTGTAAATGCACAGAAATAAAAGCTATCTACATGCAACTCTGGAGAGAATCGAAACACAACAGAAGTAAAGTGAAAATGCCTAAATTCTAGAGTTTATCCACTTAGTATAAGAATAAATGTCAGAAATCTCTTAATTGTACACATATTGCTCAAGGGTTTAAAGATAAGTTGTGAAAGCCAGTTACCAAGAAATAAAATCTTATTTGAATTCTATCACAAAAGTTAATAATCCTAGCACAAGAAGAGAACAGAACCGTAAAGAAAACCTGCATCTGTATCAGAAAAGGGAAATTACATTAAGTGGAATAGTAGAGAGCTTTCCAAAGGTTGAATACAATGAGTTTTCAAAATCCCTTGGAAAATAATGAGACCTTCCATCCAGATCTCCTCGCTGAAGTGAAACACGAAAGGGGAAATGATTCCTTAGTTGCAGAAAAAAAATCAGATGATTTCCATGTTAATACATATGCTACACAAACTGCCAAGAAAACTTTAATGTCCCAAATATCTCAAGATTTTAAGCCATGATCTTTCCACAAATATACAATGGGGTAAAAGCATGTTGTAGGATCATCCTTCTTACTAGCTTTCGTCCATTTGCCAAACTCAATTTCACATGAATAACTTCCCTCGTAAAGTAATAAAATCTGTCTTTCTACAGAGAAAAATAATTCTGCCTTCATCAAAATCATAATAGACCTGACTTCCTTGGACATCCAGAGGGACAGCCAACTGTAATCAGTGGATAAATAAAAAACAATAGAATAAATACCCAAAGTGAAAACACTTCAGAACTGAGGCTCAGAATGTATTGTTTGCCACTCTGTTTTGAGAACTGGAGCTCCTTCCTCTGTCAGCCCTCTGTCCTGCACCACTCAGCCCACCATTCATTAGGAGAAAGACACCCTCCTCTTGAGTCTTTCTTGTACTTTAAGCTATGAGGCAAGGTTCAATATCACCTGAAGGCCAAGTTGCCACGATTTAAAAGTAGGTGAAGCGTGAGAAGCTTGTCCCCGCACCAGTGCAGACAGGGCACTTGCACCCCCTGAAGCTACTGCAACACAATCTGTCAGTAGATAACGAGCGGGTGCTTCTTCCTGGAACCAGACACATCATCACCCAACATTTAATTACAAAAACATGGGTGCTCAAACTCTAGATCAGCAATAAGGAGTTCTAGAAAAGGTAAGGGAAAGGAATCTCCCTGAGCCAAATGGATACAACATAGAGTTTTTCTTATGTTTCTACACTAAGCTAGTTACTGATAGGTAAAAAATGCAGTGTGCTGATAAAAGTCAGGCTGCTTCCACAAAGCCAGTGCTTACTAAATGCTAGCACATCAAAGGGGGGAAAGTACTGCTATTTTAAAGCGATATACTTAAACTTTCAAAAAACAGCCTAATCAGCCTATGAGAAACAACACTTCTTAAACAAGTTAGGTACAAAAAATTACCCAAAATGTATTAGAGTCACAACCACAGTTCTTTTAGTACTTAGAAAGTCCATTTTTGGGTTTTTTTTAAAGATGAATTACATACATAGAAAACTTTTATTTTTTAATCACCAAGTTCATTCTCCCTTGTTAGAGCACAAATAATTCCTGGTTTGGGACTTTGATTTCAAAAACAAACAAAAAAACCATGCAGGGTTATATTCTCCAATGTGGCTGTAGAAAATTTAACTTGAGGAAGAGCAGTAATTGAGATCAGGCAAAACTGTTAATATGCACTCACCATAACACAACTATAATTTACTCCACAAGGAGTGAACAATCCTCTACGCAAAGTCTCAACAGTAAATGGGGATGGGACGGGAAAGTTGGCCACCTGGACAATGTATTCTTTGGGTCATCTACATTAAATATGCTTTAGAAACAAAATTTTACTTGATATTTTGAGAAACCCACCCTACATTCCATAGGTTAATTTCTGTATGTGTTAACTTCTACATTACTAAACACTGTACTGCTAGAGCTAAATCAAGTAAATATCAGTTTATGTAGTGTTGCTCCAAAGATGTATAAACAGCAAGGTGTATGCTTACCTAAAAAGGAGCTTTTTAAAATGAGGAAAGAAAGCAATAATGTTCCAAATGAATGGCACTGGGCAAAATACACGTAACACGCAATACATTTAGACAGAGTATCAGGTACCTATCAGTTTCTCTTGTAAGGATAAAATGCTTGAGGAAGAACTTGAGAATACACCCCTCCCTCTAAACTTTTAGCTTCTACATAGTGTCAGGTGTTACAATTGGTGTGGATAAATGCTTTTAGGCAAAAGTAAAAATCTATCTACAAAGCAAAATAGCGAAATCTGTAGTGACTTTTTGTAGAAGGCTCTTCTCTGGTGGTAATATCCCTTAATATACACCCAGGATAGACTGTTTCTGATACAGTAGAAATCCTTTCATATACTCTTACTAAATATTACAAAATTTCAAAAAAAAAAAACTATAAGTATTCCTTGTACCATGCATTATGCACCAGTTTGGGGGTGACTGATGAAGTCATGGCTACTATTTTAACAGTTAAACATTGCACCTCAAAAGTTCTGCCTTCTATACACAGTGAATGGACACAACGGCGAGGGCTCCAGAGAGATGGCAAACTACCTCTGCAGTGAAGTTTGTGTTGGAGGGTCTCCAAATGGGAGGGGGGAGGATATGGGAGGTAGGCAGGGTAAAAGGATTTTACAATAATACTGCTTAGGAGTGTACATTTTAAGATAACTACTATACCTTGTCTATCCTTGGCCCTAATCTTGAATAACTGCATGTTCATGCAAAATACAATTTCTCCTTTATAGGAATAAGAGCAGTCTGTTAGGAAAAGCATATTCTTAGGGGAAGACAGAAAGATAGCTCTCTCGTAAGTGCTATTTTACTTGGTAAGTCTTTTGGCTACATCACTATATGCTATTTCAACCTCCTGACCACTGGGACAGGTATTGGTGAACTCATCCCTACTATAAGCCTTAGTTAAGTATCTCCAGATGCCAGTCATTCCTTTTGGGATATCAAAGTTGCGATATTTTTTGGCCACCACCTTGACAATGTGCAGTTTGGGCAGCAGGTTGCAATCAGCTAATGTCATTTCATTGCCGTCCAGAAATTTACGTGTAGAAAACTTAATGTTCTCCATAGTAGTCTCATCAAGTTCATCAGGGAGGGGAGAATTCAGATATTCATCCAGTTTCCGCAGTGTTTTCAAGAGACCCCTCTCCAGTGCTTCGTTAGCCTCTGGCCTTGAATTCCTGATAGATGCAGAGAATTTGGCAAAGATGTCCATTCCAGCAGTGTTTGATGCGGGGTGTTCTGGTGAAAGCGTTAAGTACTTGGGAGGGCATGAGACATCTTCAAGAAATTCCTCGATCTTATTGACATCCGTTTTGACTTCATTGTTAAGTTATAAATGGCGGGTGGGTCCCAGGAGCCGAGTTCTGCAGGTCTGCAGGCTTCCTTTTCAGGTCAACGGTTGTGACACTAAATACAACGCCTTGGAGCCAAAGAATCATGAAGAGCCTCTGGGAAAAGGGGCGTTTTCCTACGCTTTCCCCATCACTGCCAGCCTTGACGAAGAGCTCGAGGAGGGGCTCTTTGTCCTCCTCCTTCCCTCTGTTCAGCGGCATCGACAACGCCTTGGCTGGTTCGGCTGTGCTCCGCGGGCGGCGGCGGCGGCGGCGGCTGCTTCTGCTCCGGGGTCGCTGCTGCTGCTGCTTCTGCTCCGGGGTCGCTGCGGCGGCTGCTGCTGCTGCGGGGTCGCTGTGGCGGCTGCTGCTGCTCCGGGGTCGCTGTGGCGGCTGCTGCTGCTCCGGGGTCGCTGTGGCGGCTGCTGCTGCTCCGGGGTCGCTGTGGCGGCTGCTGCTGCTCCGGGGTCGCTGTGGCTGCTGCTGCTGCTCGGGGTCGCTGTGGCTGCTGCTGCTGCTGCTTCTGCTCCGGGGTCGCTGTGGCTGCTGCTGCTGCTGCTGCTCCGGGGTCGTGTGGCGGCTGCTGCTGCTCCGGGGTCGCTCCTGCTGCTGCTGCTGCTCCGGGGTCGCTGTGGCTGCTGCTGCTGCTCCGGGGTCGCGGTGGCTGCTGCTGCTGCTGCTGCTCCGGGGTCGCTGTGGCTGCTGCTGCTGCTCCGGGGTCGCGGTGGCTGCTGCTGCTGCTGCTGCTCCGGGGTCGCTGTGGCTGCTGCTGCTCCAGGGTCGCTGGGGCTGCTGGCTCCCGCCGCGCTGCACTCGCTGCACAGTCGCGGCATCGAGCTGGCCGCGGCCTCCGCTGCACAGCACCGCCCCAAGCCCCGCGCGCGACCTTTTTTTTTTTTTTTTTTTTTTTTTAAGATTTAACTAAATTAAGATGAGGTTATCAGTATGGGCCCTAATCCAGTATGACCAGTGTTTGGAAATTTGGAGACAGAGACAGACACACACAGAGGGAAGGTGACATGAAGACACACAAGAAGAACACCACGTGGAGATGAGGATTGGAGGGACGCGTGTACAGGACAAGGAACCCCTGGCGCTACCGGAAGCCGGGAGAAAGGCACAGACCCCCGCACCGTCGGAGGGAGCCTGGTGCCCCAACACCTCGATTTGGACCTTCCCGCGTCTAGAACTGAGACCACAAATTTCTGTTGTTTTAAGCCAATATGTTTGTGGTACTTTCTTATGGAAGTCCTAGGAAACTAATAACAATATTCTTAGTCAAATAATGTTTCTATTCAATTGCAACAACCCAGCCCCAACTCTTGAATGATAGATTGGTTGAGTAATATGTTTTATTAATTTTCTCTCAGAATTTTGAATGTGTTGTTCAATTGTCTTCAGTCCTCTGCTGACTCTGTCTGCAGTAGCATTATACTGTGTCCACGTGCATTAGTCTAACTTTGTTCTGCTCAGAATTTCTGTTCCCTTAATCTGAGCATTCACATCTTCCAATGCGTCTGAGAGATTCATAGCTGTTATCTCTTCACGTAATGTCTTTCTCTCCTTCCCTCTATTCTGCACTTCTGGAAATTGTATAAGAGGTGTGTTAGACCTCCTCTTCTATGCCTGTTCAAGTCACTTCACTTTTTCCATCTTTTTCTCTCTTAGTGCTGCAGTCTAAGAAGTTTCCTCAGATCTGGCTTCTAGTTCATTAGTTTTCTATTCAGAGGGTCTAATCTTTGTGTAATATACCTTTTGAATTTTTAATTTCAACTACTATACATTTTTTTCCATCATAGGAATTCTATTGAAGATTTTTAGGAGAATTACAATTTTGAACAGAATTTGGAGGAAGATAAATTTCTTATTAGTTCTCTAATAGAGATTTTTATCTCCATCTTTTATCTTTATCTAATGGACAGATTTTTTTGTGTGTAGTCTATGCCTTTTAGACACACTTTGAGTATCCTACATTTATGCAGGAGACTGTCTTTCAACACTCTATACCTGCTGGTCCCAAGGCCTCATTCATATCCTGAATGGCCACTAAAAATCCAAACCTTTAGATCAATGAGATTGAGAGTCTGTTCTCCCCTCTCCTTGGTAGCCACAGCCTCAGGTTACCCACTTCCCTCTCTGGTTTCTAATCTTGTCTTTATTTCTGGTACTCAAGAAGATGCCTTTTGTTCTTGAGTGTTTATGCATGGAAACACCTTTTGCTCATATCTTACCTAGATTCCCAGGTGTCTATAGAAGAAATTCTAAAAATAAAATATGCCTTTGACTCCTGGTTCTGGCAGGATGGTGGAGTGAGATAACACGAACTCTTAACTTAGTTCATCACCTGCCAGAACCATGAGTCAAAAGGCATATTTTTTGGCACATTTTTTACAAAGAATTAAGCCTATTGGCTATTGCTGAATACTATCAACAAAGGAGGCAATGTTTTCCATCTGAAATATTTCCAGGATAAATGTCAGAAATCAATATGTTCCAAATGCCTTTACCAAGGAATTACTCAAAATCTTTGAAAAAGATGCTCAAAAGTTATGAGCCTAAGTCTGGAGTCCATAATTGAATTTGCCTTAACAAGATTCTCACAGTGACCCAAACAAGGGAATTATTACTACCTTATTTTCCATGAGGGGACTGAGCCTTAGACTTGTCAGTTAACTCATTGTGTCTGACCCCCTTCACCTTACAGTTGAGAAAAACCGATGTCAAGATGGGGAATTCTTTGGAGCAAGATCTAAGGGATAGTATCTGGAAATGGTACTGCGACGTCTGGAGTGATACACCTTTGGCCCTACTCCCTCAGGAGACTTCTCAAACACCTATAAGCAACTCTTTCACCTTAACCTTCAGGAGTTTGTCTCCTGGCCCAGCCTGATGTCAAAGGTAAGCCACCCTTGATGCTATAACATTGTGCCCTCATTCAGAAATCTGTTAGCAGCGTAGGCTTACAGATGTGTAAAGTGGGCATTTCCTCTGCAGACTTGGGGCTTCTCAATGAATGGGGCCTTGTATGACTTTCAGTTCTTTTTGTACAGGAGTAGATGACTGTCTTAGTCTGTTTCTGTTGCTTATAACATAAATACTTGAAACTGGGTGATTTATAAAGAAAACAAAATTTATTGCTTATTCTTCAGAGGCTGGGATGTCTGAAGTCCAAGGAATACAAGTGGTGACAGTGACCCAGGGGTCTCACATTGCAAGATGGTGGAAGCAGAGAAACAGAGGGAGACTAACCTCATTCACTCTCCTTTTAAAGCCCTCCAAGACATGCCCATGACCACCATTTTTAATCCATTCACTATGGCATGGTCCTGCAATCTAGTCACGTCTTCAAGGCCCCAACTTTCAATGACCATAATAGGATTTCCTAACTTCTTCAACACTGTCACAGTGGGGGTCAAGTTTTGGGGAGACACCCAGTCCAAGGCAATGATCATCTCTCTCTTTTTTATGGAAGCCAACTTCTCCCACTCACAGTGTAAGTATAGAGATGCACCTATATTAGACTTGTATTGTAAATGGAATGAAATAAATATCTTAAATGTCCCCATATCAATTACATACACAATGCACATTTATGTGAGTTTTTGTGAGTGTATTTTTTTATTACAGAATTGCATTGCTTGAAAATTTGCTTTTTTACCTGTCAGTCTCCCGCTAACTGCCAGGAGAGTGACCGGCAGCAGAATTGTGTGCTTAGTGGGAAAGCTTGATGCTACTGGGTAGCGCCCAGTGGAATGAGCAGACTTTGAGCAACAGCATTTTTATTCTGGAAGCAAAACGCCTCAGATGACTTCTCTTTCTTGTCAAGTTTTCTATATTTTGGTGCTTTTCTTGTTTTTGTTTTCATCCTAAATTTTGTACTTTTCTTATATTCACTGAATATGAA
Source organism: Cynocephalus volans (assembly GCF_027409185.1). Classification (NCBI taxonomy): domain Eukaryota; kingdom Metazoa; phylum Chordata; class Mammalia; order Dermoptera; family Cynocephalidae; genus Cynocephalus; species Cynocephalus volans. The sequence goes on from NC_084464.1 coordinate 21,841,380, forward strand.
ATAGCCTAGCATATTCCTTTGGGGAGCCAGAATTTTGCTAGGTGAAAGCAAGGGATGGATGTAATTCAGTGACATTTTGTCAAGCTGCGAAAGAGTAAATTTTCCTTGACTGTGGCAGGAGGTAATTATTTTTTGTTCATTTGTTTCTGACACAGGGGAAGAAAATTTGGGGTTCCTATATCAACTAGTCCAAGATACTTTTGGTTCTGTTTGGCAGGAACAAAACCACATTTTATCATTGGAGCTATCGCCAGCCTTTGCCTTTCCCGACAGACTTGATGCAGTTTTTAACACTATGTATATTTTTGTGACCTCATCTCTTAGTGGTTCTCTTCCCTTTCCCTGGAAATGTCCTCGATGTACTTCTTCATCCTCTGACATTTTGTATTTTAGATTCATCTCTTGTAGTAATTTTGGAAATGTCATACACACAAAGATTTTGTCATTTACCAATGGAATTACTATGCTTGGCCGCTTAGCCATCTCTTTGCTGGCTCTTGTGGTTGTTTCAGCAAGCCATAAAAAATCTTTCTCTCTCTGAAACACAGCAATTTGGAAGATAATCGAATGGTGACTAGGGGCAGAAATGCCAGTCTGAGGAAGTATACCACAGTCTCTCTTGCATTTACAACCTTCCTCAAAGCGAGTGTCAGACAAGTAGGAAAAGAAGATAGATTCATCCCATCTCAAGCCTGGTCTCATTTGCACGGTGCAGGCTGCCTCATTGTCTGCTGGGGACTGAGACTGGTCCTGCTGACACTCTGTTTTGAGAAATTCCAGCAGCTTTGCATTGAGAGTTTTTATCCATCCTATTTTGGCATTGGATTCTCGACAGAATTATTTATTAAGACCCGCTAAAACTGTTTCTCTCAAGAGTCCCACAGGAGAAAAAGCCCACCTGGCAAGTGGGTCAATACAATTGATGTCATCATTTAACATTTTACATCAGAGGAGAAGCCAGATGCAAGAGCCTTACCTTGTAGCAAGATCCTGCTGCTCCCTTCAAGTCCTTAGTTACTTCTGTGGGTACCAGGCTTGGCTCTGTTGTCCTTTTTACAGACATTTAGGTCTGCAATGAAGTGCTGACTGAGAGCTCTACAGCACTCACGAGAATGAGGGAAGATAAAAGAGAAATTGACAACAAGGTATAATGAAAAGGTTTGCCTTTGGAACCACAACACAATTTGATGTTTTCCTTAAACATTTTGTCAGATTAACTAGGAGTTAGATGGACACCATATTACAGATGCTCTGGCTGATTAAATTCACAGAGGTGAGTGGCTTTTGAAGTGTGGCCCCATAAAATACAACTCACTATATGAGCTACTGATCTCCCAACAATTAAAATGTCACTTGTTTCAGAAATGACCAGATCAAACATGTGATAAGACTTTTTGCCACTTCATTTTCTATCACCACCCCAGCTTCTATATTATAAATTGGTAGAGAAACTTTGAGAAAAAAAAATTCATTTAAATAGATGGATAGCTGATATGACATAAACGTTCTTATTTTTTAATGCAATGACCAGAGATCAAGATCTATTTCTACCCTCAAAATGCTCCCCAGACTCTTTTCTTCCTTTTAACTTGCTGACTTCATTGGAGGTTCCTTTTTATTGTTGACTCTTTTTTTTTTTCCAACTTCTCAAATCTTGACAGCATTCGCCTGCTTTTCCATATTCATTTAAGTTAAGAATAATCTTGAATCTCACTTGTCCTGACTTAATTCCATCAGCCAGGTCATCTGTGACAATGACTGTATCCCCACCAGAGGAAGTGCCTTTTGGGGTCTCACTGCTGATTTAGTTTCCTGTGATACAAATGATGTCTCTTAATTTGGTTAGAGCTTATGTTGACACAAGTGTTCATTAGGACACCAGTTTGCTGGCAATTCAATTTTAAATTAAATACACTTTGTTTTAAATTTTATTACTTTTAAACTACTGTATCTATTGTCTTTAATGACCCTATTATACAGTTATGAAGGTAAACAGATTTCTTTAGTAAATAGCAAACATTTTATGTTAACCACAGTGGCAGAAACCAGACCGGTCAGTCGTATTCCATGCTACCTTCCACACCATCATGGATTTTTATCTCTAGTTTTGTTCGTTACCTACATGTGACACTGGTCATAGGTTTCAGGGATGTTTGCTCACACATCCCTGATGACATCCTTAGGAAGGAGATGCTAGAATGATCACGACTGTGCCGAAGGGGAGACTGGGGAGGTCCTGAGAATCACCGTGGCTTGTCCAGGGTCACATAAGTGATAAGAAGGAGGTGCTGGGGCTGAACCTACATGTATCTCCTCCAAGCTGTGATGCTGGCTGCACCCAGGCCTTGCACAGGGGTGCGATCAGGCAGTGTTGGTGGAAATGTGGGCAATAGAGAGAGGTCATGGGGAAGGAGGGTCAGCAGTCAGGTACCCAGAGGGGCACTTGCTGTCTTGTGCACAGAGGCGGGGTTCAGGAAATAAGGTACCAGGAAGTGACCTCACTTCCTTGATGACAGACCCCAACAGAACTCGGAACTCGGTAACCTGGCACCCACATTCTATACACAGCCCCTTCCCCAGCTCACTTGGCCACAGGCAGAGTGAGATGTTCTGCTGTATCCCGAGGTCCCGGGGTGGTAGCCCCAGGCAGCCCTGTGCTGAGAGGCTTGTCCGCTGCTTCCGGCGCTGGGTCAGCCCTCGCCCTGGACTCCGGTGGCCGTTTGGCAGGAGGTCCCCGAAGGTAATTTCAGGTGTCCCAGGGGAGGGCGGGCCAGGCTAGGCCAGCACTGTGAGCCTCCCTGGGTGACCGCACACCCTCCTCCTGAGTGTGGGTGAATGGGGACATGGGACAACCTCCCTGGGCAGAGGCAGAGGGTGGGGTGTTTATAAACCTGCTGGTCCTGGTGCGTTCACACCTCATGTCCTGGCTAGAGGGTGAAAGTGGACCGCCGGGGTGGCAACCACCACCCTGTACATTAACCCTGGGCCCTCAGGCTCACTTCTCATGTCCTCCCTGGGGTTAAGACTGTCCTCCGGCCCCTTCCGTCCAGGGTGTTCACGGTGCTGTCACTGTGCATCTCTTCCCTGTCCTGACATAGAGTGAAGAGAAGTCTTCCCGGAGCCCAGATGCCACCCACATGTTATGGCCTGTCCCAGCAGTCACCCTGCAAAATTGGGTGGAGTACCTGGTGCCCACTGTCATGCGTGGCAATGACTCCTATGTGCACACGTTTCTGCTAAACTACAGAAACTTCGCCACTCCCCAGCAGGCGCTGGATCTGCTTTTCCTCAGGTGAGCACTCTGTCCCTCGATCACACAGTGTCACTCAGCCGCCTCCCAGCTGTGAGTCTTGGGACTGTCACCACACCCCTCTGAGCCTCAGTTTCCACCTGTGTTCAGTGAGTGGTAACAGGAACAAACTTCAGTGGGTCCCCCATGGAAAGTGCTGCTCCTGAGTCCAGCCCTGTGCAAAGGTCTGCTGGAGGGGCCACGGTCGTCCTCACTCAGGATTCCTGCCCCCCCACAAGGAAGTCTCTGTCACACCCTCACTGACCTCGTTGACTTGGGCTTCACAGTTTTCACATTTGAGATCCTATCTGTAGGCTTCTGGGTGTATTCAAAGCAGGGAGACCGGAGGCTGGCGGAGGGGCTTCAGGTGCACCCAGATATCTTGGGAGGAGTCGGGGTTCATTCCTTCAACAAACATATTTGAAGTCACACTATGTGCAGTGAGTTTCTGGGCACTGACTATATTCCAAAGAACCGAGGACACTATATTCCCTGCCCTCCTGGGTTTCCATTCTAGTCAGAGGTCAGACAACCACAATATACGTGAGGAGCAGGTAGTGCCACCATATGGTAGATGTGACACTGCCCTGGTCTCCTCTAGATACAAAAGCATCATTTCGGCTTATCACGGGGATGGCGGACCCCTGGAGCAGCTGAAATGGTAAGTGGGGTTTGGGTGCTGATGGAAGGGCTCCCATCTCCACAGAACTGTGTGTGGTGTATGGGAGCCTGTAGATGGGGGAGCTGGCAGATCTCTGGCTCCCACACATCTTATGATTCCTGCTACAGGGCTGAGGGCTCAGGATTTCCCTGCAGGGAAATTGAAGGCTCCCCCCACGGAGGCTTTTGCCAGCCCCTCCTTGGTTGCCAGGCCCATCTCTGCCAGGGCTGTCATACTGGACATTGGAGGGGCTGGTCTATGGACAGGCAGGGGCAGAGGGTACAAGACGGCAGCTCACTCAGGGGAGCCCTGGGAGGGCAGCATAGAGGGATAGGCCAGGCCTCTGATTCTGCAGCCCACCTGTCTCCCCCCAGCGCCATGTCCTCCATCCTAAAGATCTGGCTGGAATTTTATTCCATTGACTTCTACGAGGCTCCTGATTTTCCTTCTTTGAAGTTTCTGTTGGCATATGTACACATCAATCTGCCAGGCTCAGAGGTGGATCGCAAGGCTGATCTTCTTCTGGCCCAGCTGGAGAAGCTGGAGCACCTGGAGCCCATTGAGGCGGAGACTGAGGGTGAGGAGGAAGAGGGTGGGTGCCTGTGAGGGTTTGGGGAGGGGGCTGGGCCAGGCCATACAGAGGAGAGTTTCTAGAAGCAGGCTGGGGACAGGGGCACTGAGTACTCAGAACAATCATGCAGTGTTCTGCAGTATGGGAAGACTTCCTGAGGCTGGGTCTCTGGACTTGGGCTACTCAGAAAGACAGTGTCATTGGAAGAGACATAGAAACTCATGTTGATATTTTCAATTGATGTCCCTCCAGTCCCAGCTTCTGCCCTGGCTGAACAACTGTCCAAAGGGCTAAAGACATCTTCAGCTCCAGCTCCAGCTCCACCTCCACTACCAGAGCCAGAGCCTGAGCAAGATCCAGAGCCCAAGCCAGATCCAGAGCAAAAGCTAAATCTAGATACAGAGCAAGAGCCAGAATCTAACTCAAAGCAAGAGCCAGAGCCCAAGCCAGAGAAAGAGCAAGAGCTAGATCCAGATACAGAGCAAGAGCCAGAGTCTAACTTAGAGCAAGAGCCAGAGCCCAAGCCAGAGAAAGAGCAGGAGAAAGATCCAGAGGCCAATCCAGAGCTACAACTGGAGCACGAGCAAGATCCTGAGCTAGAGCCAGAGTAGAAGAAACACCAGCATCCAGGCGAGCCCTGGCTCCAGAGCTCCCACAAACACCCTCACCAGTCCCCACTCCAGAGCTGTCCTTCCCCTTCCCTGCCACTGTGCTTGTCCTCGTTTTTGTCTTTGTCCTGCCTCTCCTCAAATTTTATCATCTTTCCTCTTCACTTATATCCCTTGTATAAAATAAAGTGTTTTAATATTTTTAAAATTACAATTCAGTGGCATCAAGTACATTTCTCATGTGGTGCAACCCTCACCTCTGTCTAGTGACAGGACAGCTTCATCAACTCTGAAGCCATTAAGCTGTCACTCCCCATCCCGCCTCTCCTAGTCCCTGACAACCACTCCATTTTCTGTGTGTGTGAATTTACCTATCGTGGATTGTTCCTATCAGTACAGTTATATGTTATGTGGCCTTTTCTGTCTGGCCACATAATATGAGAAGGAACTGATAAATTTTTATTTTATGTTTTTAGTAAGAGGAAAATTACAGAAAAATCAAAGACTATACATAGAAAACAGAGCCCTGATAGATATTATTCTCATAATCTTGAAATAGGAACTACTTTTGAATGACTGGAGAGCCAGACACCACAGAGGAAAAGACTGACTTTTCCTGGTCAAAACAAAACAAGAATAATATCAAAAGCTTAAAAGACAAATCCCAGATTGGAAAATTCTTCATGGGCAGAGAAAGGGTAATATGCATCCTAGTGGTACAAAGAGTTTTCATTTATCCATGTTTTTAAGGGGACAAAGGATATATTCCTGCAGTTCCAAAGGGAAGCAATTCATATGGCCAGTAAATGTCAGACATCCACGACATCCCTTATGATGACACACAACAATTTACACATTATCGAGATGTCATTGCCCCATCAGATGGGCAGGTCTTTATGTCTGGTGATGACCAGCTCTGGTGAGAATGTGGGAGAAGAGGTCCCAGCGGATGTCCTGGGAGACATGTGCGCAGATACCCCATCTCAGGAACCACTCAGCAACTTCTATCAAAGTGAACACACGTGTCCATCTGCCAAGTTGCTGTAATCTGGGGAGGTTATTCCACAACCACAACGGCCCAGGTTTTCAAGATTTCTGTTGAAGTGTCTTCATCACAGCACTGGTGGAGGTAGGAAGGGGCTGGCCACATCTCTAACATCTTGTAGAGGGGCTGGGTGTTAAATTGAGCAGCTGCTGAGCTGCACACAGAAATTGTCATGTAAACATGTCATGTAGGCCAGTCTGTATTGAGGGTCTCATGTTGAAAAACATCTATGTGTTGTCAACATGCATACACACCTGTATGTAAATGACTGTTTAGGTGAGAGACTGAGACAGACAGACACAGGACAGAGGAAGTCAAATGGGAGAGACAGGCTGGGAGATGTGACCAAGCCATGAATGAGGACCAGCTCTGCTGGGTGGGACTTTCAAAACCTTTTATTCTCCTTTACGTGATATGTGAATATTTTTAATATGCACATTAGTTTGTTTATATAAACATTAACATCACATTAAATACTATCCACTAAACACTCACCTACTAAGTAAAGTACATTACCCGGTTTCAATTTTTGTAGGCACATATTACAAAGACAATAATGATTATAAGTAAATCAGTAGTTCAATATGAATGAAGAATAACATTAAAAACACAGTCCTTCCACCCAGATGCCCAGTGGGTGTCCACTGTGGTGTTCCTCTTTCCTGTTCTTTCCCTGTGTGCAGGCACGTGTGTGTGTGTGTGTGTGTGCACATGTGTGTGTGCAGGCGTGTGCCTGCAGGTGTGAGTGTGTGGAGGCATGTGGAGGTTTGTGTCTTTAGGTGTGTGTGTGTGTGCAGGGTTGTGTGTTTGTAGGTGTTAACTTCAGTGGTGTGGGTATGCACATAGGTGTGGGTGTGCAGAGATGTGTGTGTATGTATGTATGTGTTTGTGTGTGTGTGTGTGTGTGCACCTGTCTGGGGAGAAGGTGCTGTAGGCCTGCAGAGGACCTGCTGCCCCAGTGTCAGGTGAACTCAGGCATGCTGAGCGCACATGCCTGTGCCATCAGCAGTTTCACCACCATGGTGTCCTGTATCCAAGGCCAGGACCCTTTGCACCACTTGCCAGGCCAACTTCTTCAGTCAAAGTACTGCTTCCTCTGCACAGTCCTTGGTAGCTCCCAGCCTGCTCTGCACCATGTGATCACACTCAGACCAGCCTGGGAGGAGGTGGCCATCACTGGGTGTCCCCAGCATTATAAACAAGGAGCCCTAAGATCACACTGAGGAAGGACTTCTCCACAGTGACAGGGCTGCAGTGACACAGCATCGTTCCAGTACAGCTCCTGCTGCCTCCAGGTGTGGCTGCCCCATGCTGCCACCTGCATTGAAGTAAAAAATGCCCAGCACAGTGGGGGGCTGCCACTTGTGCTGCCCTGGACGCTTGTCCCCATGTGAAGCACAGGGGAGGGTCGAGTAGGGCCTGAGGGCTGCAGCTCCAGGGAGCTGGAAGGTAAAGAGGAGCAGCCACATCCAGATGTTCAGTCCGGGAAGAGAGAAGTCTGTCAAAATGCAGAGCTCTGGCCGGTAATTACCTGGTGTCTTTGTGAAGTGTATTGCTGCACATCCCTGCTCAGCAAGAGCTGCTTCTCCCCGGCCTGGACATCTGGGAAGGGAAGGGCTTGGAGCCCTGGAGAGAGGGGCCTGTTGGGCCGGAGCTGGACTCGTGCAGAAGACAACATTCTACCTCCTGAGCACAAGGGGCCGGGGTGGGTGTCTAAGAACAATGCTTCCCTGAGATCCTCTCTGTTTTATCATTTATCTTTCTCCTCCTGAAGAATATACTTTCCATTGTAAGATAAGACAGGGTTTGCCAAGATTGCAAACCACACTGAGGAGTCGATTCTGGCTTTGGCAACCCAAGTATCTAGGACCTACTTGTCTAAGCTCTTTGTTCTGTTGTCTGGCAGCTGTGGTAAGACTGGAATAAGAAACATCTGCAGTGAGCAAATAGCCTGTGGAGAGGAGGGATGGGGGCCTTTCGCCTTGGTTGACACTTGAAAATTGCAGATGAGGGTTCTTGGAAGACATAATCTTTTTAATTTGAAAAGATTAAAATTCAGTGCCTGCCCCCTAATGATGGGCATCCTATGCTAGCACTGAACTGCTGTTCACTCCACTATGAGCCAGTTCACCACTTTCCAGTGGTCCGTGACCACAGCCTGTCGTAGCAGGTCCTACATGGTCCATGGTGTCCGTCTGGCTATGGAAGCAAAGTACTTGCCATGAGGCCAAACACATGAAGCCCTGGAATATGGGATGCCCTCAACCTGAGGGAGCCTCAAGGACACCCTCCGAGCACACACCAGGGAGACAGCCATTTTCTACTCAGAATCATTCCAGAACCTTCCCCAATATTGTTGACATTTTCCTTGATGCCTAAAACAGGAAGCAAAGAACTCTCTGGATGCGTCCAGAAGACACTTCCAAACGAGCCCCTGACTTGACTCACGGCAATAAAAGAGGCTTCAGTCTCCTCGTCCACACCAACTCTTAAAGGCACCAGAACCATCTCTAGGAGCCACAATCAATGTTCTCAACTTTCACAAGACGGACAACATGATTCTTGTGTCCATGACTGTTCTCAGGAGAGGGCTGGAAAATCTCAGTAACTGTCAGGATTTTCTCAGTAAAACCAGTGAACGTCCGTGGATCTAGTGACAACCAGCAAAGAGGAGGAGGTGATGAGCTTCCTCACGCTGGATGAGGAGTGACAGGAGGTCAGCACGTTTACCAGCCGTGGTCAGCTCTGATGACTTTCAAGGGAGATGTTGTGAGTGGCTGTGTCATTACACTCTTTAATGAATTTGAAATGGAGCCGACTTTAAACAAGAATGGAACCAAGAAGGGAAAGTCAAGCCCAATAACGAGCTCACCTTCAGCAGAGGAAAGTGGGGTACAGCTGTGCAGAAGGACTGAGGGTTCTCAACCCAGCCCGGGACAGGACAACCCACCTCTTATTCCTAGTCAGGTGCTGGGGAGGGTGCAATGTTGGACTTGTGTTGACAGATGCTCCATGAGGCCTACTCAACACTTGGGAAAATCACAGCAGAATTCCAAACTAACTGGGAAACAGACTCAGCTGATAAAATAAATAGAGCCCAATGTGAACATTCAGAGACAACCCCTTCATACCAGACCTCCACCCTTGAAGTCCTCTGATTGCTGAGAGATCTTCTCTACAACACCTGGACTCTGCTTCCATTTGAGGCCACACCCCCAGGCCCTATCTGTCCCCCACCCCTTTCATCCAGCTCCTGACTCTACCAAAGTTGGGCTTCTCCTTCTGAAAATAGGTTGGACACTCGATTTGTCCATAGTCACTCTATACACTTCAGGAACAACCTACTTATTGGCTGCACCTCTGGTCAGAGCTGCTTTCACCTAACATCACAAAAAGAAAACAAACCGCTGCATCAGGGGAATTGATGTTGGAAATGTAACAGACATAGGCAGGAAAGAAGCAGAGCTAAGTGGTTCCATTTAATCTGCCCCAGTCTTTGGTGCTAGGTGTCACAATCCAGCCACACCCAGATCTTAACAAAAGGGACTATGAGCGGCAACCACAGCAGTCCCACATTCTTTCCACCTGGAGCCTGTGCAGCTTTACAGATACTAACTTTACATGTACACCCCTGATGAGTTTAGTCTACCGCTTTATAGCTTTCAGCATATAAAATGGGATACTAGATGCAAAGACTTGGAGGATGAGGGGTAGACATGGAGGGAACAGGAGACTGTTGGTGCCAGACCACCGGCAGCAGAAGAAATGAAGTCATAACATTGGACAGGCGAAAAGAAACCTAGAAATTCAACATTCTATTGTCACATAGTACCAGGATGGCTGTTTGTAAAATTTTTATGTCAAAAAATAGTTAATTTGCTTCTGTACACTCTAATTAAGAAAGTTCCAAACTATTAAAATAAATGCTTCACTGCCTTTCTGGATAAAGAGGGTGAGGTATGAAGAAGAAAAGAGTAAGTATCAGGATGTCAGCAAAGGGGCTTAGTACTAGGACGTTTAAACAACTTTCCCTTCATTTTCCAAATCCATTTCAGTTTTAGGGGCTTCCTGGAGCACTGTGTTGCTAAGGAGTGTGGAGCTGTAGCCAGTAGGAGAGAGGGCCGAGGCTGACGAGTGTCTCCCATGGCTTTGGAGGTGGGCTTGGGGGGAGGTGCAGAATGGAGGGTTTGGAGGAGAGCTTGGTTCTGTGATTTCCATCCTAGAGAAGAAAAGTGGTGCTGCAGGTCAAGGTAGCGGAGAGACGCTATTGGCATTTACAGAACGTATTCAGCTCCCTCCTAACATTTTGTGGATATTACTGAATAAGGACATGCCCACTGTTGTTGTACACTGAGCTTCTTAGGACTTTAGTTGTAGTCATAAAAATTAGGCAGCATCATATGATGAGAGAGTCAATTAACAGGCATCCAGTCAGAATATTTTGATGGTGGTATGACATATTGTTTAAACAAGGCAGACATTTCCATCTATAGTTTATTCCTGATGCTAATGGTGAATTTAAAAAAGCAAAGAAACTTTCTGTTCTGTCAGACATGTTGGCCTTTAGAGGAACACTTGGTCCGGAATCAAGACTCCTGGGAACATGTCTTGCTGCAGGCCATTAATTAGCTGTGTGACCCAGCTCAAATCAAACATTCTTCAATTCAATTTCAGTAAATGATGTGTTTTCTACCAACTGAGAAACTATAAAATCATTGCAAGCCTGGGGAAACATATTTTACAAACAAATACACAATTCTCACAGGTGCAGTGGCGTCGATATGTGGTTATATCTATACTGCTTTCTAACACCTTAATTCATGAGCCATATGATCTGGTTATAATCTTTTGGGGGGAGATCAAAACCCAGGTTCTTAGTAGATGAAAGAGAGGTATGATCTTTTCTGGCCAGCAAAAACAAAAACTACAAACAAACATTTCTTAGCCATTTATTTTCATTAGCAAAACTGTCAGGACATTTAACATTTCTGAATTGAGTTAATAAAAAAATAAAATCTGATTTTAACAAAAAGTCATCAAATGGAACCATTTTTTAGGGCAATTCTTTTGGGGTAATTTGCTATCAAATGTCTGGATCCTGTCTCAGAGCAGGTCAACTTTCAGCATCATCCTGGTCAGGAAGAAATCCAGACAACCTATGATGAAATCTGTTGCCTCGAAGTCCTGTTCTTCACCACATGGTCAAAGCCAAAGCGAAAAAGAAGAGGGACGATCATGTGATCTGCTCAGTGTATTTGCCACCAGACCCACAAGGCAGTTTAGGCATGGTAAATTTGGCTGATTGTTTCTTGCACCTTCTTACCTCTAATTTTCTATTCCAACTTCCTGATAACAAACAACCCCTGTCACCCCCAGCATGTTACTGGGGGCAGCTTCCTCTTCCATTCCTTTCTCAAGCAATATGTCCTTTTTCAGTATTGCTTCCATTGCTTTCTACCTCTCAGATCCTCAGTGCTTGTCCTCAGTTAGGGGTTAACATGAAAATAATTTGGATAAAGGAAAAAATAATGCTATTAGACCATTACATTTGTGTTAAATAATTTTCATGAGGGGAGTTCCAAGTAGACTCCTCCCTTAAACTTCCAAGTTCTAATGTATCACACTTTCTTTACTTTTACTGTTTTCTGTTCTTTTTCACAGCATCTTACCAGGTATGGGCTCTGCAGAGTGACTTCCTTCAAAAGAGGACAGTGTGGAAAGTAGGGAGTGGGGGGAGGACCTTTAAGTGGAGAAACTGGACAAACACTGCCAGGTTGATACAGGAGGTGCTCGGTTTCCCTGGGCTGGGGTTTCAGGACAGACCTCTGGGTTTCCAGCCACTCCCTGAGGTCTCAGGCCCCCTCCTCTGAGCTCTCCCCTGGAGGAAAGTAACTGTTGCCAGTTAAACCTATTTTTAGCACCAACCGGAAAATGAGACCACAGGGGCCTGGCTTGTGCAATCCAGTGGCTGGGTGTGCTCAAGAGAGAGCACACAACATTCTGATGCAAACAAGTGGGACTCACCCCCCTTAATTGAATATTCACTAGGTAGAAAAACTACCAAAGCCAAATCCCAGCCAAAGGCAGGGTTGTCGCTGCTCACTTTCCTGGTGACAACCTGCACTTTGCTGGCTGAAGTGTGTATAATTTACTTTGCATCTAGCTTACTTTCAGCAGGCAGCTGCTCATTCTCTTGAGCCAGCCTACACTTTGTACTGAACTTTAAGTATGTTTTTCTTGCTTTCGTGTTAGAAGTAATATCTGTACTGAACTTACTTTTGTGTTAAACTTGGTGTGGACCCTGCTCGATCTCTGGAGCATGCTATAGTCTCTCTGTGGAACCTGTATTCCTTATCTGTTATATTAAACCTGTTCTCACTTTCCACTGTGACTCTGCCCTTGAATTCTTTCCTGTGGTGGAGTCAAGAACCTGGTAAGAGGACTGGGTGGGTTGAGGCTGACTACCAGGCTCCCTGCACCCTACCTCCAACATCAAGGTGACCAAGTGATCATGGTCAGTATCAACAGTGATGAGTCGTGTTGGTAGCATGTGCCTTTGATACGATGTGATGAGATGGGCACTTTACCTCTGTGACCTTCCTCCCAAAAAACATGAAACCTCAGTCTAATAATGAGAAAAATGTCAGACAAATCACAACTGAGGGATGTTCTACAAAATACCTGAGCAGTGTTCCTCAAACCTGTCAAGACCACCAAAGCAAGGAAAGTCTGAGAAACTCACAGTGTAGAGGAGCCTAAGGAGACATGATGAATCAGTGCAATATAGCCCCAATGGGATCCTGGAAAATAAAAGAGACATTAGGTGAAAACTAATGATATCTGTATAAAGTACGTAATAATGCATCCATATCCATGCATTAACTTTAACAAATGTACCACACTAATGTAAGATGTTAATAATAGAGGGAACTGGGTGCCAGACATACGTGAACTCTGTACCATCTTCTCAACTATTTTGCAAACCTACAACTATTCTTACAAAAATAAAGTTTAATAAATACTAACTGAACAGAAATTTTTATGACCAGGGATCTCATCGTCTCAAATTCTCGATCCTTAATTTCTTTGAAAGCCTCAGCAATGACATCATTCTCAAACCACTGATGAGCCACGTCATCTCTTCACTTTTTAGTCATCAGTCTACACAATGCTGCAGAAATAGTCACCTGCTGGTCATAATCTAGAGATTAAAAACATGTCTACCATGCTTGGTCTCATGGACAATTATTGGTCTCATGGGTTAGTTCAGTTGCTTAGAGTACAGCCTGGTAATACCAAGGGCAAGAGTTCAGATCCCATACCAGCCAGGTGCCAAAAAAAAAAAAAAAAAAAAAAAGTATACTGCACCAAAGAATGACAGAGGTTTCTAACACCAAGGTCAAGGGTTCAGATTCCAGTACCAGACAGCATCCCCCCCACAAATTTTTTTTTTTTAAAAAAGGATGCTAGAAAAATGTCTAAAATATATTATGGGAAAAAGACATTACTGAACAATATACTGTATATAGTATAACTACTGGAAATGTAAATATATGCATATATGTGCACTTGTGTTGGTAAATATAGTTGGAGGAATACATACACATTATCATTTACTAAAAGGCTACACAGGCATATGTGCATTGATAAAGAAGCTATATTACTGAAACATACCTAAACTGAATTGTGATAAATTAAATAATTTTAAAGGCTTTAACAGAGATTGCTATTTGAAGGAATTATACTGAGTATTTTTGCAAAGCAATGTTTATTTCTTAACACATCCCTTTGGATGATCAGTGCGATCTAAAGAGAAAAGAAAGCGTGCACTGGGAGTCAGGAGTGTTGGCACTCAGTTTCTAAAAAGCAACTGTTTAGTACTTACTAGACACGTATCAGGCACCATCCTAGGTGCCTGACATACGTTACTGAACAGACAAAAATCTCTGTCCTGAAACTTACATTCTGGTGGGGAAGACGTCCATTACACAAGATAAATAAACGACATATGTAGTGTGCCAAACTATAAATGCTGAAGACGAAACACAATGAAGCAAGCCAGGGGCATATGAGCTGTGGTGGGTGGGGGTGGGAAAGGTTGAAAATTTAGACAACATGGTCAGAAACAGCTTCACACAGAATCAGGTGGACACTGTGTGCCTCAAAGAGTAGCCAGGGCAAGATCGAGGCTTAGTGTCCCGAGATCTGGAAAAGAAAGCAGCTCAGCGTATCTCAGCAAGTGCAGAGGAAGCGTATGGGAGAGCAGAGAGGCAAAGACAGGACATGGACCACTGGGGACAAACGCGGGGCGCGCACTTCGCCTACGATGGCTTCTCTGAGCTGCCACAGCACATTTTCTCTTCTGCAGTCAAAGAACCCGGCTCAACTGCTGAAACTCTCTGGCGATTCCTCGGACAAGAGGACACACGGGGACAGGGACGCACACACGCTCTCCAGGAACAGAGCTGAACGTCCAGGAGAAAGCGTCAAGAGCCGGAGTCCCGGCAGGGAGAGGAGTCGCCGCAAAGAGCAGCCAGAGGCCCCTCCACGCGGGAGCGCGATGGAACCCACCCCGACCCCAGTGTGCGACCGCAGGGAGGCTGGGGCGGGCACGGGACACACACCCGGGGTGCGGGCGCCGTGCAGGGAGGCGAGGAGGCCGGACCCCGACCGCGCCGAGGCAGGGGCAGGAGCGGCTCCTCGGGCATCCCGGGCGTCCGCCACAGGGGGCTGGACGCCAGCGGCCACCTCGAGGCGCCGGGGCGGCAGCCGGGAGCGGGACAAAGTTCCCGAGCCCCGCCGCGCGCCCCCGCGGGCCGGCCCACCCTCTCGAGATCGGCGGGTTCCAGCGGTCGAGCCCGCAGCGCCCGCGCCACCGCCCGCGCGACCCTTTCCCGCCGAGCGCGCGGGTCGAGGAGGGAGAGCAAGAAAGAGCGGCGGCGGCGGCCCGCACTCACCATGACCCTGGTGGCTGCGGCGCGGCGACCCGGCGGCCGGCGATGCGCGGTCCAGAGTGGCCGGCGTCTCTCTGCTCCGCGCTCCCGCGGCGCCCGCTCTACTCACCCCACCCGCACCCACGCCCGGCGCGCGCACGCCCGCGCTTCCCCGGCCCCTCGAGCTCGCGCCCCTGCCGCTTTCGCGCGGCGGTCCCAGCCTCGAGGCTTCTCGCCTCCGCCTTCCCGCCCCTCCCCAAGCCCGACCCCGGAGCCTTGCGTTGCGGGCCCCTTCCCGGGCTTACTGCTTCTCTCGCGTGGTCGCTGCGCCCCCTGCCCGCCGGGCGGCGATTTGCAGGCCCAGCCGCGGCCCCGGGAGGCAGCGATGGCCGCGGGAGCCTGGGGAGCCGGCGGCGACTTGGAGGACAAGGCACTGGGCCTGCTTTTCATTGGTCTCCGTGGTTTTGAAGCATGTTTTAAGGGGGAGTGGATCTTGCTCAGGTGGGTTTGCAGGATGTCGGGCTTCTGGGTATAGGGAATGAGGTGGGTTCCTTTTGAGATGGGGTCGTTGGCCGCTCAGTACCCACAACCATTCTGGGCAGGAGATTGTGTCTCACGCGTCGCTTCCTCCGGAGGGTTTTATTCCACGGGCTTCTCAGCGAATGCCACCAATGGTTAGTTTACTCAACAGTTCATTGTGACAAGAATGTATGGGATCTTAGATCCTGGGTTTTTTTATACTTTTGGTGTGGCAGAGTGAAAGGTGTCTGAAAACGCAGAATTGTGTGAGTGTTGCATGACCTTCCCTCCTCTTTAGCCTTAACAACGTGTGCTTGCTTTTTTATTTGGCGGACGTGGTAAGCTTGAAATGCACTCGAAGGCGAACATGTTGATTGGGGTCGAGAACAGCAGGTCTGGGTGTGCACGGAGGTACCTACAACGTGCACCAGCATTCCACCGCCGAGTGGTGCGGCGGTACTTGCAGAGTTGTGGAAAGTAGCAGAATGCAAAACCATAGGAGCCGGGGCTGCGTCTGAACTGTCCTATAATCACCTAAAGTTCATGAACAAGTAGGTGTTTGTTAACCAAGACTCCTAAAATCTCAGGAGTCAGCTCTGCTGTGTGGTATTGGGTAACTTACCTAACCTCTCTGTGCTCCCGTTTCCTGATATATAAAATGGGGATAAAAGAGCACTTACATTGTATGTTGTTGTTAGGATTAAATGAACATGAGTAAAATACTAGAAAAAGCACTACTTATTGATGGGTTGTTGAGTTGATGCCTATGAGAATCAGAAAGTGATATTCTGTTTAATGCTGGCATATTTTCATAAAAAGTGCCCAGAGGGCCAAAATCAAATATACTATTCGATATTAGTTTCATTTATTCACTTTGTTCATTCAACAAATATTTGAGTGCCTACTATGTGCTAGACATTGTGGTAAGAGCTGGAGATACCGTGGTGAACAGAAACAAACACAGCCCCTGCCATTAGGAGTTTTCAGAACCTGTGATGATCTGTGACATCCAGAGACTGGAAGGAAATTTACTCAAATATTCACCAGATATTAAGTGTTTTTTCCTGGGGTAAAAATATGACAGAATTATTTTTAAAATATTTTCTCTTTATTTTTCATAATTTTACTTGTATTATTTTTATCTTTAAAGCTCTAAAAATAACTTACAAATTCTTCATATACTGAACTATGAAAATCCTGTTGTCATTAATCTGGTGTAGTAGAATGTGGGTTCTTTATCCAGATAGTGACTCTGGCGTTATTCTGTATGGATAGCAGCAGAGGATTTAAAACAATACAGATACCTAGGACCCATCCAGTGGTCTCAGGTACACGTCAGGAATATGAATTTTTAACACATGCCACAAATGAGGCTATGCAGGCAGGTGGTCCATGGACTTTGTTTTGAGAAACACAAGTCCATCGTCTACTCAGGGAAAGTTTTAGTCTATTTTTTTGACAACACAAAGGAAAACAAAATTGTTTAAAGTGACCACTGACTTCCAAGCACTCTGCTGCTGTTTGCTTACAGGAATTGTGTCACTGATGTGATCTTTACTTTGCAAAGCACACCAGGTTAACATGTAGAAGGAACTGTTAGACTCTGAATTATCCCTCTTCTTCTGCATTACCAATTAGCCTGATAATCTTTATTTTACTTTTATTATCTAAAAACACATTAACCCACAGTCAGAAGGAGATCTAAAAAGTCACATCACATCTCGTCTATTTCTTAAGATATTATTTCATGGTTTTTTTTCTGTCACTGCAATAAAGGAATAAGAGAGAACAAATGCCTGAGAGTTTTTTTTTTCACCAATATTTCATTAAATTGAAAAAGGGAGTGGTTCTAGCTCTATAAACACAAGAGTAGGAAAGTGCCCTAACTGATATAACTTGGAAGGGTCCTGAAATAAATATGACATGAATTCCCACTTATTGATCAATGAAAACACTTTTTTTTTAAGATGACCAGTAAGGGGATCTTAACCCTTGACTTGGTGTTGTCAGCACCACACTCTCCCAGTGAGCTAACGGGCCATCCCTATATGGAATCTGAACCCAGGGCCTTGGTGTTATCAGCACCACACTCTCCCCCATGAGCCACGGGCTGGCCGAAGTTAAAAGATTTTAACATGCTGTCACTAACACGATTATATAAATCACTCCTCTCCTGACGAGGGACAGAGGGATAAAAGATGAAAGAGCAGAGAGGGACCAGACATATTATACCGGTTGAGCTTCCTCCCTCGTGGAGGGAAACAACAGGGGGAGTAAGTGTCTCCCCTAAGAACCGATATGGTGTATTAGTCTGTTTTCTGTTGCTTGTAACAGAGTACCTGAAACTGGGTGATTTATAAGAAACCCAATTTATTTCTCACAATTTTGGAGGCTGGAAAGTCCAAGGCCTGGGGAGGCACATTGAAGGTCTTCTTCTTGATGGGACTCTCTACAGAGTCCCAACGCAGTGCAGAATATCACATGGCAAGGGTTGAGCAAGAGAACATTTCCATATGCTTTCTTCCTGTCCTTATAAAGCTCTGTCTTCATAACGGATTAATCCATTCACAAGGACAGAGTCCTCACAATCCAATCACCTCCCAAAGTCTCTACCTTTTAAATACCATACTCTGACTTCCCACCCCCTTAACACTGTTACAGTAGAGATCAAGCTTCAGTGAGCTTTGGGGGGACGTTCAAACCATAGCATATGGGAAACGAGACATATATGCATATTTACATTTATATGTATGTAGACATACTGCTATGGTCTGAATTGGTGTCCTCCCCAAATTCATATGTTAGAACCTAATGCCCAATGTCTTAGTATTAAGAGCTGGGATCTTTTGGGAAGTGATTAAGTCGTGAAGGTTCCATGACTTAGAAGAGGCTCGAGCGAGCTCCTTTGCCTCTTCCACTGCGTGAGGACACAGCAACAAGGCACCATCTGTGAAGCAGAGAGCTGGCACCAGACACTGAACATGCTGGCAATTTGATCTCGGACTTCCCAGCCTCCAGAACTATGAGCAGTAAATGTCTGTGGTTTATAAATGACCCAGCCTACAGTATTTTGTTACTGCAGCCCAAACAGATGAAGGTATTTACATATATGAGGGTATTTCAAAAAGTTCATTAAAAAATGGAATTAAAAGATAATATGAATCTTTCCATTAACTTTTTGAAGACCCCTTCGATGTATATATGAAGTACTAAGTAACAAAAATAATCCAAGGAACATCATTAGAAAGGTAAGTAATTAATTGCTAAATGTACTTTATGCTAGTGTTTCTCAAGTCTGTGTAGCAAAACCTGGAGGACATTAATAAATTAAAGTTCATCTATATCCCTTCCCCACCTTCAGTACGCCTGGCGTGAAACCTGCAAATCTGTATTTAAAGCTCCCAGGACAGTTACAATGTACAGGTAAGGCTGAAAACCACTGGCTCAGAGGAGCTAGACAGACACGTGAACAACAATCAGGAAAGTCTTACTGAGAAGGAAAGTGGACAGACGTTGCAGGGTAAATAGGACTGAGGTAGAAAGGAGGGAGCAGAACAGTATACAGGGAAGAGAACAGTAGTAAGTAGCAGGAGTCCAGAAATAACTGTGGCTCAAGAATAACCTCAAGACCTTATTCTTGAAAACCCTCACATGATGCATCCACGGACAAATGACCTATGCTAATAGAGTGAACGAGAAGACATGACAAGATGGTTTAGCAGTAAAGATCTTGGACTTTCAAGAGTTAGGAGACTTTGGTTCCTGACTGTGTGACTTGGCCCCAGTCACAGTATCTTTTACCCTTAGTTTCCTCAAAGGTAGTGTAGGGAAAGTGAAGGAAAGTGGCCAGGGCCCCTTACATGTTCAGAATCTTGCTGAGCATTTGATGTAAATATACATGTGTGCCCAGGTGTTCCTTGGTTATTGTCTAATGTAATTGCACATGTGTACCCAGGTGTCCTGGGTTATGGATTTAAGTATAAAGTATGAGTGGCTCTGATCCGCAGGGCCCCCTGCTCCTGGGATGCCCCCGGGGGCCACAGGGAGGCCGTTACAGCTGCTGGAGGCTGTTGCTGCCAGGGTCCCTGGGATGCTCCCAGAGGCCACCACTGCTGCTGCTGCAGCTGAATACTGAGCTCTTGTAACCTGCCAATGGCTCCCAGGATCTTTCCCAATTACCTAGCTCATGGACCTGCATGTGAGGGATCTGGTGACCCAGCCTGTACAATGCGTTTCGAAGGGTCTGTGAGCCCTAGCCCGACAGGACAGGCAGGTATTTAAGGATCTCTTCTACAGATCAGTTTGTGAAGATCGGAGTTCCTAAAGCATTCTGAGGAGATGTCTGCACAGTGTTCCCCATTTCCAGAAATGGCACACCATTCACCTAGAAGGTCAGGCTAAAAACCTGGGAGTCATTTTTGGTTCCTTTCTTTTCCTCATCTGCCCCACATCTAACCCCTCTGCTAATCCTGATGATTCACCTTCTAAAATCTTTTCCAAATCTGTCCACTTTTCACCCACTTCACTTCATTGATTATTACCCTAAACCAAGCCACTACCTTTTACTTAGATTACCAGAGTTTTGGGGTTCAATAGGTCTGTGATAGGGCCTGAGGACTTGCATTTACAACACGTTTGCAGGTGATGCTGACGCTGCTGGTCCAGAGACCATTCTTTGAGAACCACTGCTTTAGAGCAACGTTCTCGACCATGAGTGCACATCAGAATCAGCTGGGAGTTTTAAAGACCACTGTGCTTGGCTTCTATCTCCACAGATTCTGACCCATCTGGTATAGAGATGAGGTCTGGCCATTTGTAATTGTTAAATCTCCCTAGGTGACTCAAAATGTGCACTGAGGGTTGAGAAAGTGGCAAGTCTTAGAGGAATGGCCAAGTTTGTTTGCTTCTTGTGGCTTTCGCACTAGCTGCTCCTACTACTTGGTATGCTCTTCCTCTAGGTCTTTCCACGGCTGGATCCTTCTTGTTATTCAGGACTCAGATTAAATGTCACCTCCTCAGGTAAGCCTTCCCTGATTCTCCAGATCTAAAATAACTAACTTTATCACACGATCTTGCTTGTTTTCATTACAGGTATTTGTTTCTGAGGCTTCCCCATTGATGCTTATATTCTATATGCTCTAACTTATAACATAAGCATCTTGAGCACAAGCACGTTTTTCTTATTTCCTGTGGCATCCCCAGCACTTAGAACATTGCCTGGCATCTAGAAGTATTCAATATATGCGAAGAAAAGACAAAAACCCTTAAGTTCTTTCAGTTCTTCAGTGTTCTTTGGAACTGGATTTTAGTAAAATGTTTTATTTATGCAATAGAATTGAGCCATCTGTGAAAAAAGCATAAATTGACTTTTTCATTAATGTATTAGTCTGTTTTGTGTTGCTATAACAGAATTACCTGAAACTGGGTAATTGATAAAATTACAGAGGTTTATTTGGCTTATGATTCTGGGACAGCTGCAACTGGCTCAGGTCTCAGGCTGCTTCTACT
Source organism: Cynocephalus volans (assembly GCF_027409185.1). NCBI lineage: Eukaryota > Metazoa > Chordata > Mammalia > Dermoptera > Cynocephalidae > Cynocephalus > Cynocephalus volans. The sequence continues at coordinate 21,862,514 of NC_084464.1, forward strand.
CATGGCGGAAAGTGGCAGGCAGCTGGTGGGTATGAGTAGATCACATGTGAGAGGAAGCAAGAGAGAGAGAGGGGAGGTGCCAGTGTCTTTTATATGACCAGCTCTCATGGGAACTAATAGAGCGAGAACTCACTAAGGACCCCCACCCCCCAGAGAGAGCATTAATCCATTCATGAGGAATTCACCCCCTTGACTCAAACAGCTTCCAGCACTGCCACATTGGGTGCCAGATTTCCACATGAGTTTTGGTGGGGACAACACATCCGAACTCTATCAGTAAATATATCTTCATTTCCCTAGCTCATCCTTTCTTCACAGGAACCCTATATTAAACATTCTGCAAATCAAGTGGTTATCCCTGCTGTGGATTGGATATCTCCCCAAACTCATTGAAGCTTGGACCCCACTGTGATAGTGTTAAGAGGGTGGGAAGTCCTATTATGATAATTGAAAGGTGAGGCCTTGAAGTGATTGGATTGTGAGGATGATGCCCTAGTGACTAGATCAATCTATTGGTGGTTTAGTGGTCATCTGCATGATTCTGATGGCTTTAAAAGGAGAGCATGTGAGTTCTCTCTCTGTTCCTGTCATATTTGCTATGTGATACCCTGCATCGTTGTAGAGCCACCACCAAAGCCCTCATCAGACGTGTTCCCTGGACTTCGGATTTCCCAGCCTCTGAAACTAAGAAATTTCTATTTCTTCATAAATTACCCAGTTCCAGATATTTCTGTTAAAAGCAACAGAAATGGACTAATACAATCCCTTAATGTATTATTATATATATTTGCTCATAATAGTGCTTCTTAGGGAATACAGCTGTAGGGAAAATGAAATATAAATGGTCAGGGCCCCTCAGATGTTCAGAACCTTGCTGAGCATTTGATGTAAATATGCCTGCGCACCCAGGTCTTCCTTGGCTATTGTCTGATGTAGATGCGCATCGGTGTGTAGGTGTTCCTGGCTTGTCTGACTTGCACCCAGGTGTGCTGGGTTATTGGACTTAAGTATAAAGGATGAGTGGCCCTGATGCACAGCACCCCCCAGCCCTGGGAAGCCTGGAGGGGGGTGGGCAACAAGGAGGCCACTTGTATTGCTAGGTGAGTACACCAATTGTATGGCCAAGCCAATTGTATTGTTAAAGCAATTCATAACTAAAGCCAAAATGTTTCATTATTTTAGTATCATATCCTTTTTTAATGGCTAGTCTTCCCCTGCAGGAACTGGGTGGACTCTGGAGAAGGACACCAGACTACTACTATCAGTTTAACCAAGTAGTAGTCCTGATTGCAGCTGCTGTACCAGAGGTGGGATGGTGGCTAATGCAGATTCACAAGGCCTCAGGTGCATGGTATGTGATCACCAGTTTGGTGAATGTGGCCTTTTCTATCCAGATTAGGAAAAAGAAAAAAAAAAAGATCAGGAAAAGATTGCATTTGTTTGGGATAGACTACCGTGTTCATTTACTATTGTGTCTCGAGTCTGTGTTAACTGAACCACCCTCTGTCATAACGGAGTCTGAAGTGATCTAGATCACCTGAACCCACTGAATAACAAACTCATCCATTAAACGTACTTTGAAGAGTTATTCTGAATATGAGAAACAATATATGTAAAGTGCCTAATACATAGCAGGCCCTCAATACATGGTAGTTGTCTTGTTTTAGAAAGAGTTGTGTTTGCTTGCTTATTTTCTAATAGACTAAGATGTAAATGGCACTGTAGGTAGCATGTCTTAACTAATGATTAAGCTACATATGGGATCACTAAGGTCACTGGATGGATAAAGCCACAGTGAACCACATCAGATTATTAACACTTAGACAGCTACGTTGTAGAAAAGATGTGGTTCCTCATGTTGTACACTCACCTGCTGGGGAAGCGTATTTCTAATCTGTTTCTTTCTGTATCTTTACCCTGACACATAGAATTTTGCATATTCAGATGCTAGTTATTTGTTCCTTAGTCCTACCGCAGTCCTACATCAGTCCTAGTTTTGGATGTTTGGTATATCCTTTATGAAATGGCAAGGTCCAATGAGCAACTGACAAGGAGTAAGATCATAATGGAAGATAACTGGAGCTAACTCTGGGTCAATAACAACTATTATCAATGTAATGGTTGACTTGTGGAACTGTAAGCCACTATAATGATTAAAATATTGTTAAATCTGGCCAAAAAGTAAGCTACATTTACTTTATGGCACCCAAAGCTAACTTTCTCTAAATACCCTTTGATGAGCTATACACAAATAAATGTTTTTGTGTGTGTGTGTGTGTGAGTGACCTGTAAGGGGATCGTAACCCTTGGCTTCGTGTCGCCCCCACCGTGCTCAGCCAGTGAGCGCAGTAGCCATCCCTATATAGGATCCGAACCCACGGCCTCGGCGCTCCCAGTGCCGCACTCTGCTGAGTGAGCCACCTGGTCGGCCCTCACAAATAAATATTCTTATTAAGTCCTTATTTTTCATTTCACTCTAACAAACATAACTGATACTTTTGAAATATGAAAGAGTGGATAGATATAAGTAAATACACAAGTAAGATAAAGCAATCTATCTCTAAATTCAACTACATAATGGAATTTTCTTTATATTTAGTTTTTCAGAACTATAAAAACATGTCCCTGACTTGCAACCATCACATAAAGTCAGTTTGCTTTAATAAACACACCTTAAAAGTGAAGATACCATGAATCAATCCAGAATCTACCTCAACTGTAATTTCTAAAGTCATGGAAACCAGTGTCCTTAATGTTGTCCTTGTGGTATATCATTCCATAAATTTTTCTCTGTGAACACCTGAATTCTGCATCATGCCATATTTTATACATACAGTTTATATACACTCATATATCCTGTCAACACAGATTGTATTTGTAAAATATTCCTAACAGTCAGACAAAATGCATTTTGAAATATTAATGTTCTATTGAAATTAACTGCCTTACACATTTTCAAGAATTAAATTCTGAGTATATTAAGTATTTTTGCTGAAAAGCAGGCACTGAGGAGTCACCAAATTGCAACCGAATCTTTCTTGAAAATACTACTCTTTAGAAGAAATTTTTAAAATTCAGAACTCAAGACTATAATATGAGCATTTCCATATTAACAAAACCAGAAGTTTCTTCACAAAGCAAAGCTACAAATTAGATTTTTTAAAAATGACATTAGTGCTCACTTTAATAAACAGAAATTGATGTTACTATAATGTAGTTAAGTCCAATTCCTGATAGCTTTGACGAATGAAGGGAAATACACAAAATTATCAAATGTCACCGAAGCAGCAGCTTGAGACCAGAAGGAGACAGACAGACAAAAGGAAATGGGAGGGGGAGGAGATACATAACGCTAAAATGCTTAGAATGAACTAGACCTTGGCCCAGCTCCTGACCCACTATAATCTACGCAGTCATCTCTATTGCCAAAAAATTAACTGTCGAAGCAAACCGATCACTGTGAGCAGGGAATGTAAATCCTGCATTTGGTTTCAGATTTGTGAGAAAGAAAAAGCTAAACCAGTAAAAGATAAAAACAGCCAGGAGCGGTGTTTGAGAGAGAAAGGGGGAGGGGAGGAGTGTAATGAAATAAAAGCTAACTGTGCTCAAGTCTTAGCACTGAGGCTACTCCGCGCGCACTACAGGGGCAGGGCCGCCTGGAGCCCTCCCCGTGCAGGGCTGGAGGCAGGGGTTGTGGCCGATCCCCCGCGATTCAGGGAAGAGGGTGGCGGGCGCCGGCGTCCCCGGAACACGCGCACAGTCGAGGCGATTAACTCCTACCTCGCCAGGACCTGGGGCCGTGAGCTCCCGAGCGGGGGCGCGCACGGGGCTGGGGCGGCGAGGAGCGCTTCCCCTCCTCTGCAGGGAGAAAGGAGGCAAGGGGCGGCACCGCACCCCGGTCCCCAGCCCGGGCGCATCAATGACCCGTGAGGTTCCTCAGCACCGTCCCGTGGGCCCAGAGGCTCAGGACCTGCTGCACCGACAGGTTGATCATGGAGTGGTCGCCCCCCTCCGCCTTCATCTTCCCCGGGGGGCGCGCGCCGCCCTCTCCTCGGGCGCCGGGCTGCGGCGGCTGCGACGCTCGGAAGGCGGCGGGGGCTGCGCGGCTCCTCCAGACCTTCGCCGCCGGGGGAGGCTGCGGGGCGCCGGGCTGGGCGCTGCTGCTGTCGCCCACGGGCCTCGGGGGGAGCCGCTCAGCGTGTCTCCCAGGCAGCCGCCTCCCCGCCGGGGAGACATTGAGGACAGCGGACGGGGGGGGGGGGAGGGGACCGGGCGCTGTCCCCGCGGGGCCCCCCAGCGAGCCCTCGGGGCGAGGAGGCTGCTGCCGCCACTCCCTCTCAGGGGCAGCGCCACGCTGCGGGGCCGAACACGCTAGGAGGCCGCGGTCACGCCGCCGGAAGGCCCAAGGTGACGGGGGCAGCCGTGACCCGCGTGGTGAGGTGCATGTTGTATCAGTTCAGATATTTGCCTTCCCGATGTTTGCGTTTCGCTTTTGATAAGGATGTTTGCAGACAACTTTTTTCAGTGGTTTAAAAATCTCAACATTTTGATGTATTAATTTACTAGTTTTTTTCTAAGTCAGTCAAGTGATCTGGATAGGTCACTTACTTGCAGAATATATGTCAAAGCCACTAAAACAGAAATGGACTCACCTTACCATTCAACCGGTCCTTCTTCCCGGAGCAAGACCTTGGGCCTCCCGTGGCTCCAGGGTCTGAAATCGTCTGTTGACGCAGGACTGGGCCGGTGTCCCAATCCTCAGCGCCATCACAGGCTCTAGCTCTTTTTCGGGTGGTCTTCCTCTTATCTAAATTGTAAATCTTATCCGAGGAAGCGTCTAAAATCCAGCTACAGCAAGTTAAACTCCTGCTTGAAGTTTGAAACAAAAATTAAGTTTCGGAGATAACATAAGTATGCACTGGCCAGTGGCTCCCCGCCCCCGCCCCAACTCTGTCTTTTTTCAAATCTTCTGCCATCTGGTAAGAAAATTTGCAAAGGGAAGTGAAGAAATACATCCTATAGCCATATCATCAAGTATATTTGGCAAAGCACTGAAGGGCTGAATCTCCTGTAAAATGGTACTTTTGGTGATCACTTAAAAAATAATAATTACACACTCATATACTTTTTAAATTTATGTGTGTTGTCTTTTTAATGTCACAGCAGAGGAAAGGGAAATGTTTTCATCATTAATAGGAACTGAGCCAAAACTCATAATGTAGAGTTTGTCTTCCTCCTATAATTTAGATTTAATTAGATTTGTTAATTTAAGATTACAGATTATCAGAATATGCTAATTATCCTGATTTGATCATCGCATGTTGTACCCTGGTATTGATATTCAACTCTACCCCACAAATATGTATAATAAAATATTTTTCAATAAAAAAGATTATAGAATATCAGACATAAAAGAGGCTTTAACATTTTTCTGATTCATTTTATTTTACAAATAGGAAAACTGACTCTTTGGAATTAAGTGACTTGACAGATACTATAGCAATTCAGAATCTAGTTTCTGAATTCTTAGTCTGTTATTCTTTGTAGCAGCCATACTATCTTTCTTAATTCACTATTAACTTCCTAACTTTAAGGTTCTGGAAGGAGAGGTGCAATTTATCTAATGGTGTCATTAAGGGATTTGGCATCATTACATGATTAGTGATGTTAGGGGATATGACCACAGTCAATGAAAGGTTCATAGCAAACTCTCTGAGCAGGAGCTCATTAATCTCTCATGTCAGGAACGTTTAGTTAGTTTACATGGAGTTGATTGGGGTTCTAATGATTACACACTATTATTTAAAACATAATAGCATACATTTTAAACATTCAGAACCTGGGACAGTGCCTGGTACAGGATGCTCCGTAAACATTTGTTGAATGAATAATTACATGACCTTCATAGATAAGTCAGCCTTTTTCTTGTTCTCCATAAATTTTTTAGGGATCAGGGGCATGTTCGAGATGGAAGGACAGCCTGTGCCTCTCCCTCCGTTTTCCGCTTCCTTCTTGTGCCCTCTCTCTACCTGTGGGTGCAAGACACTAGCCTTCCATCTGCTGCCAGCTACCACTCCCTCTGCCCAACATAGCTCCTTGCCCATTACCACGGTCTTAAAAAGGGAGAATACAGAATGCCATTTGAATCCTGAGAATTTATACTCTGAAGTCGGAATGTGAGGATAAAAAGAAAAAGATTCCGATAAAATCATACACACAGAGAGAATCCTGTATTTGGCAATATAGGAGACTAAGTTTCTCCCCTAAAAAAATCAACTCTAAAAATTACCCTACATCGAACCTGGTTGTATTACAGCTAGAAGGCCTCACGTAAAGTAAGGGTTGATTAAACACCACCTGAATATTCATGATACATAACCCACACTAGATTAGATTCGTAAATTATTTAATTATTGAGCTAAAATAAGGAAACCTATTCTAAGAACAAAATGGGGAAAATGGTGTTTCACTGATTTTAAGTGAGATTACACATTTTTTTCATGTGTATAGGAACACTAGATTACCTTTTCTAGAGACTTTTTATGAATTTCGCTCTTTCTTCTTTTGGGTAATTTATCTATTAAAAAAATGTAGTTGCTTTTATATATTTAACAAATAAACCATTTGTGACATGTTTTGTATGAATTTTTTCAGTTTGTCAATTGTCTTTTAACTTTTTTAATCAGGTTTTTCTTGTCATGCAGGAATTTCTGATGTTTATGTTGTCAGTCTTATGATATCTGAGGCTTCTCTGATGCTCTTAAAGTATATTCCCTTCTCTCAGATTTGATTTGTTTAAAGTCGCCTATGTATTTCCTAGAAATATTATGCTTTGTTTGTTTGTTTGTTTGTTTTTATGTTTACACCTTTGGTCCACCTGAAATTTTGGGGGGGGATGGGGGAAGGGAAGGAAAGTTTTTTAAATTTAAGGAGTTCAGTAGAGATCCTGATTTTTTTCTAGAAGGTTACACAGTTGTCCCAAAACATTTATTGAATCATCCATCATTTTTCCACGGACCTAAAATACCTGCTATATCATAAGCAAAATTCCTATAAATACTTGGGTTTATAAATACTTGGATGCCCTGAGCCAACATGGAAGAAGTCTGACTACACTGGAGGAAGCATACAGAGGGACCACACAGAGACAGGAAGAGGTGCTGGATGTTCCTACCCTGCTCGGTCCATCTTACCAGCTCAGCCACTGGATATGTGCATGAACGAGGCTTTGAGATGATCTCAGGAACTGTCCTACCACATCCTTGTGAGAAAGAAACCTCCAGCAGAACTATCCAGCTGAGCTGCTCCCAAATTCCTAGCTCACAGACATAATAAATGACTGTTGTGTTAAGCTCCTGTTTTAGGATAATTGCTCCATAGCAATAGACACTAAAACAATAATACATACAGTACATTAGTACAGTGTATGTTAGCACATTTAGTACATTAGCACAGTTCTTGGCAGGTGCGTTAATTGGCCATATTTTGGGGTAGTTTTAGTATTTTGTAGTATTTTAAATTAGTATTTAATTAGTATCTTTATTGTTTTCGTGCACGAGAGGGCGAACTATCTGTAGAAATGGAGGTGTAGTTTTCTAACCAAAGCACCAGGCGGAGCCAGCTCCTAATTTTTGACCTCCCTTTTTAGAAGATGAACTCAGCAAAATGGAAAAAACTCTTCAGAAACAAAATGTGTTAGAGAACACTCTGTAAACAAACCCTAAAACACAAGAAACCTTATTTTGATGAATAACTCTGGCCCAGGCTGGGTGTGCAGACAAAAGACAAGAAAATCTCCACCCCCACCCATTTTTAAATGCAGCAGTGGAGGTTATATTTTCTTTAATCCCTGAAAAGAAGGGATCTGCAAGCCTATGATTTCTAAACAATGCTGGACTTAATCTCTGCCATTATCTAGAAACATGGTAAAAACAGTCTGTGTTCCAGTTAGCTTCTGACAGTAAGAAGATTTTTCTGAATATTGATTTATTGGCTCCCAGATAATATTTGTATAACATTTTGTTTAAGATTTTTAGGTTTCTATTTTTCCTAGTTCTTTATTTTGTATACACAGGATTTAATGGTCTAGTGACTGTGAAAATGGGCCGTGATTCCAACTGCAGGAAATTGGGGAACCAACTCCTTTAAAATGAATTGTCTGAGCAAAATACATTGTACTTCTCTGCCTTTTCCAACAAGTTCAAAGCAGACTTTACACATAATCATTCACAGTGACCTGAGAAGGCTGGCAAACCTGCTCGGATGGTGTGAGTCTACCAGTTTCTGTGTAACTCTTGAAGGTTGCTGCCGCTACCCTGAGATGGCTTGAGGACAGTTTGAGGCTTTAATAGAGCAGTGGTCTTGAGAATAAAGAAGGTTGTGTGGTCAGCTTATCTGATTAGAGAGTTGCACGATGAGATCAAGACTTTGCAGTTCGGTAGAGTGCAAATCGAAGGGGGGCCAGGGCTGGGTGTGGCTTGAACCCTGAAGAGCTGATTCTTTGAGGGTTTTCTACACTTTGACTCAGCCTCAACCCTAGCTGAACCACCATCTGGCTGATAGCCACAGGGAGAACTGAGAAAGTAGGGTTTGATCAGCTCAAACCCTACCTATCCTTCCTTTGCTCAGATACAAACCAAACCAAAACAAACACAGATGTATGGTCATCAAGTGAAATCATGTCCCTACCTAACGTGTGTCCATGAATGATGAGACGGATTTTCATGTTTAACTTATGGCAATGTCATCACATTTTGCTCACAGGATGTATATAAACTATATTTTGCTGTGACACACTAGTGATCAATAGCAAAAGCTGTCCTCTTTGGCTTAACCACAAATTGTGGACTAGGGGAGCCTCAGAACATCTCCAAACCCTCCCAACTAGTTCTGGAAATTCCCAGGGATCATTTTGCACGTGCTCCTAAGAAGCCCCTTCTGGCTCCCCAAACAGCCTTGCGGATCTGCAGTAGCAACGGTGACAAGCTCCCTGCACTCTTTAGTGGCTGCTTGGCTGGGTCCCCCAGGCCACTGACTTTCAGGTTATCACTGGGATGTGCCGTAGCACTCCCCACAAATGGCTGCCACTTCATTCCACACTCTCGGTAGCCTCTCAGTGCAATAACTGGACTACACTGAGGTAGAGGAAACATCCTGTGTCCCTGCAGCTATTATCCTCCACTTCTAGGCTGCCTTTTAAGGGTCGTCTTCTAAGTCTTTCTTCTCAAGTCTATGAGGGGCATAAGCAGCCACTCATACCTCCTGGCCTCTCCAAAAATATTGGAAGACCATGTTCTGTGGCCCAAATCTGTACACCTCTAGCCGAGGATGACTTCCTTCTCATAAGTCATTCACTCTTCAGGCAAATAAAACTCCAGTGAGAGCCCACCTTGTTACTGCCTCCCTACCCTATGCCCTGAGACATCTACATTTACAATGGATATATGGCTTCTGGACACCTTGGTTTCACAGGTGAAAGACTCAGAGTAATTACCTTTTTTTTTTTTGCAATAATTTAATGTGAAGTGGATTAAGGCAGGATTTAGAACCTTTAAGTGGGATAGTAATTCTTCAAATGGGTGTGACTCCAAGTGATGGATTCAGTGGATGGAGTTTTCCACTAGGATAGCCCCTCTGGGGTGGAGGCAGCTTGCTGAGACTGGGAAGGATGGACAACACACAAGCACACCACCAGGGCTCTGTCCCCACATACACAAAAGGTGAGTATTTAACACCGTCCCCTCCACCTGCCAACATTAGAATGTCTTCAGAGGCAGGCCAACCCAGTCTCTTTCTGTACATCTAGAATTCCACTCAGCTCCCTGAGCTACCTGTGCTCTCTTCCTGTGATTTTGCAAAATGCGGCCTTGCAAAAAATTATTCCATCACACATGGAATTTGACATCACAGAGGGTGCCACCACATTGGATCGGGCATTGACCACCTGGATGCAGATAGTTTACCCAGAGACACTGCAATGATCTTTTCCTTGCCTGGCCCCTTTTCTCACATTTTTACTCTCTTCTCTTTAAAACTCTAACCAAATGCACACCACATGCACACATACATATAGATACACATTATACACATACCAGTACATATACATGTCACATAAACAACCATATGTCACATCCATACCACACACATATACACACCCTGTATACACACACCAACCATACACACACCATACATATGTATGCACCACACACACAAATACATACCACAACCACATGCACACCACGTGCACACAAACACACAGATACAGAGTGCACACGTACAAGTACATATACACATCACATATCCATAACCACATATTACACACAGACACCACACACATACACATATACACATCACATGTATGTACACACACACCACAGGCACACACACACTTTCTTCCTTGATTCCCAGTTCTTACTCTGTTCCCTTACCTTTCCTGACTGACATGAAGGACCAAATCTGTCCAAGCATTGCTGAAGTGGAAAAGTCTGGTTCCTTTGGTGGCTGTGACAAAGGCATCATCAGGCAAGCAGCAGGTGCTGCAGTGCATGTTCCACTGAGTATTTCTCTCTAGATATGACCTCCTTTGTTCAGGGAAGCTTCCAGTGCACTCCCAGAGCTGCATAACAGTTACCTGAGCAAATGCCCATACTTCTATGATGTGTAGTCCATAAGTACTAAATGTCAAAGCCAACAGAAAACCCTAAGTATGGGTCTATTCAGAGATTATCTGGATTGACAGTGAGTAATTTCAGGTATTCGAACCACTGGGTTCTCCCATCCAAGTACTAACCAGGCCCGACCCTGCTTAGCTTCCGAGATCAGACGAGATCGGGCGCGTTCAGGGTGGTATGGCCGTAGACCGAACCACTGGGTTCTATTAACAATTCTTCTCTAGTACCTAAAACCCTTGGGTTAATGTGTTCATTTATTGAACTACTATTAGTTGATAGCCCATGTTAGGTCACTGAGGAAGACACACATAAGTGACTCAGATGGTGTGAGCTCTCAAGGACCTACCTTCCAGTCTCCTGGATGCTGTCGCATACGTGTCTGATGTCCTTCTCATAGCACCTCAGCATCCACCGCTGCAAAGGAAAGGCTTCTTGCTATGAGTATCTGCAATTCTCTGTTGCAGGGATTTTCTTTTCTGGCCAAGTGTGCTTGGCCTGTGCTGTGGAAGGAATGTCCCCCCCAAACTGATTGAAGCTTAATCCTCACTGTAACTGTTAAGAGGATGGGAAATCCTATTACGGTAATTGAAATGTGGGGCCTGAAGAGGTGATTAGATTTTGAGGTCTGCGTCCTTGTGAATGGATTGATCCATTTATGGACTGATGGGTGTGGTTATGATGGCTTTAGAGGGACAGTGAGTGAGTGAGCAACTTTGCCTTCCCTTCCTCCTGCCATTCTCACCATGTGGCACCCTGCATCGCTGTAGAGCCACCACCAAGCTCAAAGCCCCCACCAGATGTGTTCCCTGCACTTTGGACTTCCCAGTCTCTGAAACTGTGAGAAATAAATTTTATTTCTTTATAAATTACCCAGATTCAGGTATTTTGTTATTAGCAACAGTGTTTTAATCCATTTTGTGTTGCTATAACAGAATTACCTGAGACCGGGTAATTTATAAAGAAGGGAGGTTTATTTGGATTACGATTCTGGGACAGCTGCTTCTGGCACAGGCCTCAGGCTGTTTCTACTCATGGCGAAAAAGTGGCAGCAGCCGGTGGGTACAAGCAGATCACATGGCAAGAGGAAGCAAGAGAGCGGGAGAAGGTGCCAGGGTCTTTTCAAACAAGCAGCTCTTGTGAGAACTAACAGAGTAAGAACTCACTCATTACTCCCCTTCCCCCAGGGAGAGCATTAATCCATTCATAAGGGATCCGCCCCCATGACTCAATCAGTTTCCAGCACTGCCACATTGGGGATCAAATTTCCACATGAGTTTTGGCAGGGACAACACATCCAAACTCCATCAAACAGAAACAGGTGAATACAGCCTAAATGTAGGACAAAATGGAAATGCCCAAGAATTGTTTTCTGTAGAAGCATCCCTCAAGTCTCTAACGGGCAAGGCATTGGTGAATAAACACCCCAGCCCCCTTGACCTTGGTTGTGATAACTGTGTTCGACATTGTCCCCCAAAGGGATTGACCTCTTGTCCCACACAGCGGTAATTGAATTGATAACGCCTCCTTAATGGATTTAGTTTACCTGGTCTTACGAACCACCTCCCCTATTGGTGACTCCTGGGATCACCTCTCAACATTTGAATCATTGTGTCAGAATCAGCTTCTGGAGGGACCCCTACCAAGTCAAGGGCTAAAACATATGCACAGAAATAAAATTTATTGAGCTGTACAGAATTAACATACACAATAGTACATAGATATTGAGCATTGGGAAGATTCAGGATTCACATCTAGGCCCATTGTTGCCAAGACTTTCCCACAGTTTGCTGTTCCTCGCCCCACTGGCACCTCCACTCCCAGGATAATGTAGTCACAGAAGCTGAGGTAGGGGTCTTTGCAAGTGGGGGTGACCGATCGATGGTTTTAAATGCAGCAGCAAGTTTGAGGAGAGAAAAACAAATGGATACTAACTTGAGAGTTACTTCCAGTTGGAGTTAAGTGAAGGGAAGGTGGGTTTGGGAATCAGAGGACCAGGATTTGGGGGATTCAGGATACCAAAAGTGAAGATGAGAAAGTGAAGGCAACGAATGCAAGCTACTCCGTGGCTTCTTGGTAAATGGAAGGAAAGAGGCAGAACGCATCGGGGATACTTAGTGAAGTGCACGCAGGCTGGACTTTCTGCTCTGTAAAATCTTTGAGTACTGAGAGCACTCAGAGTCTTTCAAAGGAAGTTCTTGGTCATCGGCCACCTTCTTTAGAGTCATGTGGCCTCATCACCAGGTTGATAGGACCAGAGAGAGACAATTCATTGAAGTCAGCCAACAGCAGACTGACTAATGGTCGATGAAGTGGCCTGGTGGAAGGGCTCTGTCCAGTAGAGGCTGTGAGCACTGATTGCTGATGGACCAATCCACCCAGCTTCCAGGTCAAGGAGCTGGAACTCAAAGATACCAGAGAGACGCAGGTAGCAGCGGGAGCAGTACAGGCAGAGACAGAAGGGGCAAGTCACTCTGTTACCTGAAGTCACCTGGAGCAGAGAACAATGGACTTCTTCTTACGGAAACAAGATGATCAGATCCCTGGAGAATCGCAGTATCCTGAACAGGGCTTCATTCTGGCTGGGGTCAGCTCAGTCCTGTCTTCCTTATTTTCCCTTGCATCCTTATGGAAAAAAAAAAAAAAAAAGAATACAACTAATGATTTAAAAGAATCCAAGCACAATTCTGTTCCTTACAATCTTAAAAAACGTAGCCAACACATGGGGTAAAACTTGAAGTCAGAGTAAGGCGGGGTATTGGTGTCCTTGCAAAATGGAATCCTACAAAGTACTCATTGGGTCAGATGCTTAAAGAAGAGCCTCCAATGGCCACATGCTCATCCTGGAATAGCTTCAGAATGCTGTTCCACGGGTCTATCTGGATATTGAGAACGTAGCTTTACCCATCAAGGCGAGTGAAGGACTAACGTCATCCACATAACACAGAGTCAGGCATACTTTTGGTTGACAATTGATATAATAAAGATGTTTACTTCAAACAGGGATTTAACAGTCATCACACACAGATCAAATGCTTTTCAATTCAGGCACTGATGCATCCGTGATAGCTAACGTTTGCAGCGTGCTCACTACATGGTCCTACATGCTTTACACATAGAAATTTATTTCATCCTCACAACAGCCATAGGAAGTAGGTGCTATTCTCTCCCTACTTTTGCAAATGAGAAAACTGAGTCAAAAAAAGGAACTTAATTATTTGCCCAAAGTCACATTTATAGCCAAAGGTTATAAATAAAAAGCTAAGTTTTGAACCTCTGTCCTCCCAGTAGCAACCACCAAGGTGAGATTGGAAGTTCATTGGATTTATTGGGAGCAACATCTATGAGGGATGAAGAGGACAAACAGGAACAGTGGGTGGGGAGAGGCTTCCTACTGAGATACAGGCGTGAAATGTGTGAAAAGAGAGAGGGAGGGAAAGATGGGTAGGCAGACCCGCAGACTGCCGTGTAGCTCTGAGAAAGTTTCTGCCAGGTCAATGGATGGGGATTCCAGTGGGTGGAGAAAAAACCCGAGCGTGGATGGCCTAGTTTAATTCCCCCATGTTGCTCAGTCATTGGCTGAGAGCAGTCTAGGAAAAGCGTGACCTGCTATGCATGCTGCTGGGGACCCAAAGCAGGAATTGGGGGCTCTGCCGCCTGTAGTAGGTTCTGAATGGGGCAACTGAACTCAAGATGTCTGGCCTCAAAGTCATGCTGGTAATCATTCTATTTTGCTTCCCTCTGGGCCTCATACTTTAAGGGTATTTAGTGAGGAATGTAACCCTGTCATAATGATAGGTTTGGGGAGTAAAAGGGGATGCTTCATTATAAAGCTCTATGGGGCTCCGTTCACATAGTATATGGTGTAAGCAGTGCCTCCAAAGTCGTGAAAAGCAATGACTTTGGTAGTAAAGATGTGGATCGTAATCTTCCAGTCTAAACATACTTGTAAGTTTTGCTTTGGGACACCTTCATCACATAAAATCTCATAAAACTTTTCAGCCAATGTTCAAATATTTATTCGACAATTATTAAATAGAAGGCACTGTCTTAACTGTAGTGGGAACTCCTAAGATCTAAAAGCCTGAACCCTTCCATCCAGTGGTTTACCAAGTACAGAAGATGTCATTAATATAAATAACCACAGATATGCAAGGATAAGAAAAAATGGCCACACGAGGCACAGATATGGCACTATGAAAGTGTAGGGAAGAGAGGGCCTACTTCCTGTTGGAAAGATTGGGGAAGAGTTCATGAAAGAAAAAAGCAATGATACTGGTTCCTCAAAGGCAAATATGGCAGCTGGAGGAACATAATACGCATTGCAGTGGGAGGCAGGAACACAAGCCTGTCACAGAAGCAGGAAGCCAATCAGTGGGTGACAATATCATAATTCTCATAAGATATAAGAAATCTTCCTTTCAAAAGTCCAAACCCCAGGAAAGCTAGAAATATATTAATCTGTTTATTATAAGAAGAAACAGAGAAATTGACTTTCTTCCTCTATTCATTTCCTCGGGCTTTTGTGACAAGTGTACCACAGTTTGGGAGGCTTAAAACTACAGAATATTGTCTCACAGTTCTAGAGGCTAGAAGTCCAGGATCGAGGTGTTGGCAGGGCCGTGCTCCCCACAAAACCTCTGGGGGAGGAACTTTCTTTGCCTCTTCCAGTTTCTGATATTCCCAGAGTTTCCTTGAATTGCAAAGTTATCATGCTCATCTTTGCCTCTGTCTTCATCTGATTTTTTGTGTGTCTGTATGTCACATGGCCTTGCTCCTTCTGTGTCTCTGTCTCTTACAAGGGCACCAGTCATATTGGATTAAGGGCTTACCCTGATCCAGTGTGACCTCATCTTAATTACAACTGCAGTGTCCCTACTTCTGAATAAGTTCCCCTTCTGCGGTACTGGGGCTTAGGATGTCAGCATATTTTTGGGGGGAGACCAATTTTGAATCATAACATCCTATCAATAAACCTTGATATTATTCTTTGCTGTCTTCTGAAATTTAATTTTGCATGAGAAACAATTTGTTCCATAGATTTTCTAGGTACTAAGAGCTGTGCAAAGGAATCAAACACAAAGCCCTGCATATTTATATCACTAAATCTGTACACATTTCTGTACATTAAAACGTAATATTGAGTCTGTGAATAATGTCCAAGAATAATAAAATATTTTAAAAATATTTGACAAAAAGAGACAGTTTCATCACTCCCTCTTGGTCTTTCTGAATCAGTGTAGCCTCATGCTCAAAGAGTCTGTTACAGTCTGTTATACTTTCAGGACAGATTTCTTCATGTAGAAATTTCCAAGGTAAGAGCGGAAGTGCCAACCACTTCAATAAAATCACAAAGACCATATGATCATCTATAGAGATGCTAAAAAGCATTTGACAAAATTCAACATTCATTCATGGTAAAGACTCTCTACAGGTTATGTATAGATGGAAAGTATCTCAACATAATTAAAGCCATATATGATAAGCCCACTGCCACTATCATCCTGAACAGGCACTGGACAAGGATGCCCACTCTCACCACTCTTATTCAACACAGTGTTGGAAGTACTAGCCAGAGCAATCAGAGAAGAGAAGGAATTAAAGGCATCCAGATTGGAAAAGATGAAGTCAAACTGTCCCTGTTTGCAGATGACATGATCCTATATATTGAACAGCCTAAAGCCTCTACAAAAAAACTTTTGGTGTTGATAAATGATTTCAGCAAAGTTGCAGGATACAAAAGCAACACACAAAAATCAGTAGCATTTCTACACTCCAACAGTGAACATGCAGAAACAGAAATCAAGAAAGCTAGTGCATTTAAAATAGTCACCAAAAAAAATAAAATACTTAGGAACTAAGTTAACCAAGGTGTGAAAAATCTCTACAATGAGAACTAATAACCACTGTTGAGAGAAATTAAAGAGGACACAAGAAAATGGAAAGATATGCTATGCTGTTGAATTGGAAGAATTAACATTGTGAAAATGTCCATACTACTGAAAGTGATTTACAAATTCAATGCAATCCCCATCAAAATTCCAATGATATTTTTCTCAAAAATGGAAAGATCCATCCTAACATTTACAAGGAATAACAAAAGACCATGAATAGCCACAGTAATTCTGAGAAATAAAAAATAAAGCTGGAGTCATAAAACTACCTGACTTTAAACTATACTACAAAGCTATTATAACCAAAACAGCATGGTACTGGTATAAAAACAGAACTCAAGACTATAATATGTGCATTTCCATATTAAGAAAACTAGAAGTTTCTTCACAAAGCAAAGCTACAAATTAGATTTTTTAAAAATTACATATATTAGTGCTCACTTTAATAAACAGAAATTGATGTTACTATAATGTGGTTAAGCCCGATTCCTGATAGCTTTGACGAATGAAGGGAAATACACAAAATTATCAAATGTCACAGAAGCAGCACCTTGAGGCCAGAAGGAGACAGACAGACAAAAGGAACTGGGAGGGGGAGGAGATACATAACGCTAAAACGAATAGTAGTACATACTGAGGGTTTATTTAACCAGCCCTCTTTGACTGGATATTTATATCCTGTTGAAACAGTTTTACAAAAGTGTTGATGTTTATCTCTGCTTATTTTCTTAAAATGAATATCTAGGATCAGGAACACTAAATCAAACAGTTGGAATTCTTGCCTTTGCACTACAAAAACAAATTTATCAAAATTCATACTGCAACCAGCAATGTAGGAAAATATCCAGTTATTCATATGCTTGCCAAAACTGTCACCCTATTTTTCAGTTTTGCCTACATAGTAGACAATATAATATTTCATTGTTATATTAATACCTAATCCCGTAAATCTAATGAATTTAAATATTTTTGTTTGCTGAGCATTTATGCTTTTTATATTGTAAATTCCCTTTCATGCTATTTCCACAATTTTTTTTCAGTTGGAATATTGAACATTTTCTTCGTAATTTTCATCTTTCCATATTAAAGATACTAACTCTTTGTCTGACACAATGGTTCAAAATATTTTTCTGTTCACAATATGCCTTTCCATTTCTTTGAGGGTTGTGTGTGTGCACGTGTGTACGTGTGCACGTGCGTGAGTGTGAGACATCGCTTTCAGTCTCGTGTCGTCACTTGCTTCAACATTCCCCTTCATCGTTGCTCCTTTTGCTTATAAACTTACAAAATCTGTTCACACTATGTAGTCAAACTGTAGGCAATAAGAGAACTCAAGGGGTTCCTGCATGGCTTTCTTTCCTACTTTCCCGTTCCCAGGTGAGCAGCCACCACCCCTAGGGGTCCTGCCAGCACCTCGGGTTCAGACATGCAAACCAGAACTGACCTTCATTCTGCTCACAGGGCTCCTTCCCCATACTTCCTATTTCTTTTCATGACTTTGCTATTCTCCAAGCCACCCAGACTCAAAAACTCTCTGCCACCCATGGATTTTCTTCCTCTAATGTCACCCACATCTGGTAACTGGCTACATGCTCTTCTATCTCATTAAGTAGTTTCATGGCCATTCTTTCCTCCCTTCTGCCATAATCCTCGCTCGAACCTTTGTCACTCCCCACCTCGCAGCTAAGGTCGGTGAGATCGATGGAGGGGAAGAGGGAGGGAGGCAGGGAAGGATAGAGAGAGAGACAGACAGAGACAGAGAGACAGAGAGACACACGGGGGGGACTCTTAACTGATATAGAAGCGTACCATATACTTTTTTGCAAACTTGCGTTTTTCATTGAATCATGGTCATCCTTACAAGTCATAAAATACAAGTTTATTTCTTTTCTTAAATGGCCTTTTTTTCCTTGATCCCCCTTCACGTCTTCTATCCACAGTCCCCTTGCTTCTGTCCATTACACTTCCCTCACATAACCCATTTTATTTCCTTCATGTTTAAGTAACAAAATATATGCATACACATATCTATGAACAAATGGCATATTCCCTTATAGAGGAACTTTCCACTGTTGCACAGAGAGATTGTGTGTTGTCTACACCTCCCTACATTCATTCTCACTCAACAAGAGCTGGTGGGATTTTCTTCACGTCAGTAATTACAGTTTCGTCTTATTCTTTTCAAAGGCTGTATAATATATTATGCTACAGTTGTAACATGACTCATTTCACCATTCCCTACTAACAGACATTCACTTTTAATCGTCATTTTTATTTTCCTATCAAAAGGAATGCTACAATAAAATCCCTGTTCCTGATCCATTCATACCGGTGCTGGTATTTCTCTGGATAGATTTCAAGGTGGATCTACTGGGTTGAAGAGTTTGCATATTTTAAATGTTAATAGATATTGCCAGGCTGCTTTTCAAAAATCTTGTTAAAAAATACATTTGGGCAAACGATATATAAGAAAATATATTTCCCCAAATCCTTGCCAAAAATAGATCACATTTGAATTGTTAACTTCTAATGTTATTAGATTATGATCAGAGAGGTGGCATTTATTACTGTACTGAGTACATATTCCTTCACAAATATACAAATGTTGTTAGATTTTATATTCAGCTGCTGTTATTTGCCTTATGTAGGTCGTGTCACTATAACATCACTTTCCTAAATTAAACCTTTATCATTATAAAATGTTCTTTTACTGTTCAGACCTTTTTAAACTCTAAACAGCAACTTCCTCTATGGCCTCTCCAGGTTTATTTCTGCTTTACATTTCTGGTATCACTTGATTCAGCAAGAAATAGGGATCAACTTTTCTTTTTCATTGTCTTATTTTTATTTACTGTAAGCATTATATGGCTGGGTTTTTGTCATTTACTCAGTTTGACAGTGCCTTTTACTTGAGGAATTATCATATTATTATAAATAATTATTTGAATTTATCCTGTTTTTATTTATTTTACCTTTCTGCCGTCCCCTTTTTGTTTCTTTTCATTGCAGTTAGCTGGGGTCGATACTCATTTCTCTTCTCATTTTGCTCCTTAATGTGTGTGTTCTCCTGGGCTTCTCCATTCAGTTATGACTACCAGAGTCACATACATAGGGCATGAAGTTAGATGTGTACTGCCAGGTGCCTGGTTGTAATCAAGGAGTGGTAAGAGACCAGCCCAAAGGGAGAGAGCCCCAGCAAAAAGAAGGATATAGAAAGGGTGCGTCTAAGGAAAGTGAACCAATGCCCCTTGGAAGAAGGAGTCTGCTCAAAAAACCCAGACAACTCCTGTAATCATAACAACACCAGACAAATAAGACCTTCTCTGCCTCCCATCCTGCCCCTAACCAGATCCTGAACGGATCAAAGCCACAATTTGCAAGATGGAGGAGGTACAGAAGCCCAGAGTCTGAAACAGAGAAGAGTGGAACTAGGCTCTGCCCTTCCTGCTCAGCTTTTAGGGCCAGACTGAGAAACGCTGTGGGCAGGGCAAAGCCTCTAAAGATGTTGAAAATATCTTTTTATTACTAGCCATACAAGTCAGTGGTTTACGACTGGAGGCAGGGATGCTAACATACATGAGGACTGCAGGTTCACCACAAACTTTCTTCATAGAGACCCTCTCCTTGTCACTCTAACCTTGCATAATATGTTTATGGTCAAGATCAAGAGCAAGGACCACCTCATTCCGTGAAGCTTCTAAAAGTTTGGATCAGATGAGGCTATCACTAGCAGCTGTTTTATCTCACACTCTGCATTACCCCTGGCTAAATCCAGAGCGCCTCAATCTAATTGGTTTTTTGTTTTTTTTCTTTTTTTCTGGTGTGATAGTTTTCCTTTTCCCTTTTATTCTTTAACTGACCTGGACTGTTTTTATTTTTAGAATCATAATGCTTATTTTGGAAGCTTATAAAAATACAGAAATATATAAATAAGGAAACAGCAATTGCCTACAATCCCAAAACAACCACTGTTAACATTTTGGTTATTTAAAATAGAACCTCCCTTCATGCTGATTTTCATCACTTTCTATCCCCTCACCATAATTTCTTTTACTTAATAAACAGTGTCCTATTTATTTACTAACTCCACTTTCTATCTACTTGACTGTGTTTTGTCCACTGCTGCAACCTTAGGTCCTATAATAGTGCCTGGCACATAGAAGGTACTTAGTAAGTCTTTGTTAAATAAATGAGTCAATATCATACACGCGCACGCACACACACACACATACATATGTAATCAGAGCTGAGATCATACTTCATATACAATTCCAGATTTTTCTTCATTTAGCATTATATTTCAGCATGCCAGTGACTTACTTAAAACCCTTCAGTGATTTCTCGTACCCTTAGAACAAAGTCCAAACTCCTTACTATAGCCCACAAATCACTCGTGTTTGGAAAGACACACAATCTCCATCTTTGGAGCTAAAGCATCCCCAGGACCTCAGCATCCACTGCAGCACACCTCCAAGCTTCTCTCCCCGCCAAGCTAGGTCACCATGTTATTTGCTCACATAGGATCAGTACTGCCCCCTTTTAAAACCCTCGTCACATTTGTAATATGTGTTCAATGTCTACCTTTTGGATTTGACTGTAAAATCCATGAAAACAAGATCCAGAACTGTCTTGAGCATCACTCAGCATTCCCAGGGTCTAGTTCAGTACAGGTCTGGTGGTGGCGGCAGCCTCTCAGATGGTCCTGGGGGCCCTGGCAGCAACAGCTTGCAGCAACAGCCTCCAGCAGCAGTAGCGGCCTCCCCATGGCTCCCCTGGGGGCATCCTTGGGGTGGGGTCCTAAATTGGTATTTTTTAAGTCAAACTGTTGAGTTACAATTTACAAACAATAAAATGAAACATTTTATATGTACAGTTCAATGAGTTTTGACAAATGTATGCATCCATGTAACTCCCCCCACAAGTAAAATATACATTTTGCATCACATCAAAAAATTCTCTCATACCCTTTGCAGTCAATCTTCCTCACCTGCAACCCCGCCACACACACATCAGACACACACACACACACACACACACACACACACACACGCATACACACACACACTCTCTTAGCAAACACCGATCTGATTTCTATCACTATAAATTAGAATTCTGTTGCACTGTTTTACATGTACGGGATAATGCAGTATTTTCCCTCTTATTTCTGGCTTTTTCCACTCAGAACAGTATTCTGAAATTCATCTGAGTTATTGCTTGTGTGGGAGGTTGTTGGGAAAATAGAATAGTTTGGTCAGGGCCCTCTCCATGGGTCCAGTCGGGTATGGATTAGCACATCCATTGTAAGCAAATTGCGTGTGTGTGTGTGTGTGTGTGTGTGTGTGTGTGTGTGTGTGTGTGTGTGTGTGTGTGTGTGTGTGTGTGTGTGTGTGTGTGTGTGGAGTTAGTGCGCATGCGCCCCAATGTGTCTTTTTAGTTTTGTTGCTATTCTTGTGTTCTACAGAGAGAGAGAGAGAGAGAGAGAGAGTGAGAGAGAGAGAAAGAGAGAAAGGAGTTTCAGTGAAGCAGGTGGGCATCTGCCTCGGGTGTCTGCCCTGCGTGGCCATGCTTTCCAACCTATGGCTCCAAGGACCTTTTGGCTGGTTACCTAGCTCATAGACCTGTGTGTAAGGGGTCTGGGGACCCAGTGTGGTGTGTAAAGCATTTGTGACCCAGTCTGTGAAGAGGCTTGAGGGGTCTGTGGGCTTCAGACCCATCCCTAGCTCAACAATCGGCCCAGTCCATGCAGAATTACCAGCAGGTAAAAGAGCCTGACAACTGGTGTGGTCGCCTCGCTTTACAGAGGTTCAATACACTTTACTGCTGAGTAGTATTCCCCGTTATGAATGGACAGCAATGTGTTTACTAGTTCATCTACTGATGGATTCTTGAGTGTTCCAAAGTTCTGACTATTGTGAGGATGGCTGCTATGAAAATTCATGTCCAAGGCTTCTGTGGACATATGTTTTTATTTTTCTTGGGTAAATATATAGCAGTTGAATTACTGGGTCATTTGATAAATGTTTGTTTAATTGGGAAAAAAAACCCTGCCAGCTTTTCAAAGTACTGTAGCATTTTATATTTCTATCAGTGAAGGAGTTTGGATGTGTTGTCCCCTCCAAAACTCATGTAGAAATTTGATCTCCAATGTGTTGGAAACTGATTGAGTCATGGGGTGGATCCCTCATGAATGGATTAATGCTGTCCCTGGGGCGGGGGGATTAATGAGTGAGTTCTCGCTCTATTAGTTCCTGCGAGACCTGATTGTTTAAAGGACCCTGGCACCTTCTCTCTCTTCTCTTCTCTTCTCTCTCTCTCTCTCTCTCTCTCTCTCTCTCTTCCTCTTGTCATGTGATCTGCTTCTAGCCGCCAGCTGCTGCCACTTTTCCACCATGAGTAGAAACAGCTTGAGGCCTGTGCCAGATGCAGCTGTCCCAGAATCGTAAGCCAAATAAATCTCTCTTCTTTATAAATCACCCAGTCTCAGGTATTTCTGTTACAGCAACACAAAATGGACTTAAACAATCAGTAACATTTGAAAGTTTCCTCCAAATTATCATTTTTCCCATCTTTTGGTCAGATTGTGTTTCATGAATTTTCAATCTCATTCAGTGCATATTTTAGGATTGTTATACTTCCTTTTGAGTTTCCCCTTTTATCTTTGTCTTTGAAGTCCATCAAGTTTCTAATATTAGATATTAATGTAGCCATACCAGCTTTTTTTCCTTTTTTTGTCTTTTTTGTGACCGGCCGCACCGCGCTCAGCCAGTGAGTGCACCGGCCATCCTTATATAGGATCCAAACCTGCGGCGGGAGCGCTACTGTGCTCCCAGCGCGGCACTCTCCTGAGTGCACTGCAGGGTCGGCCCCATACCAGCTTTCTTGTATGTAGTGTTTCCATGGTATATATTTCTCTGTCCTTTCACTTTCAATGTACTTGTGTTTAAATTTATGGTGCATCTCTTATAGTTGGTGTTTAGTTGTCTTGCTTTTTCATCCAGATTAGCAATTTAATTTATTTAGTCTTCAACATTTTATGCAATCATTCATGTGGCTGAGTTTGCCTACTATCTTGCTATTCATTTTTGCTTTGTCTCTTTGGTTTTTTGTTCCTCTGTTGAGCCTTTCCTGCCTTCTTTTGGGTTACTCAGATATGTTTTTAGTATTTCATCTTATTTCCTCTGTTATTTTCTTAGCTATATCTTTGAGATTGACACTGTTGGCTCTAGGGCTAATAGCATGCATCTTATAATAATCCCCATCTAAGAGTCAGTGTTACAGAATTTCACACTTTGTACCTGATCGTCCACACTTCTCACATCACAAATGTAACAACCTTACAATAGTTTATCCCAGTTTCCACCCCTCCTCCTTTGAGCTGCCATCATATCTTTTACCTGCACATGCTTTATAACCCCACCTTACAATGCCATTTTATTTTATTTTGACAGTAAAATGTATATTAAGAAAATTATTTGTAAGACTAAGGCTGTTATAGTTACGCATCTACTTGCAGTTCTGGTATCCTCTGTTTTCCTGTACAGATCACTTGTATCATTTTTCTTCAGCTTAAAAAATTCTTCAACATTTTTTATAGTGCAAGTCATCTAAGTGTCTTTATTTCACCCTCAACTTTTGTAGAATATTTTGCCAATACAGAATTCTGGGTTGACATTTTTCACCATTTTATATATATCATTGCATTAACTCCCGGTCTTCATTGTTTCTGATAATGTCAGACATTTTCGTATCATCATTTCCTTGTCTGTAACTTGTTTTTTTCCTTCTCCCTGATTTCAGGACTTCCACTTTATGTTGCGTATTCAGCAGTTTCACTACAGTATTGTTAGGTGTGGTTTCCTTTGTATTTATTCTTTTGAGGTTTAATGAGGGTATTCAACCTATAAGTCAAACTATTTAAACTTGGGAAATTTTCAGTCATTACATCTTCATTATGTATTTCCTTCCACTCTATTACTCTTTTCCTTCTAAGACCCCCTCCCATTACATTTATGTCAAATTCTGCAATACTGTGCCATGGGTCTGTCAGTCTCTATTCACTTTTCTCTCATCTTTTTGTTTTCTGCACTTTAATTTGGTTCATTTCTATTGTTCTGTCTTCAAGTTCACTGATTATTTCTTCTGCCATTCTAATTTTGTGTTAAGCCTATCCAGTGAATTTTTCATTGAATTCTTGGATTTTCAGTTCTGTGTTTCTTTGTTTATAATTTCTATGTCTCTGCTGAGATGCCCTAACTATTCTCTCATGATGACCATATTTATCTTTAATTGTTTGAAAGCATTTGCTTTAAATTTGTAAATAAATTTATGCTAGATGTCTTAATATGTTTCCCTGCTAAATTTCATGTTTGAATTATGTTGTGGTTATTTTTCTTCACGTTTTTCTTTGCTTGAGGTTAGTATTGTCCTGTTCCCTTGGATGTCTAGTAATTGTAGATTGCATGAGGGACATCATAGAAGACTGGATTCTGTTATCCTCCTCTGAAAGGTGTTTTATTTTGGTTTTGTTTTTGTTTTTTTTTAGTAAGCATTACTGGTTAATCCCTTTAAACTCATGTAGGCTTGAATTTACATTTTGTTACAGCAGATATGTGAGAAACCAAGGGTTTCCAAGTCACTCTGATTTGACAGCATTCAACCTCAAAACTCTAACCCCTCTGCTTACCTTGTTCAGGGATTGTTTAGAGCTTTCTTTGGGCAGGTTTAGAGTAAGCCACTCTAGACTGTGGTCTTTATTCCTAATATACAGACTTTTGCTGTCTCAATTTGCTGAGCAAACGGATAATGAGGAATTAACGTGCCTCTCCTAGCTGGGCTTGAACTCCACCTTTGTTTGAACTCTAGTATCTCTGCTCCACTCTCAGGACCACAGTAGCCACTAGCAAGTAGCCACTAAGCAAAGCCTCAATTAGTCTTGCTATGGTTATGTACAGCACAGCCCTCAGCTGAGGACTCACGGTGGAGTCTCTGTACTGACATCTCCCTGCTCTCTGTTCCACTCTGCAGATTCCAGCTGCTTCCGCTGCCCTGAATGCTGAACTTTGTCCCTTCAGTTCAGTGAGACTTTCTCTGCTTGGACTCCACTTCACTCCTCTAGTTTGAAACTGTGCCCAGGTAGAGGGCCAGTGTTTGCCTTATAGGATTCCATCATAAGTTTCTCTTCTCTCAGGGATTACAGTCTTATGCTTCATGATGGCAGTGCCCCCAAACAGTTGTTTTCTATATTCTTTCCAGTTTAATGGTTGATTATAGCAAAATAGCTAGTACAGGACCAGCTCTTTTCTACCATCACTAAATTAAAAGTTGTGATATTGTTTAATTTTTTAATTAAAAAGTAGAAAAGAATACATGAGTTTCTCATGTGCTAACTAGCACCCACGTTGCATGCTAGTAATACAAATGTAAGTTAATTATGTTGAAAGTCCATTTTATTTTAAGGAAATACTACTCAATTTAACCATCAGATCTTATACTGAGAAAAAAAATGTTTACAAATAATATTAACCTGCTGATGTCTCTGGAATGTGTCAGCTGATATCACACAGAAAAAAATAAATAAAACAGTCATTTTTAATAATACATGAGGTGCACAAGAAAAACACTTGTCAAAATTGCATAATGTTACCATAGCCCATCTATATATAAATGCATATGTTTATAAAAGTGTATTTCCCCTGTGTTGTGCTAATCTTTTTCACTTGGCATATTTTTAATGGTTTTCCAAATGACCTTTATAAAATGAATCAAGGATCTGACACTGTCCTTTGGAGAAATACAAAGAAAGAATGCTGCTTATAATAACTTTTGTGTGGAAAAACAACCAGAAAATGACAAACAAACACAGAGAATATTAATACTAAAAAAATTAAAGCTGGAAAGTGGAGCCAACTGAAAAATGTTGCCTTTTTGGTAGTAATATTTCTACAGGTCTGTGAAATTCCATTTGTTCTTTATTTTCCAAATCATTGTCTTTATTATTTGTGATCAGATAGATTTTTCAAAACAATTTGCTAGGTATAATACACCACAATTTTCTAAGAGCTGTAACAATGAGAAGCATCTCAAATTAAATTAATAAAATGCACAGAAAATATGTGTAAAAAACATAAATACAAAGAACCTAGAAAAATGCCTGCAATTAGATAAGATGGAAATCTAAGAAGAAATTAAATTTAGTTTGTAATACACTTTTTATTCTTTTCTTTGAGAAAATTACTACTGAAGTGAGGGGTTTTTTCCCCCTGTGATTTAAATGTTAAGCTGCCGGATGTGTGTCTCATGCTTGAAGAGCTTTGCATTATTTAGCATATTAAGAATCACAGAATTTTAAAAAGGGCTCCTTTATTGCCTCAAGGTTCTAAGGAAGTAAACCTTAGCCTGGTACATTTAAAACTTGCAATACACTAGATTTTGCTCATTTTTCCCCCCTGTAGTCAAGTCACATCTATACAATAAATATGGAAAATCTTTAAAATGATCTCATTTTTCTTTTGCTTGAGGAATTAAACCTATCTATTATTTTAAGAAGTTTTTAATAGAGGTCAGCAATCTGGAAGACAACTAAAGATTCAAAATACTTTTTAATCATTGCAAGTTGCTTTTCTTATTTATAACAAAGAATATGCATTTCATAAAGGCAATTCCATACTATTAATCTTATTTCTTCTTTCTTACTCTCTCTGCTTCTGCTGTTGTCCCCACTGTTCTACTCTCATGAGACAAAGGCAATTCTAAGAAGCAACAAGAAGGTCATCGTTTTTGGATCAATATTATGGTTTTTTGTGTCTGTGTATGTGTGTGTGTGCACATGTCTATCTGTGTTAAATATCTGATCACACAGCACTAATTAGTTGTCCTTTCAGCAGTTTGTGGAAAGAGTTGCAGCAGCTAAACTGAAAGCCATAATCAAATAGAAGTTCTAGAGGCACACAGCATTCATAAATCACGCCCTTAAATACAGTTATTTTGCCATTTTAGAAAATGTCAAAGGTGTCAACTCTGTCCAAATATACCGCTTAACAGTGACTATTTTAGTAAACTGACTTGAAATGCATTCAGCCAGCTGACAGTTAGAAGCACATAATCTAGTTCACAGTACAAACAAACAGTTTAAAGGCCAAAATAAGCACTAAACTACGAATTCTCAATGACATGTTACAGTGACCATGGCTGCAACCACAGATCCAAATATAGTACTAATGTGTTCCATCCACATCAGAAATAGATACTCAAAATTTTGGAATGTGATTTTTTTTATATCTAGTTTCTGGTTAAGAAAACAAAAATTATTTAACTACATTCAAAACTGAAGTCAAACATCTAATTGAGGATATTAGCAGTGAATAAATGAGAAATTACAGAAATGCAGGTAATGAGTTGATAACATTCTCTGCTAGTGGCATGGTTAAAACCTACGAACGGTAACTCTGTGGGAACTGCAATCATAAATAGATAAATATTTGTTAACATGACAAGAAACGAGACTTTCCCTTAGCTAGTCAACAAATGAACAAATTGATATTCAAAAATTTAACTGTTGGCAAGTAAAATAGGAATTTAGGTTTGGCCAGGATTATTCCCTCCAAAGCCCAAAGTGTTTAGTTATAGGTAAAATGTATCTAACATTTTGCTGTTTCCTAGAAATGTTAAAAAGCTTAATGGTTTAATATTTGGGGATATTTTAATATAATTGGCAGCAGAAATGCAACAAACCATCCCTGCATTCACTCTGTCCAAACCATGAAGCCACAATCTTTCTACCTGCGACTTTAAACTATGTCACATTTAGGAACCATTCATGAATATTGGCAGTTAGTTGATTGAAAACAATATACTATAATTATACGAAAATGTTCAGTTTATAAAAACATTTTCATGTGTTATTTAATTCGAGTTATTTTGATTAACTTCATTGCCAGTACAGAACTGTAAATATTTATACCATCATGTTGATCTAGTAGCAGTGTCTGGATATTTTGCATTCATAGCATAAAAACTAGATTCATGCATACATGCCTTTCTAATAAAATATTACTGTAATGTAAGAGCAGAAAGATATGTAGTGATTCTTCTCAAGAATAATCTTTAAATGTCACCCATTTCTTCCACAGTTAAGAGGATTCTATCCTTTTATGAAAATCAGCTTCCTTTTTCCTTATTCTTAAAAGTATTAAACTCTCCAACTTAAGCACAATGAAAGAATTCAGAAATTTTAAT
This sequence comes from Cynocephalus volans, assembly GCF_027409185.1. NCBI lineage: Eukaryota > Metazoa > Chordata > Mammalia > Dermoptera > Cynocephalidae > Cynocephalus > Cynocephalus volans. Next base: position 21,891,309 of record NC_084464.1, read on the forward strand.
ATGCTGCTCATGAGCTTTCCCTGGTTATCATCAATTAACACTTTCACTGAACTTAGAACATCCAAAGCTATTTGGAATAATGAATTATTTTATCCAATAGGAAGTCTCTATTGCTAAGAGAAAATTACAGATAGGGATAGAGGGAGTCAATGCCCAGGACCACAATTAAGTGGATTTTGTCTAACATTATGGAAATCAACTCAATAATGCAGGGATGATTTTGCAAGCACCTACTATGTTTATGACACTTTACATAAAGTATTACTAATACTCAAGAAGGGCCTGTCATCTCTTTTTTTTATAGGTGAAGAAACAAAGACTCTAAGATTAGAAACCTTGACAAAGGACATTAAATGACAGAGTCAATATCTGAATTTAAGCCTCCCTGACTCTCCTATTCAGGTTCTACTCCCCCACTAAATTTGCACTCTTCGGAGTTCCCTCTGGCGATCCTCTGCTGAGCATTTCCAGTAGGAAAACAAAGATTAGGGCTGCAGGCAGATGATCTTAGAGTGAAACTAGTTGGCACAAAGGAACAAGAACAGAACTATGACTCAGAGACCTACCTGCAGACCTTCAGCTATTCATGCTATAGAGAAGAAAAAATGAATAATAAGACTCGGCAGAAAATAACAGTGTGAGCTAACTTTGTTGAGCTCATGCTACATACCAGGCTTTACAGCTTTTAAAGTCTCAAGTTAGCTACTAACTTTAAACTTTTTACCACAAAACTGTTTTAAAACACTGCAGTGAGTAATAAAATTTACTATTTAAATGGTAACTCTTTTCTTGAAGACATTATTTAAGTGAAAGAAGCCAAATACTGTCTGATTCCATTTATACAAGGTATCCACGATAGGCAAATTCATAGAGACAGAATGCAGAACGGAGGCTACCAGGGACTAGGGGAGGGGGCTGTGGGGAGTTGTTTAATGTAGTTTCAGTTGTGCCAGACAAAAAAAGTTCTGGAGATGGGTGGTGGTGATGGTTGCACAACCACGTGATGGTATTTAATGCCACTGAACTGTGCACTTAAAAATGGTTAAAATGGTAAACTTTATGTTATCTACATTTTACCACAATTAATTTTATTTCTACTTTCATATTCCTCAAGCCCCAAATGAAATGCTAACAAACTTTAAATGCTGCAGAAAACAAACAAACATAAAAGAATGGGAGGATTTCCAGCTGGGAAAAAATGGCATAAACTCATTTCTCCCTTGTCCTCCCCACTAAGTACAACTGTGAACCCTGGAACTGATGCAAGAGGCAGCCAAAGGAGAATTCCAAAAGGTGTGAAAGGTAGACAAGGTGATTAGAGATCTCAGAACTGGGGCCACAGTGCAGGGCAGGGCATCTAACACTTCACCCTCACCCTACTCAGCAGAAGAAAGCCACTCTCACCCAGCATCTCTCAACCTCCTCCTGTCAGCAGGTAGTAGTCCAGGCAGGCTCGTTCAACCCTCTCTGGAAGGGAAGTTTGCACAGACAACACCAGGTGGGTCCCACAGCACATGTGAGGAGAATAGCCCAGAATCCCCACTGAAGCAAGCATCCAGGGGGAGCAGTCTTCCTCACTGCTGCTTGAGACATCCATCCCGCCCCCACCTAGAGACACCATTTGGCCCAGTCCCACCAGTGGGGAGATCCCACCACTGGTGTCTGACCTAGGAAGCCTCTTAACATCCTGGGGCCGGAGACTGCCTTCCCCCACCGAGAGACACCAGGTGGCCCAGACTGGGGAAACTGTTTCTGTCCCCTCCAGCATTACCAGCAGGGCCCAGTGGGAGCCCTGAGTCATGCAGACCCAAACGGCACAACATTTTTCAAGTGATTAAAGGAAAAAAAATTGTTGACCACAAATTCTATGCCCAATGACCATCCTTCAGCAGTGAAGGGAACAATGCATTCTGAGATGAAAGGAAACTAAAAGAATTTGTCACTAGCAGATCTACCCTTAAAGAATGGCTAGAGAAATTTTCTCAAATAGAAAGAAACTGGTGAAAGAAGGAATCTTGGAGCATCTGGATGAAAAAAAAAAAAAACCAGAAAGAGCATCAAATTTAGCATATATGACATACAATCCTTTCCCTTATGAGATTTATAAATTATATTTGATGATTGGAACAAAGATTATAACACCATGTGTTACTCAAGAAAACAGTGACACCAGGAAACTGAGAAGTCACACACGCCAATAGTTACACCCAGAGCAACCGTTATGAAAACTACTCAAGATATGCCCAATAACTGTAAATAAATCAAGACAGAATCTTAAAAGCTGTTCAAATAATGCACAGGGAAGCAAGTAAACTGGAAGAGGGGAATGAGAAGCAGAGGAAACAATGAGAAAACAAATATTAAAATGGCTGGCTTACGCCCTAACGTTTCAGTGCTTACCTTAAATGTCAATGGTCCCTTTCAATTAAAAAGCAGATATTGGCGAGTGAATTAAAATAAAACGCATGACTGAACTGTATATTATTTAAAAGAAACATACTTCAAATGCAATCGTATAGGAAGATTAAAAGTTTTAAAAATGGAATAAGTTATACCATGCCAATATTAACATTTAAGAAGCAGGAATGGCTATATTAATATCAGATAAAATGGACTTCAGAGCAAAGAAAATTACCAAATAGAGAAAATGTTATATAATGAATAAATTTCAATCTACCAGTAAGACTTAACAATCTTAAATACTTTTTATGCCCAAACATCACAGCCTCAAAAATGCTTGAAATGAAAAGTGATAGAGCTAAAAGGAGAACAGAAAAATTTCCAATTGCAGTTAAGAATTTCAACCGTCTCTCATCAAATGATAGAACTATTAGAAAATCAGAAAAGATATCAATGATCTGAACGGCACAATCAACAAACAGAATCTAATTGAGATACACACACAAACACACCAAACACACATGCACCCCTACATATATATGTAAAGCACTTGTCCCAACAGCAGCTCAGTATGCATTTTTTTAAGTGCCCGTGGACCGTTCACAAATATCATATCCTGGACCAAAGCTCACCAAATTTGAAAGAACTGAAATTATGCAGAATATATTTTCTCATAATGAAATCTAACCAGCAGTTAATAACAGAAAGACAAGAGGAAACCTTTATACCCTTGGAAATTAAATAATGCACTTCCAAATAATCTGTATGTCAAAGAGGAAGTCTCAAAGAAAATAAAAATTGATACAGAACTGGATAAAATGAAAATGCAGCATAGCTGCATTAGAATGCAGCTAAAGCAATGCGGACAGGAAAAGTTTAGCACTAAATGCTTACATCAGAAAAGAAAAAAATCAACAACCTAAGATCTCTCCTCAAGAACCTAGAAATAGAGCAAAATAAATCCAAAGCAAGTGGAAGAAAGAAAATAGTAGTGAAAAACACAGAAACCAAGGAGACTGAAAACAGAAAAACAATAAAGAACATCCATAAAACAAAAGGCTGGCTCTTCAAAAAATCAGTAATGTTGATAAACCTCTAGCAAGACTGACAAAGACAAAAAGAGGGAAGATACAGCTCACCAATATCAGAAATAAAATGCGATATCATTGCAGTTACTGCAGCCATTGAGAAATGAAATAAAGGAATAACTTGAACAACTTTATGCTCATACCTTCAACTACCTAAAAAGAAATGAATCAATTCCTCAAATACTACAAACTACAAACACTCAACTGAGATAAAATAATCCGAATAGTTCTATAACCATTAAATAAATTGAATTTGTAATTTTAAAATTTCAGGCACAGATAGCTTCCCTAGACAATCCTACCAAACATTTACAAGAGAATGAAGAATCCTACACCATCTTTTAAAAGATAGAGAAGAGAGCACTTCCTAACTCATTTATGAGGACTTTATAACCCTGACACCAAAACCAAAGAGAAGACATGAATAACAAACTACAGACCAATATCTCCCAGCAGATTAGATGCAAAAATCTTCAACAAAATATTAACAAATTAATTTCAACAATGTATAAAAATACTTATACACTATGACCAAGTGAGATTTATTTTAGGTACGCAAGATGGTTTCATTGTTCGAAACCCACCATATGAATAGTCTAAAGAAGATAAATCATATGATCATATGTATCCACACAAAACAAAATTTGACAAAAGTCAGAACTCATTTGTGATAACAGAAGTAGCGGGTAATTACCTTAACTAGATAAAAAGCATCTCCGAAAAGCCGACAGCCATTATCACATATAATGGTGAAAGACTGAATGCTTGTTCCAAAGATCAGAAGTAAAATATGGACGTCTACTTTCCCTGCTGCTAGTCAACATAAGGCAAGAAAAGGAAATAAAAAGCATACGGCTTGGAACGTAAAAAATATAACTATTGCTCTTTGCAGATGACATGATTGCCTACATAATAATTTTTAAGAAATCTACCCCCAAATTTCATAGAACCAATTAGTGACTTGAGCACGGCTGCAAGATACAAAATTTATAGCATTTTCAAATTGTTCCAGAGAAAATAAAATACTTAGGAATAAGCTTAACAAAACAAGTATGGGATCTTTGTGCTCAGAATTAGATGTTGTTGAAAGAAATAATACAAGACTTAAGTAACTAGAGTCGTGACATACCATGTTCATGGACTGGAAGACCAAACATAGTAAAGATGTCACTTCTCCCAAATTGTTTTATAAATTTAATGTAAGTCCTATCAATACCCCAGCACGTTTTTTTGTTAGTCACAGACAAACTTATTCTAAAATTTATATGAAAAGGCACAGATCTTAGAATAGATAAGGCAAGCTTGAAAAAGAAAAATAAATGGGAGAAATTAATCTACCTGATATTAGGGTTTACTGTATGTAGCTACAGTAATCAAGCCTGTGTGGTATAGAAGAGAACGAAGAAGCCAGAAAGAAGTCCACAAAAACATGCCCAAGCACTGATTTCTAAGAAAGGTACAAAAGTAATTCAGTGGAACAAAGACAGCCTTTTCAACAAATTATGTTGAAATCATTACACATTTATCAGAAAAAATTATCTAAACATCACTCCTTATATAAAAAATAACTTGGAATGCATTAGCTTTTAGAACAAAAAGAGTAGAAAGAAATCTGGAACTAGGCAAGAAGTTCTTAGACTTGGCATCCAGAGCATGATCCATACAAAGAGAAATTGATAAATTGGACTTGATTAAAATTAAAAATCTTTGCTCTGTGAAAGACCCTGTTAAGACGATGAAAGGCAAACTACAGACTGGCAGAAAACATTTGCAAACTGCATATCCAACAACTATTGGTCTTATTGAATGTGACGTGGATTATGCGGAAAAAGAGTGTCAAGATAATGAATTCTTGGTTTTCCCAACAACTAGTTCAGAACACTTGATAAAAACTTTATTTCACAGAAATTAGTCACACACATGACACCTGATCTGTAAGTATGAAAAAGGTGGGGAAAAGATGTTTTATTAAAAACCTAGGAGAAGGTACATGGAGATACTATTAGTTATGGTTCAAGAAAAAAATGCCATAGTGAAGATTTGCGGAATAAGGCTAAATCTCACATTGGTGGTCTCTGGCTTAGGGCCCATTTATGGCACCCTTTGCTCCTTTTTGAACTATCAAGTGCCTTGGCCTTATATGATGCCCCCACCCTCTCACCTTTGCCTCATCCCCTTTGGGGATGAAATGAGTGTATTTGTATGTGAAGACGGCATGAGTTTGGGGGGCCAGGGGTGGAATGTAGTTGATCAAATTGTGTCCCCCCAAAACTCACTGAAGCTTGAATTGTAGCCCCCAAGTTTTATGTATTAGAAACTTAGCCTCCACTGTGACTGTTAAGAGGGTGGGAAATCCTATTATGGTAATTGAAAGGTGGAGCCTTGAAGTGGTGATTGGATTGTAGGACCAGGCAGGAGTGAATGGATTATAAGTGGTGGTCAGGGGCATGGTTCTGAGGGCTTTAAAAGGAGAGTGAATGAGGAGGTTACTCTCTGCTCTGCCCTCTCTGCTTCCACCATCTTGCAATGTGAGACCTCTGGGTCACTGTCATCACCACCAGATGGACTTTGGACTTCCCAGCCTCAGAAACTGTAAGCAAATTATGTTTTCTTATAAATCACCCAGTTTCGGGTATTTTGTTATAAGCAACAGAAACGGACTAATACATACACTAAGCATATTGAGACACTCATTGTGATCCACCTCAGATATTTGCCTTAAAAAAAAACTAAAGCCTTAAATCTATTAAATTCCAACATAAAATGTTTAAAGTCAGCTTAAAGTTGTGCATTTTGAGGACAATTAGCTGTACTCATTACCCACCAAAACCAGACCACGCCATTGGTCACCTCCTCTCTCCTCTGGCTACAAGTAAATCAAATCCAAGTTGTAAAGTGTGAGAAACAATATGCTTTGATCAAGTTGTTTTATCACTGGGGCCTTTATTACCAAGCTTCAAGATATATCTCATTTCTAATGTATTTTTACAAATATTTGTTTAAAGCCAGTGACATAATTTGATATACATGTATTCTGTGTATAAAATTTCAACACAACATTTCCAGGTATATACCAGTCTATCACATGATATTTAGCTGTCTGAAGGTGAATGTGGTGGTATCGTTAGCTGATGATGTTGACTTACACACAAGGAAGCAGGTCAGGTGTGAAGAAGGAATCCTGAGATTTATAGGAGACCTGCTTCTAATGAAAGCAAGAGTTCCAGGACTTAACCCTGGTGATCAGTGGAGTTGTATTTGGCCCAACAAGGCATAATCTCCAAGGGACTTGGAAAGCTCCAGTCACAACTTAGGAAATATCTCTCACTCTCTATGAAGCTCTGTGCTGCCATCTGATAGGCAGAACAAGACAGAAAGGCAGATGTCATCCAGGAAAACAAGCAGTGTAGGCTTTGGATCTGGTCATAATGATAGGGACCCAGCATCCTTCTCCTAAAGCATCACTGTTTCTCTGAGCTGTGCCCTCAGCCCCACACTCATCACTCCACACACTCTGCCTGGCCGGACTCAACCACATAGCAGTTTCAGCTACAGTCTCCATGCTTATGCTGCCTTTATGGACAAATTGTCCTTCCCTTCTCTCCTGCTCTCTCCTGAGCTTCACATCCATTTTCCCAATGGTCTTCTGAACATTTCCATTTGAATATAATGCAGAAACCTCAAACCCAGTAGGTCCAAAATCAAGCTCATGTTTTTTCCTCTAATCTTTTCTCTCCTCCTTTATTTCCTATCACCCGCTGGTTGATATCCACATCTGCCCATGTTAAAAGCTTAGGAATCATCCTTTACTATTCCTCGCCATCCATATCCAATCAATCAACAGTGTTGTTCTTATTCTTATGGTCATTCCATTGCACCTCTTTAATACTTTATGAATTTATATTCTCTTCTCCAACTTTACTCTCTGTCCTAATCGAGGACATCATCTTTTACTTTGACTATTCTAAACTTTTCCTAACTGACCTGGTGCTCAACTCGCCATCCTCAAATAAAGCCTCTTAAAAGCTACCAGAGAGATCTGCCTAAAATAGAAATTAAAATATATCATTTCCCTTCCTAAGATCCTCCAGTGGTTGCCCAGTATAGAGCGATTTTTGAACAGCCACTATGGACACAAAAAGACAGTGGAAAAAATAGTAAGAGAAAATTATTACTAACCTAAAACTTTATACATAAATAAACAATCTATCAAAAGTGGGGGACAAAAAAAACCCCACTTTCAGCCATACAAGGACTAAGAGAGATCCAAACTCCAAATGAATTGCTAAAGATTTATTTTGGCACGCAGAAAAATGGAACCAGAGTGAAGACATGCTATATTTAAAATATTATAAAGCACAGATATCGGATCATACGAGTCAGTAAATTAATTTTCTATTTAGTAAAAAAAAAAAAAAAAAAAAAAAAAATCCTAAATTTTGTGTTTAATAGAAAAGTGGAATTGACAGCATAGGTAACAATAGCAAGAGTAAGAGGAATTGTTTAGTGTGTAGTTGAAGCTTCTAAAAGTCTTTGTCATTCCAGGGAGAGAACAAAAATATGGAACGAACTTAAGTTTTTAAAGATAATTTATAGTTAAATATGTAGATGAGAAAATTAAGGATAATATCCAATAAAAATAAAATAAAATCTACAGATAACAAACAGAAGAAGCTAAACAAAATAAAGAAAAATTGGGGTTAAAGAGAAAGTCAGGAAAGGAAGTGTTTTTCAAAAGCAACGAAATAGGTTCGCCCTACCGTCCCCGCTGCTGCCGCTGCCGTGAAGGGCGAGCGCCGGGCCGCCCGCGCGTCCTCCGGAGACCGAGCCGGCGCCGGTGACTGTTGCAGAAACCGAGGCGCCGGGGCCGCTCTAGCGCGCAGGCCGAGAAGGACGAGGAACGGAGCCCCGGCCGCGTCCCCCGGGTCGCAAGCGGTGGCGTCGCTGAGGAGGCCCCGAGCACGTCCCGCGGGCCGGGCGGCTCGCAGGAGGCCCTGGGCTCCGCGTCGCAGGCCGCCCCCTCCGCGGGTCCCAGGACCCAGAAGCAGCTAGAGCTGAAGGCGGCCGAGCTGGTGCAGTTCTTGCTGGTTAAGGACCGGAAGAAGATCCCGGTCAGGCGGACCGACGTAATGAAGCACGTCGTCGGAGACTACAAGGACCTCTTCCCGGACCTCCCCAGACTGGCTGCCCAGCGCCTCCAGTACGTCTTCGGGTACCAGCTGGTGGAGCTTGAGCCCGAGAGCAACCCCTACATCCTGATGGACGCCCTGGAACCCGTGGAGGAGGATGCCGAGGTGAGGGGCGATCAGGGCACACCCACCACCGGCCTCCTGAGGATGGCTCTAGGGCTTATCTTTATGAAGGGCAACACTATCAAGGAGACCGAAGTCTGGGACTTTCTGCGGCGGTTGGGGGTGTACCCCACCAAGAAGCACTTAATTTGGGGGGATCCAAAGAAACTCATTACTGAAGACTTTGTGCGGCAGCGTTACCTGGAGTCCCGGCGGATACCCCACACTGATCCTGTAGACTATGAATTCCAGTGGGGCCCGCGAACCAACCTAGAAACCAGCAAAAGGAAAGTTCTCAAGTTTGTGGCCAAAGTGCATAATCAAGACCCCAAGGCCTGTGAAGCTTTGTCAGATGAGGAGAAGAGGGCCCGACCTGCGCCTGAGCCTAGTGGCCGAGCCCCATCCTCTTGAAATCTGAAATGGATTCAGAGGGACTCCTGGGACAAGGGTCTGGGACCCAAAGACACAGTGCTGAAGGAATTAGGGATAGGAGGGACGGAGGGAGCATATTTCTGTAACGCCTAAATGTGTGTAGCTTTAGGATGTGTTGGCAGAGTTTTGTTTGTTTAATATTGTGAGTTGTTTGGTTCCAAATTTTCACTTATAAACAGATTAGAAGAGCATTTATTTTGTTTTGATTTGTTTTATCTTTTTTGGTATAAAATTTTTGCTAGCTTAGTAACTGGAAAACTGTACTATGATCTGGAACAGATATTTAGGAAAGAACACGAGTAAATTGCTTTGGTGCCAGGAAAATAAAAGCAAAGTAGCTATTATCTGGTCTCTTAACTACTTCAGTTTGTGAGCAAAAATAAAAGTCTTTATAATGTACATAATATATTTTCTCTAGATAATTTTTTTATATTCACAATTACTCAGCTCTGTTGCTGACGACTTATTTCCATTTTTTTTCTTTTTTTGCTACTGTAGTTATAATAAATACTGTATTTTGAAGCAGGTAAGCAGAGTTTATTAAATTGTAGGACATGAGAAAATTTTATAATTCAAAACCAGTATCTTTAAAAAAAGTTTTTGCTACATGTTATTAAGGTAGTGTGTTTTAGAAGTTGCTTTACTTTGTGTATATGTGCGTATATGTATGTATGTATATTGGATCATGATGTAAAATCTAATCTCTCACTGTGGGTCCCAGAAAAGTTTATAAAACAGTGGCAAAGTGATTAACGAAGCCTGCTCGGGAATCAGACTGCCTGGGTTCAGATATGAGTTGAGGTAGGTTCCTTAGCCTGTGTACCGACATTTCCTGATGTGTAAAGTGGGCTGATGATGCCTATATTATGTGTGCTAGTGTGATAATTATATATGGAAATTTATATAGTTCTTGGCATGGTCCTTGGTGTGGAGGATTTAGTTCTTTGTTCCTTAAAAAAAATTTTTTTTTTCTAAAGATGGCCGGTAAGGGGATCTTAACCCTTGACTCAGCACCTCACTCTCCCAAGTGAGCCATGGGCCAGCACTTGTTCCTTAAACTTTTTAAAAATCTTTTTTTTATTCTCCTTGGTCTGGAGCTGCTTTTTTTTTTTTTCTCTTCTTCTTTAATTATCTTCTAAATCATTGCTAGAAGAGCAATTACTGGTTGAAAAGTTACGACTGTATTTTTCTAGTCTGGCTCCATTTTATGGTTTTATAGAAAAATATGACGGGTATGGTGAGTACAGCCCTCACAGAACAATAAGAGTAGGAAAGCTCGAAGGTCTCCCCCAGGCTTTGAGAGAGCATTATAGATAGTGAAAAGTGGGTGTGTTTTGAGGTTGTCTAAAAAACCAGGTTTGAGTTATGGCTCATGCTAACTCGCCAGCATGGTGATTTAGAGGTAGGTCTTAAGTTCTTTGAATCTCAATTTCTTTCTCTGTTAAATGGGATAAATAATAACTATGTTATAGCTTGTTATATAGATTATACGAGCCAGAAGAAAAGTTAATTGTCTTGTTTTCCTCCATAATCCCTAGCAAAATGCTGTTTATATTCAGAGATTCAACACATGTTTTATTCACTGAGTGATAGGTATAGTTGTTTTGGGGGGAAGTGATGCAAATTAACCAGGAAATGAGGTGTCAGTACTTTGCTCAGGATAAAAAAGAAATGTGAACTTCACCCACACAACTAACTGTCATCTAGAAAATCTGTGGGGGCTATGTGGTGAGAAAGGGGGAATGTGATAGGTTGCTGGGTTTTATTTCGTTCTGTTGAATTGGGATTTGCATCAATGGATTATAGTTGGTCCTTGAAGGCATTTCTTCTTGATCTGCATTTTATTTCAGTGTCTAAGTTACCTTCTGAGATCAAATTGGCCTGCATTTTATTTCAGTATGTAAATTACGTCCTGCCTAGTGGGTCCCCTTACCTCACTGACTCTGCTTTCTCCTCCTCATGTGCTCTAATATTCATGTTTTCATCTTAATGGTGAAAATTATCATTACCCAGCACTCACTGCCAGTTACATCTGAGGCAAACATCTTCTCCCATGCTTTTCTCAAAGTGATATTAACAATTTCCCATCAATGAGTTACCATTTTGTTTTAGGTTTTAAAGTATAAAACATTAGAGACTAAATCGAGCCCTTATTTCTTTTTCTTCTCACTCTCCCCAGAAGTAGTAAAAGTCTGTGGTTAGCATGCCACTTTATAATTTTAAAATTTTACTATGTTCGTTTATATACATAAACTATATGGTTATATTGTGGGCTTTGACAGTTTATATAAGTTGTATATTGTAACCTTTTGCAACTTAATGTTTTCACTTACCATTAGTTTTCGAAATTTAGCCATATTCCATATAGTGTAGATCTGATTCATTCATTTTAGTTCTTTCATATAGGGGAGAAAATAAGTTTGTTTATCCATTCCCTAGTGGCGAGGCAGTTAGGTTCTTTACAGTCTTTTGCTATTTGCAGGCAATGCACAGGTCCTTAAGCACGTGAGCCAGAGCTTCTCCTGCCAGAAACATAGAGCAATCGGGCTATTGCCAAATTGCCGTGGAGCTTGTATCAATAGCACTCCCACCCCTTGTGAACATTTGGCCTTAGCAGCATCTTTTCAGCCATTCGGTGGATGTGTAGTGATAATTGGTTATGGTATTAAATTGCACCTTTTGCTTATTAGTGATGTTAAACATTTTTGCTTTTGTTTGTTGGACCAGGTTTCAAATCCATTAGACCCTTTTTAAATTTTAATTAATTTGTAAGACTTCTTTATATGTCTGCACATTAATCCATTGTCTGCTGTATCTAATGCAAATACCCTCTCACACATTTTTACCGTTTTTTTTTTTTTTTTTTTTGGTCATATACATGATTTGGTTTTAATCTGTCACAATCATCAGTGTTTTAAGGGTTGGGTTTTTTGAATAGTGCTTTAAAGAATTCTCCCTAATACTAATATTGTAACAGTGTTTTCAATATTTTTTTGTTAAGTATTCAAAGTTTTGATTTTCACACTTAATGTTTTTAATCTGTTTTTGTGTATGATGTGAAGTATGGATATATATTTGTATTTTTCCTCCATGGCTAGCCTAACAATTTTTCATAGTTTATCTATTCTACACTGATTTATAACACCCTTTCTATTCACAGTGTCTACATATAAATAAATTTTTGGCTAGGACTGAAAAAAAAAAAAGCAAAGAAATAGGATGATAAATATAAAATGGGAAGAAGATGTTTTCAGGCTGGCCAGTTAGCTTAATTGGCTAGAGTGTGGTGGTGATAACACCAGGGTCCAAGGTTCAATCCCTGTGCTGGCCAGCCACCAAAAGGACAAAAACAACCAAAGTAAGGAAGATGTTTTCAACAAGTACAAATACAACAGTAACAAGAATAATTTCAAAAAATTTAAACTTATCAATTAAAAACACACATTATCTACTTGTCTTGAATATAAAAATAAAATCAAGATTCATGCTGCTAAGACAAACCCAAACAGTACCATAGACATATTTTAAAGTTTTAAAATAAAGTGCAGAAAAATAATATTAAAATACCTTTGAAAAAACAATTCATGTGGGAGTATTTATATCAGAAGAATAGAATGTAAATTCAAAAGCATTAATAGACATAAAGAAAGAGACGACATCTATATGAAAAGAATAACATCCCCAAAACTCTAACAATTATAAACTTGTACACACTTGATGGATTTAAAATTTCTAAAGCATTATCTGACAGAATTATAATGATAATGAACAGATATAATATAAAAATATATAATTATAATGAACAGATCTAGACATGATTGGTGATTTATCAAATAAAAAAGACTGAAGATAAACGAAATGAGATAATCGAAAAGATTAAAAAAGTAACCCTGAGGAAAATAAGAGTAGGCCAATAAAAAAGCTAAGATAAATATGAGAAAGCAAAATCGTACACAGAAAAAAAATTAGTGGAGTGGTTTCATGGAGACAAGTGCAGCAGATGTATGTTGAAAAAAATGAGTGAAAAGATCAAACTGAAGCAAAACTAATAAAAGAAGCAAAGAAGGCAAGTATTAATCAATGTTGGAAATGAAAAAAGGAACGTAACTATAGATTTAGTTGTATTTCCAAATTATAATAATATTTTTATTTTTTTAAATAGATACATAAACACCTATCAAACAATACACAAAAAACACACTGGTTTCCTCCAGGGACAACTAGGTTGCTGAGAGGCAGAAGCGAGAGGCAGAAGTGGAGGCAGATTTTATTTTGAACAATGTGAATGTATTGTCTGTTCAATAAAACTTTAACTGAAGAAAATAAGCTTAAAAATTACAAATATAATATAATGCCATGACCAAGTCAACTCAGCTCATTTTTTAAAATATGAACTCAATTAAAAAATGGAATTATTGGATAATCAATAACAATCAAAAATTAAATTAAAAAATGTGTTTCCCTCCACTCACTCCTCCTAAGAAAAATGACAAAAATTACCGCCAGAACTCTTACAAATCAATGAGAAGAAAAAAAAAATGACCCAAAGGAAAAAATGGACACAGTACAGGAACAGGCAATGGCAATTCACAGAAGATAAAACCCAAATGGTTAACAGAAATATATGGTGCGGGCGAGACAAAAAAAGCTCAAATGTGCTTGTATTTAGGAGAATTCTAATTAAAGAGATATCATTTCATTGCATTGGCAAAATTTAAAAAATCTGACAGTACATGGGTGGAAAGGGTGTGGGTCAAAGCAATTCTCCTACATAGCTGTTAGGAAAGAATTGACACATCTCTTGGCACAGTGCGGTGTCACTTTTAGAAAATGTGTGCCCTGGGATTCAGGGATTCCTCTCCTGGATGTATATTCTCAAGTGAAATTCTCACCTGTGTGCACAGGATGACATGCTCAAGAATAATCATCATAGCCTTGCTTACAGTAGAGTTAACCGGAAACAACGTAAATCACAAGAATAAATAAATTTTGTTACAATCATGCAAAGGACGTCTATACAGCAATAAAATCAATAAACTAGAAAGAGACAGGTATAGAGATAGATGAGTCTCAAAGACAATGTTCCGAGAAAATAAAAGTTGCAGAAGGTGTGAAGTATGATACATCTATATAAAGCTTAAAATGATAAAAAGATTATACATTGTTTATGATTACATATATACAGAAAACATATTCAAATATAGATGGAAATTATCAGTCACAAATCAGAGAGGGCTTGGAATGGAGTTCACACAGGGACTTAATCACATGTAAGACGTGTTTTAAAAGAAAAGATGTGAAGCAAATAAGGTAAAATAGTAAAAACTGGCAAAGCTGGGAACTGGGTACTGGTGTATGTTATGTTACTTTCTGTATGACATGTTTGAAATATTTGATAATTTCAAAAATAAAATTAAAGGCTTACTCCAGGGCTTATTACCAGTGGCAATACTTGCAGTGGCAGTGCTATGTGGGTAGCACTACATCTGTTCCTTTACTGCAGTCATTGCCAATCTATCCCCTACTATTGCTACTAGAGGACCCACCTCCTTAAAGAAACTTGTAATCTTTCCGTAAAGGAAATAACCCTTTTGTGAAAAAGATAACAATCTCTAATATATCTCTTCTATAAAGGGGAACTTTTATAGATGGAATATTTTTTAAAACTTTACTTGTTTATTCAGTGCTTGATTAAACCAGTCTTTGAAAACAAAGAACTATATAATAAAATTAACTACATTATTTGAGAACTTTCTTTTGAGAACATTTTCTTTCGTGGCCATGTTTTGGTTACCAATCTTGCAAGCATGCAAGAAAGATTAAAATCTAAAAATAAGAACCAAAAGAAGTCAAACTATCCAAAAAAAAAAAACCCAAAAAACTAAAAAACATATTTTTATTTTTTTATTAATATCATTTTTTTAATATTCTAGGATGTTGTTGTGGAGCAGTTGGTGGGGGGGAAGGGGAAGGAAATGGGATAGAAGAAGGAGGAAAGAGGAGGAGTGGGATTGAGGCCTGTCACACCACCCCCCCATTACCATAGGGGAGACCAGGTGGCTTCCTGCAGTGTCTTGGTCATTGCTGGGCTGGGAGCAGATGTCCAGAGGTGTGGCAAAAGCCCTCACCCCACCAGCTCGGGAACCCTGGGCCCTTCTTGCTGCAACTCAGTGGTCAGTGGTTGTCACTGAGCTGGTTGTGCATGTCGGACCAGTGTGGCCGAGGCCCTCAGCCCCCACCCTCAGGATTAGTTGTGGGTGTCAGGTGGCATGGCTGAGGCCCCTGGCCATCCCCCCTTTCTGGTTTGGTATCCCAGGGGTCTTCCGGACCTTCTAGGTGCTATAGGTATTCTTTGGTGAAATGGGACTTTTGCTAGTTAATATGAAACTTTGTCTCTGGTTGTGAGTACTTTGTTTTTACTTTCATTTCTGTGTTGGATTATTTGCTGTTCCCACCACTTAAACTCAGCACTGGAACTAATTTGCTGTCCTTTGCTTACGTCTACAATGGGGGATCTTCCTGTGGGGACCAGTACTTGAGCTGTGTGGTTGAGCTAAACTGCTGCTTTGCTGCTGTTTCTCTAGGGAAGGCTTTCTGGGCAGCTCAGGGTTTAATGGATGACTTTACAGGTACTTCTGGCTCTCATGAGATCCTGTATATCAGGGTTGTGTAGAAACTCTGGTCTGGGCCTGAGTTTTTTCATCAAACTGCACCCCTTGCAATTCTATATTCCTGACCAGTCTCCTCTGAGTGGTCCTGTGCTGAGTGGGGTGCAGATCAGCTGTCCTTGCTGTGCCCCACACAGTGTTCCCCCAGTGGGCCCATTCCCCCCCCACCTGTGCTGCAAACACTTCCCATGGGATGGGCCGTGCTTCAGTCCCTTGCAATGACTCACCAGCCTGTGAGTGGCTCCTTTTTTTCAGTTGTTGTTGCTCCTTTGTCCTATGTGGGTTCACAGGAACCCTGTTAGTTGTCTTGCTGGCCTGGGGGCCACCAAGGCCCTCTTCTCCCCTGCTGCCTCCAAGAACTTCATCTGAAGGGCCCAGCTCTGGCCTTTGCCAGCTCCTGTTTCATGCACTCAGCAGCTCCAGCCCGGACATGGCTGGGGCTCAAAACAGTCAGAGCGGTTCTTTCTTTCTCTCATTGTGGCTTCTCCGGCCTTCGGGCACTCCATGGGTCTCTCCTCCTTTTCCCTGAGCTCTAGGTGCCCCAGCTTGGCTGTTGTTGCTTCTTTACAGTTGTAATTGGTTGATTTGTGGGAGACAGTGATGCTGGGGACCATCTATTCCACCATCTTGACCAAAAGTCCATATTTTTAAAATACTAAGGCCGTAGTGAAAGACTCATGTTTCAAGGAAGTAATTTTATATTTACTTATGTAACAGACGATGTGATGTGAAAACTCATATTCCTGTCAATGATTACGTTCTTTTTAAGTGATATGGTATATAAAATAATTAATATTAATAATATTAAATAATTAATATTAACATTGACAAAGACTTAATACTTCTTACCCAGTTTTATATAACACAAACTGAAACATTAGCAATAGAATCCTGGGGGGAAATAAAGTCAATCAACCCTGAGAAGAGTGTGGGGCAGACACAGCTTCTTAATCCACTGGGGCACAGGTGTTTTTCTCTGCTTCTTTCTCTGCAGAGTCAGCTGTATTATTGATGCCTGATTCTGTTTTCTCTGCTTTAGCCATTAAACAAACTAAAATTCAGGCGAAAGCCAAGTGTGGCTTTCCTTGTTTTTGTGTTCATCCGAATATAAGGAAGTTTAATCACCTATTAAGAAACAAATCTGTTATCTAAAATGTTGACAATATTACATATGCAGGTAATTTTTCTTTAGAACAATGAGACAATTGGAAGAATTGAAAAGGTCAATAATTCTGTTTTCGGAACCTTTTGTTTGGTTGTGAATTATGAAAAATGCATTTCTTTATATTAACCTATTTACATAATTCCCTCAGATACGGCCATTTGCTCTATATGTATTAGTTTTTTTCTTGTTTCAATCTATAATTTTCTTTATTTTCTTCTTCCAGATAACACTGTTGTCTAACATTCGTAGTGGGATGGAATTAGCAAATATTTATTGAGTATTTACTATCTCCAAGAAATAATATTTTAAGTTCAAAAAGAGATGACAAGATTATAGAATCTAGTGGTAAATGAATGGAGGATTGTTATGCATTGTTTGAAGCTTTTCTCCATGTTTAAAATTTTTATAATAACTTGCTTGGAGACAATAATCAATCATATGAGAAACGAAATATTCTGAAAAGTGAGGAATTGACAGAAAAAGTTTTCTGGAAAGGAGTTATAGTCTCTCTTTCCTGCATAATTTTTCCTCTTGCATCCTTACACACGTGTGCAAAGGGGGCTGAATCCAGGTTGTCTGCAGCTTTCTTCCTATGCTCAGGGTGATGTTCCCCAGTACTGTCCCTGACATCACCATGAGAGAGCACGTGAGGTCATAATGAGGCCATGTGCCCTGGTTCTGCCAGCCCCTCTTTGACTGTGGCAGATTCCTACCACTGACTGACCCACCCGGGGGGAAATGGTCAGGATTTACCTGGGTTGACATGTTTCCTCTAATGTCTTCTAAGGCTGCATTGCAAAAACCACTTTTCTGTTTTGTCTCTGCACTGCCTGTCTTTTCTTTTCCTAATTCCAAGTCATTCTTTTTTTTAGTAACTCCAGCATTTATTTGTTCTGAAACTTTGCATCTGAGAAAACTCGCATTGGAAAAATCCACATAGTTTAGAATTACACATGAGGAAAAATGGGATTTCCAGATAAGAATTTTGTTTGTTTTCATCTTCATGAAAGAGAAGCACCTACATTCCTACTTATTCTGCCTTAAATTAGAAAATGACACATCTTGCATACTGCTACTAATGTCATTAATAAGACTTACCCACTCCCCTGTGAAATACACGGACGGCGAAAATGTCTATTATTGTTTATCAAATAATAACATTAGTGGAAAATTACCTACATCTCTAATGGATAATGGCCAACTGGGCTCTGCAAATAAATCATAATATTACTTTTTTCCCCACAACATTTCTTTTTTAATGGGAAGTCAGAAAACAAAAAGAGGAAAATTTTATAGTATGTTCATATTCAAGTAGGTTTTGCCAAATCAAATTATTCTAATGTTGTTGAACAAATAACCACTTTTCTGACCTTGTAAACTTAAGTATCACTTCTTGATTTAATCTCAAATATAATTCTCTTTATGATTAATACCAGTACTATCTAAATTGTCTTCTATAAAAATAAATTTAGTACTAACTTTCCAGGTTGTCATTTGTAGAAGAGCAAATTTTGGGTAACAATCAGTGGAAAAGTTAGTTAAAAGTTACAGATACCTTTCATATTATCTATACCAAAATTTCTTTTCTCTTATGGCAATATTCTAATTTTTAATTTATTTTGACTCAGTACAGTATTCAAGTTACCAATTTTAAAAATATTTTGTCACGAGTTTTTTATAAAATACTCAACTGGTAGTACGATATCTGTTAATCTTCAAAATTTGGGTGATTTTTCAACAGCTTCTTTGCATTCATTTATAATAGTTTTCCTTTTCAGGTTTGTTTATATAACTGATTCTGATCTTTAGAAGCTTTTAAAAACTTTTGATGCCTGAGCCTCCCACTCACCCCCTCCCAAATCAATTAAATCAAAATCTCTGGGAATAGGGCTCAGGCAGTAGCATTTTTAAAACTTCTCATATGATTCTACTATGCAATCAGATCTATCCTAGGATGGTGCTGTCTCCACAATGAATAGAAAGGCACATGTTGAAAGAAATTCTGCCTCCAGACTGCAACATCGAAGTTCTGCCTGAGTTTCCAGCCTTTGGACTCAAGACTGCAACATCAAGTTTTACCTGAATTCTTGACTTGCCAGCCCCCACAATTCTATGAGTCCTCCCGCACCTTTTTGAAGCTCACCCTGAACTGCTCTCACTACTGCCAAGAAGAGAACTCCTAGGCTCCCGAGAGCTCACTACCATCTACAGCTCTGAAAGCTCATAAAAATTTGGGGAAAAAGAAAAAGTATGTAGAGACTTCCAGTCAAGATGGTGGAATAGACGGTCCCTAGCATCACTCTCTCTCACAAATCAATGATTTAAACTATAAAAACATAGCATCAAGTGCATACGGAATGGGGAGACGTCCAGCAGGGGAGGCAGAAGCTCGCGGACACCACATGCTCTGCGGGGCCATCGTCACATGATCTGGCAGATAGGCTTCACTGCCACCACCAGCTCGATTCCCAGCCTGGCCCAGTGCACACAGAGTGGGGAGACGTCCAGCAGGGGAGGCAGAGGCTCCACAGAAACCGCACACCCTATGGGGCCTCCACTGTGTGATCCAGCAGGTAGGCTTCACCGCAGGCACCCGGCTCCATTCCAAGCCAGGCCTAGTGCACTCGGAGCAGGGAGACGTCAGGCAGGGGAGGCGGGAACTCCACGTGGACCACACTGCAGACGCGTGATCCAGCAGCCCGGCCAATGTGTACGGAGAACTGAGTCATCCAGCAAGGGAGATTGAAGCTCCGTAGAGTCCACACACCTTATGGGGGGGCCACCACCATGCAATCCAGCAGCACGTAGGCTTCACCACTGCCACCTGGCTCCATCCCAAGAACGGCTTAGCACACGTGGAGCACGGAGACATCCAGCAGGGGAAGGGGAAGCTCCCCAGAGACCACATGCTCTGAGGTGCCTCTGCACATCCCAGCAGCCTGGCTCAGAGCACAGGAAACAGGGAGAAGTCCAGAACGGGAGGTGGAAGCTCAACAGAGACCACACACCCTGCAGTACCGCCCTGTGATCCAGCAGCCCAGCTGAGTCCAAGCTGACCAGAGAGGTGGCTCCCTGGAGAGGCCCAAAACCCAAGGCGGCCACACATGCAAGGCACTAGTGGCCAAATGTGCAGTCACTGAGGTAGCCATGCCAAATTGGCAACCACAGCAACATCTTAGTCAGTCAAGAGTGTCAAACCTGTGGACTATGAAACCCCATGCTACAATGAATAAACATCAAAGAAAAGATACCAGAAATACAAAAAATCAAGAAAGTACACTACCAAAGAATAATAACTCTCAAGCTCTAGATCCTATAGAACAAGAAGCCCTTGAAATGACTGACAAGGAATTTCGAGTGATAATTCTAAAGAAAGTGAATGAGATACAAGAAAACTCAGCTAGACATCATGATGAAATGAGGAAAAGTATATAGGACCTGAAAGAAGAAATGTACAAGGAAATCAATGCCCTGAAAAAAAATGTAGTAGAACTTGCCGAACTGAAGAAGTTATTCAGTGAAATAAAAAACACAACAGAGAGTTTAACCAGCAGGCTTGCGGAAGTTGAAGAGAGAACTTCTGAACTTGAAGATGGGCTGTTTGAAATAACACAAGCAGACAAAAAAGAAGAAAAAAGAATCAAAGGCATTGAAGAACATCTGAGAGAGATATCAGACAACCCTAAGTGTTCAAAAATCTGAGTCATGGGTATTCCAGAAGGGGAGGATAAAGGAGATTGCATTGAAAACATATTCAACAAAATAGTGGCAGAAAACTTCCCAGGTATAGGAAAAAATGACAGATATTCAGGCCCAGGAAGCTCAACGATCTCCGAAGGTATTCAACCCAAAAAGGTCTTCTCCAAGACATGTTATAGTCAAATTGGTAAAACTCAAAGACAAAGAGAGCATCTTAAAGCTGCAAGAGAGAAGCATCAAATCACCTATAAGGGAGCCCCAATCAGGCTAACATCAGACTTTTCATCACAAACCCTAAAATCCAGAAAGGAATGGGATGATATATTCAAAATACTAAAAGACAGAGATTGTCAGTCAAGAATACTCTACCCTGCAAGGCTATCCTTCCGAAATGAAGGGCAAATAATAAATTTCTCAGACAAAGAAAAACTGCAGGAGTTCACCACCACACGACCACGCTTACAAGAAATTCTCAAGGGAGTACTGGGTTTGGTTCCTGAAAAATAACTACCACTGCCATAAAAACCCAAGAAAAATCTAAACACACTAGTATAATAAAAATGGCATTCATGAAGAGAAAACAAACAAAAAGTCTATCTACAACCCAAGGAACTAAAAAATATGGAAAACAAACAGTAAATCAAAAAGAAAGGAACAAAAGACACCTAAGACAACCAAACAATAATCAATAAAATGCTAGGAATAAATCAACACTTTTCAATACCAACTCTTAATATAAAAGGCTTAAATTCCCCAATCAAAAGACACAGACTGGCTGACTGGATTAAAAAGGAGGACCCAACTATATGCTGCCTTCAAGAGACCCACCTCACCCATAAATACTCACATAGACTAAGAGTGAAAGGATGGAAAAAGATTTACCATGCAAACAGAAAAGAAAAACGAGCTGGAGTAGCTATTCTTATATCTGATAAAATAGACTTTAAAAACCATAAAAAGAGACAATGAGGGACACTACTTAATGATAAAAGACTGATCCATCAAGAAGACATAACAATCATAAATATATACAAACCCAATGTTGGAGCAGCCAGATTTACAAAATAAACTCTATTAGACCTAAAGAAGGAAATAGACACTAATACCATAATAGCAGGGGACCTGAACAACCCACTGTCAATATTGGATAGATAATCTAGGCAAAGAATCAGCAGAGAAACACAAGATCTAAACAATACTCTAGACCAATTGGACTTTATATCAACAGAACATTCCATCCAACAACCTCAGAATAGTCATTCTTCTCATCAGCACATAGGTCAATCTCCAGGATAGATCACATATTAGGTCACAATTCAAGTCTCAACAAATTCAAAAATATTGGAATTATCCCATGTATTTTCTCACACCACAATGGATTAAAATTAGAAATCAATAACAAACGAAATTCTGGAAACTATACAAACACATGGAAATTAAAGAGCATTCTACTAAATGACATATGGGTCTAAGAAGAAATCAAGCAAGAAATCAAAAAATTTATTGAAACTAATGAAAATAATGATACATCATACCAAAACCTGTGGGATACTCCAAAAACAGTACTAAGGGGGAAATTTATTGCATTAAATGTTCACCTGAGAAGAATGGAAAGATGGCAAGTGAACAACCTAACACTTTACCTTAGAGTAGTAGAAAAACAAGAAAAATCCAAACCTAAATTTAGCAGACGGAAAGAAATCATTAAGATCAGAGAAGAACTTAATGAAATTGAGACCCAAAAAACAATACAAAAGATCAATGAATCAAAAAGTTGGTTTTTTAAAAGATAAATAAAATTGACAAACCATTAGCATTGGCTAATAAAAAAAAAGAAGAGAGAAGATTCAAATAACAAAAATTAGAAATGAAAAAGGCGATATTACAACTGATTCATCCGAAATACAAGGAATCATTCGAGACTACTATAAACAACTATACGCCAACAAGTTTGAAAATCCGGAGGATATGGATAAATTTCTGGACACACACAAGCTTCCAAAACTGAGCCATGAAGACGTAGAAAATCTGAACAGACCAATAACAATAAGGGAGATTGAAGCTGTTATCAGAAGGCCCCAACAAAGAAAAGCCCAGGACCAGATAGATTCACAGCAGAATTATACCAAACATTCAAAGAGGAATTGACACCGATTCTTTACAAACTATTCCAAAAGATTGAAACGGACGCAAATCTCCCAAACTCATTCTATGAAGCAAACATCATCCTGATACCAAAACCAGGTAAAGATACAACCAAAAAAGAAAACTACAGGCCAATATCCTTGATGAATATAGATGCAAAAATCCTCACTAAAATACTAGCAAACAGAGTACAGCAACACACACGTAAAATTATTCACCACGATCAAGTGGGATTCATCCCAGGGATGCAAGGTTGGTTCAACATATGCAAATCAATAAATGTGATACACCATATTAATAAAGTCAAACACAAGGACCATATGATCATCTCTATAGATGCTGAAAAAGCATTTGACAAAATAAAACATTCATTCATGACAAAGACCCTCTATAAGTTGGGTATAGAGGGAAAGTATCTCAACATAATTAAAGCCATATATGACAAACCCACTGCCAATATCATCCTGAATGGGGAAAAGCTGAAAGCTTTTCGTTTAAGAAAAGGAACTAGACAAGGATGCCCACTCTCAGCACTCCTATTCAACATAGTATTGGAAGTACTAGCCAGAGCAATCAGAGAAGAGAAGGAAATAAAGGGCATCCAGATTGGAAAAGATGAAGTCAAACTGTCCCTGTTTGCAGATGACACGATCCTATATATCGAACAGCCTAAAGCCTCTACAAAAGAACTCTTTGAGTTGATAAATGATTTCAGCACGGTAGCAGGATACAAAATCAACACACAGAAATCCATAGCATTTCTATTCTCCAATAGTGAACATGCAGAAAGAGGAATCAAGAAAGCATGCCCATTTACAATAGCCACCAAAAAAAATAAAATACTTAGGAAGTGAGTTAACCAAGGATGTAAAAAATCTCTATAATGAGAACTACCAACCACGGCTGAGAGAAATTAGAGAGGATACAAGAAGATGGAAAGATGTCCCATGCTCTTGGATTGGAAGAATCAACATAGTGAAAATGTCCATAATACCCAAAGTGATATACAAATTCAATGCAACGCCCATCAGAATTCCAATGACATTTTTCTCAGAAATGGAAATACCTATCTAGACATTTATATGGAATAAGAAAAGACCATGCATAGCCAGGGCCGAGCCCGTGGCACACTTGGTAGAGTGCGGCACCAGGAGCGCAGCGATGCTCCCACCGCAGGTTCGGATCCTCCGGTGCACTCACTGGCTGAGTGCCGGCACTCACTGGCTGAGTGCCGGTAACGAGAAAAAAAACGACAAGGAAAAAAAAAAAGACCATGCATAGCCAAAGCAACGCTGAGCAAAAAAAATAAAACTGGAGGCATAACACTACCTGACTTTAAACTATACTACAAAGCTATAATAACCAAAACAGTATGGTACTGGCATAAAAACAGACACACTGATCAATGGAATAGAATAGAGAATCCAGAAATTAACCCACACACCTATAGCCATCTGATCTTTGACAAAGGCACCAAGCCTATACACTGGGGAAGAGACTGCCTCTTCGGCAAATGGTGCTGGGAGAACTGGATATCAATATGCAGGAGAATGAAACTAGACGCATACTTTTCACCATACACTAAAGTCAACTCCAAATGGATTAGAGAATTAAATATACACCCGGAAACAATAAAACTTCTTAAAGAAAACATAGGAGAAATACTTCAGGAAGTAGAACTGGAAATAGACTTCATGAATACGACCCCAAAAGCACGGGCAAACAAAGGAAAAATAAACAAATGCCATTATATCAAACTAAAGAGTTTCTGCACAGCAAAAGATACAATTAACAGAGTTAAAAGACAACCAACAGAGTGGAAGAAAATAATTGCAAAATATACATCTGACAAAGGATTAATATCCAGAATATACAAGGAACTCAAACAACATTACAAGAAAAAAACAAGCAACCCAATTAAAAAATGGGCAAAAGAGCTAAGTAGGCATTTCTCTAAGGAAGATATACGAATGGCCAACAGACATATGAAAAAATGCTCAACATCACTCAGGATTCGGGAAATGCAAATCAAAACCACACTGAGATACCATCTCACCCCAGTTAGGATGGCTAAAATCCAAAAGACTCTGAATGATAAATGCTGGCGAGGTTGCGGAGAAAAAGGAACTCTTGTACATTGTTGGTGGGACTGCAAAATGGTGCAGCCTCTATGGAAAATGGTATAGAGGTTCCTCAAACAATTGCAGATAGATCTACCATTCGACCCAGCTATCCCACTGTTGGGAATATACCCAGAGGAATGGAAATCATCAAGTTGAAGGTATACCTGTTCCCCAATGTTCATCGCAGCACTCTTTACAATAGCCAAGAGTTGGAACCAGCCCAAATGTCCATCATCAGATGAGTGGATACGGAAAATGTGGTACATCTACACAATGGAATACTACTCAGTTATAAAAATGAATGAAATACTGCCTTTTGCAACAACACGGATGGACCTTGAGAGAACTATACTAAGTGAAACAAGTCAGGCACAGAAAGGGAAATACCACATGTTCTCACTTATTGGTGGGAGCTAAAAATAAATAAATAAATTCTCACAAACACACAAAAAAGCCAGGGGTGGTGGTGGGGTGGGAAGAAGATATAACAACCACAATTACTTGAAGTTGATACGACAAGCAAACAGAAAGGACATTGTTGGGGGGGAGGGGGGAGAGGGAGGAGGGAGGGAGGTTTTGGTAATGGGCCACAATAATCAACCACAATGTATATTGACAAAATAAAATTTAAAAAAAAGAAAAAAAAAAGAAAAAGTATGTAGAAGAAAACAACTATCGCTTACCTTGTCATTTGGCAATAACCACTGTTAATCATATGGAAATTTCTCTTCTAGGTCATACTTAAATTTTACAAATTTGATATCATAATGCACATCCAATTTTATATTTTACATTTTTCTCTTATCAATATATTTGCCCCATAATGCTTTAATACCAGCTTGCTTCCAACCTCCTCATTTGACCAGGATGGTTCATCACTCTTTCTGGCAAGGTTAGAAGAGGATCCGCTCAGAGGGTAGCTTCCTCAGCTCCTTTGCCTTGCCTCATTCGGAAGGCTAATGAGAAGCTGGCTTGAATAGAGATTATTCCTAATAGAATCATTTCTCTGGGAGGTTCTTTATGATATCAGGTTTCATGCTCAACAACTGAGGCCTGCCTGAGATGCGTAGATCCAGAGCCGTGTCCCCATCCTCTCAGACTCACTAGCAAGCCCCATTCTAGAACATGTAATCTGACTCAGGCATTCTGGAGATTCTCTCCTATCACCAGAAACTGTTTAGGAATGGTCTCCTTGGCCTACATGTGGATAGTCAGTACATGCCACACCACACAAAGGAAGCAAAAGCCTGAGAGCTCCTAAAAGCCTCCAGCAAGACCAATGAATAATATATTTATATACACATTATTTATATTGATAAAGTGACTTCTAAATTTGGGGTCACAGCCCAGTGTTACAGAATCCAACCTCCAGGAACGCATCACAGTACAGAGCTCTAATAAGCACGCTCCAATCATACACGTCCCCACCACTTGCATTTGTGTCACTTCATGCATTTACTTACAAACCTGACTCCTGAAAACAGCTAAGATTATGAGTTTTAAAAAGTGAGTTTAACAAGTTGGAGTTCACCAAAGCTCAATCTTGGGCTCTTTTCTTCCCTCCTCTTTATTCTTTCCCTAAGTAATGACGTCCATTCCCACGACTTTAAATATGATCTCAATATAAAGTATGTCATTGTCGTAGCTAAAGTATGTCATTGTCATAGCTAACTTTTTTTCTAGGTACCAGGCACTATTTTAAGCATATTACATGCATCAACTCACATAATCCTTACAAGAATCCTATGAGTTGGATACTATTATCACCCTCATTTAAGAATGAGGAACTGAGGCATAAACAGATTAAATAACTAGTCCAAGGTAACACAGTGATGGAGAAAGCCAGAATTTTTGTTTTGTTTTGATTTTGGCAGCTGGCCAGTACAGGGCTCCACAGCCATGACCTTGGTGTTATCAGCACTATGTTCTCCCAAGTGAGCTAACTGGCCAGCCCTAAAGCCTGAAATTGAATCAGGCCACCTGGTGGCAGAGCCCATACTCTTAATTACTCTATTTTACGGCCTATGCAGTATACATGAAAACATGGCCTCTCTTAATTTTGAACTTTATTGATTCTGTGAACCACCACAGTGGAGCTATTCATTTGTGTATGCCTGAACACTGGGCCTGGTCTGAGGGAACACTGACAAAGCCCATGAGAAAGCAGAACTGTTTCCCTGTGGTATTTTAGAGGCAGGTGTATTAATTTAAATGTTAAATGTATTAAATGTCTATCACAGGTTTCATTCACATTCATAAGGAACTGTGTATTTAAAATAAAATATACCTCATTAAAAAAAAAAGAAAGTCACATGTTCATATAAATTACTGTCTTTTTTTTTCTGGTGGCTGGCCAGACAGTTATTTTCTTAGCAGCATACCTAGACTGCCTGTATTAGTCCATTTCTGTTGATTATAACAAAATATACAGAATTGGGTGGTAAATAAATAAATGAAATTTATTGCTTACTGTTTCTGAGGCTGGGAAGTCCAAAGTCCATCTGATGATGGCGACAGTGACGCAGGGTCTCACATTGCAAGATAGTGGAAGCGGAGAGAGCAGAGAAACAGACTCTCTTCTCTCTTAAAGCCCTCAGAACCACACCCCTGACCACCATTTTGAACCCATTCACTACTGCACAGTCTTACAATCTAATCACCTCTTCAAGGCTCCACCTTTCAATTACCGGAATAGGACTTCCCACACTCTTAACAGTCACAGTGGGGACGAAGTTTCTAGTACATACAACTTGGGGGACACAGTTTAAGCATCAGTGAGTTTTGGGGGGGACATAATTCAATCCACTACACTACCCCAACAAGATATTTCACTATTTCAGCAAAACATTATAGCAGAATTAGCTAAAAGAAAAAAAAATGCCAGATAATCTACTCAAAATAAATAGGAAACAGGAAAACCATCACACAAGAAGGATATGTAGCTACTGATTTCAAAGCCAAAATTACATGTGTGTCTTGGAAATGTCCATATTAATAGTTCCATCAGTTAGATTGGTAGGTAGGCAGAGGACAGATAGATAAATAGTAGGTAAGTGGAGATATAGATAGACAGACAGATAAAATCAAATGTTGGTAAGTTAGAACAATTCATGGAATTTGATGATACGGGTGACCTGGAAAACATCATAAGGAAGAACAAATTTGGACACAGAGGACAAAAGCAGCCTACAGATTGTTGGAATGCTTTATACTTGAAGTAGCCTGTCATTTTCTTTTCTGAATCCTCTGTGGTGATTGCCTGGAATGAATTGAAGCAATGGCATTTCTGCTAAGAGACTGGGTTTGAACATAGACAGAATACCAAACATACACAAATAAATGGCGTATGCCCTAGTGTTTTTTGTTTCTTTGGTTGGTTGTTTTAAATATGTGAAGTAAACAAAAAAGACGGTGTGCTTTGAAGTGGTGTGGTTAAAGGAGGTAGTTTTGTGATGACTACTCAAATCCTGTGGAAATGCGAGTCTAATTATTTTTTGTATGAACACATCTGTCTGGTTAGATAGATGGCAAGAGTCTGGATGAGAGAGACCACAGCTTATCTCTTTTTATCCCTAAAATGGCAACACTCAACACATAACAGAAGCTGAGTGAGTACAAAGGATAAGGAAACATACCATAGCCCCATCCCCATGTTGATGAAATGAAGCTACACAGTCTGCTCCAGCAGCCACAGATTGTGAACTGAGAATAAGAGGACTCTGGTGGCAGTTGTGGCCAATTCATAACATAGGAGAGTGTATTTAATTATCTTTATGTTTCTGACTAACATTAGAATTTTATTCCTTATATCTTCATGCCAATTTAATCTACATTATCGGAAATCAGCATTAAGATGTAATTACTTTTACCATTTCATGATACTTATTAAAATTTTCAATAACATGAAAGGATACTAAAGGCTAGAAGAAAGCAGCTTTAGAAAAATTTTAAATTCTCCCGCACTCACAAAATCATATTGCAAACCTGAAAATAGAGATTGCACAGCCAGCGGTCCAAGTCCAGGCAAATCACATCTTCAATTTCCCTGAAGTTGCCAAGGTTCTGGTCATAATGTCCCTGGAGGAGGAGACACTTGAATTTTCCCTCCACTACATCAAAGTTGTTATCACACAAAGAGAAGAGTGTCCAATCCACAACCAGGTCAAGGCAAGCTGACGTCCCACGAAGGAGGAAAAGTTCAAACAAGAAAGCCATGCCAGGTTTCACATCCTTCTTTTGAGGGAGTACCTAGGAAGGACATTAAAACAAGGGAAGATTGGGATGTATGATTTCTAGAAACACATTGTATTCAATGATGCCTGTAGAAAACAGAAGTAAAAAGTTGTTCTGTACTCCTGTTGTTTGCCCTTGAAAACTCACCACCAGATTTATTTACATAAATAATAATCCTTTCAGCCCCAGGTAATTGAGCAACAATATCACCATGAAAATGGGACCCAAACAAGACAAATTCAACATTGCCAGTTCAAGATTCTGCAATTTAAGAGCTTTAGAATTCAAGCGTGCAATACATTAACTAACAGGATATACTGTATTTTCATTTCTCTTTGCTTGAGCTGGTACCACTATTGTACGACTATTTCTACATTCCATCATAGTGATTCTTTTACATGCCCGTCATTCTTCTTTGTATCACTCACTTGCCCAGAACAAGTGCTTTGCACAGAATAAATGCTTTTTAAAAAGTGGTTGAACAAACTATTACACTCCAGAGAAACTAATCTTACCCATAAAGATAATCTGAGGTATTATTACAAGGCTCACCTCTTGAAGGAAAAATAGTCTCACTTAATTTTTTGACTACTCTGTTTATTTCATTGACACTATAATGCATGTCACTGTATAAAAAATTTGTCAGTGTTAAATAAATACTATTAGGTATAAAGATGAATACAGTGACCAGGTTGGCCAAGTCACTCTTCGAGTCCCCAGGTGTAGAGATGGAGCTTATCTCTCAGTTTTAAAAAATAATAATAATTTTAGGACATGAATAATCTTTTCTTTTAAAAAAATAGATTACAGCCTTGGATTTTTAAAAATTTTGTACAAAGAATTATAAACAAAGATAGAAACTTGCCTAAGACTGATATTTTATAACAATATATTTAGCCAAAACTATGCAGGTATATTTTATATGATTTATGTAAATATTGCAAGACTTAGTTTAGATATAAAATTAAAGAGTCATCTGCTGAAAAATGCCATAACCCTGTGGCAGCTGCTATTAAACCATTAACAGGATCAGGTTTCATTTAAACCAGATTTACCATTTTCTACAACAGCCCATGGGAAAGCTAAAAACATTAGGCACAAATTACTGACGAAAGAGATCCTTAATGAAGCCATAGTTTTCATTGGACTAGTTGGCAGGGAGTAACCTTTCCAATAAGAGAATAAAAGCTAAATGAGTAGGAGATGGAGAAATGGAGTCAGAAACCTGATTTGGGCCATTGTTTAAAAACAGAGTTGAACTGATGCTATTAATAATAATTTCATCTCTTTCTATCCCTGCATTTAGAAATCAAAACTAGTGCCCCTTTAATACTAAACTGGTCTTATTCAGCAAAACTTTCAAAGTAGGTGAAGTAAGAATCTGACCAATACTGAACCCATTGGATCATTGATTTTGTTGTAGTCTTGGGCTAGTAGTAAGTTTCCATGTACTTGAATTTCCTCATCAATAAAAAACAGGGATATATCTTCCTCAGAGACACGATGCAATCATCAACTTAGATGGCACATATAAGAATAATCAGAAAAATATAAAATACACATTGTTTATTTATTCATTTATTTATTTATTTGTTTTAAAACTTTATCCTAACTAGTTAGATAATAGTCTATTTAGATAATAAATAATAGTTTAATAATAGTTTATTTTAATAAAGAAGGAAAGAACATATTCAAGGTTAAAATACATCTGCGAACATGCAAAACCCCAGCATTCTTTAGGCATAAGAAACAGTTCAAGACTATCAAGCATATGAACACCATGCAGCTCTGTGTCACCTGCAGCAATGCACGAAAGGAACTTCATCTCAGCCTTGTCTACAAGATAGAGAAGTCACATGCAACTACCCTGACAGCCCCCAAAATAAACAAATACACGAACAAGACCAAACCTAGTCACTAATACCAATTGAAAAAGAAGATAAAAGCTATAAATTATAAATAAAGGAATTACTTTATGGGCCAACAATTGCTTTAACTTCTTTATTCTTCCAGTGCCTTTCTCTTGCTGCGTGTTGCAGGGGAGTTCTTTTGCTCTGTAATATCCAGCTTGGGATGCATTCTTTCCCTTTGGTAAGGAAGATCACTAAATTTCACTGTATTTCTCAGAAAATTCCTTTCACAAACTTGAATATTTCCACAGCTATACTATGATGTGATATTTTCATGAGCATTCTTCATTACCTTTGTAATTAAGTTCTACATATTAAAAGAAATAAATGTATCAGTCTCCCCCTACTACTAATGCCTTCTCAGCATCAGAGTCCCAGTAGTTGGAGGTCGCAACATCCTCTGAGCACTTGGTCTTCGGAGCACCGTGAAGAGCACTCCTTCGGAAGGAAGAGATACTATGGAGCTGAATTTCAGTGAATAATGTAAGAGTAATGGACCTTCCATATCACAGAAGGTACATACGAAAGGTGGGTGGAGAACAAGTAGAAACCAAGAGGCAAAGAAGAATTTTGAAGACTGACTGTTGAATGGACGACTGGAAATAAAAGCAAAATTCTTTCCACCTGGACACCAAATATTTTTAAATTAAATCAGTCCAGAGAGGACTAGTGTAAATATGTAAAATGACAAAAATTCATATTCATAAAGTATTGTTCATATTTCCAAAAACAGAGGGTCTTCAAAGTCCTGCCTCTGGTTATGTTAAAGACGGTAACCATTGACCAACATTCCCACCATAACAAAGAGGAAACACCATTTAAATTACAAAATTATGAGTATTTTTTAACCCAATAGCAAGCTGAGGACACAAAGAAATTTAGAGGAAACTAAATCTCAGAGAGGGATAAACCTTTCATATATGAGCTAGGACTAGAAGCAGCTTTAATCTGGGGGAGCAGATAAAGAAGCAGACCTGTCATTGAGTGGGGGATTTTGCAGGGGAAAGGAGAAACTGGCTGAGCTTTTAACAATCTTGTGCTAATGGGGCATACTGAATACATATGAGCCCCAGACACAGAGCAAGTCCTCACCTTGGGACTTTTACCAAGGGCTCAGCAGCATGTGGGCAAGAAGGTCTAGATGAAAAGGCAAAAGGAGATTTCCAGTGTCACAGAAATCTTGGGGCATGGCAGGAGAGCAGAGCAGAATCTCACAGTTACATGGGGCTTGGATACCAAGCCCAGCTGGAAGGAGGGACCTTCAACTTAATGCTTTTGGAATCAGTGGTAAATAAAACTAACTAAACTGCAACCCAAACCCAACTTAGCTCAATTCCTGATTTGAGCAGAGAGACCAGGACCTTGTGGGGGATAAATATTTTCTACTTCAGTCTCTACAATTCGTTTATACACAATGTCTGGCATTCAATACACAATTATGAGACATCCATACAAGCAGGAAAACATGATGCACAGACAAAAGAAAACCAGTCAATAGAAACTGACCCACGGGTGACTCAAATGTTAGAATTAACTAAGACTTTAAACAATCATTATAGTTAGGATAAAAAATTAGAGGAAAAGATGAAAATAATTGGTGAAAAGTTGGAATATTTCAACAGAGAACTTTTTTAAAGTTTTAAAAAAGAAACAAAATATTTAAAGTGACAAAATTATTAAATGGGCTAAACAGTAGAAATGGACACAACAAAAAAAAGGATAGGTGAATTCTAGGAGAAATCAATAAAAGTTATACCAACTGAAGCACAGGGCAAAAAGAGTGAAGAGAAACAGATTGGAGCATGAAAGACCTGTGGGATAATAACAAACAGTCAAACACACATGCAACTTGTGTCCTAAAAGAAAAAGAGAA
Source organism: Cynocephalus volans (assembly GCF_027409185.1). Lineage (NCBI taxonomy): Eukaryota > Metazoa > Chordata > Mammalia > Dermoptera > Cynocephalidae > Cynocephalus > Cynocephalus volans. The sequence continues at coordinate 21,924,336 of NC_084464.1, forward strand.
AGAAAATGGTACAGAAAAAAATATGTGAAAAGATAATGGCTGAGAGTTTTGCAAAATTAATGAAAGACATCAATCTACAAAATCAAGAAGCTCAGAAAATCTCAAGCAAAAGTAAAACAAACAAAATAACACCTAGGCATATCAAGGTCATATTGACAGAAAGATAAAGAGAAAATCTTAGAGGCTCATCGACGATGACTAAGTATGTCCCTTTGACAGCCAATAATAAATTTTTCTTAGATATCATATTTCCTTAATAAAATCCTGAATTTAATAAAATAAAAAATCTAACAAAATAAAATTATTATACATAGTAGGGAAAATCTAACTTTCATTTCTTTACCGATCTTCTTTGACCTGCACTCTGGTCACAAAAAGTCACTTTTATCTCCGGCACTAACCAAAAAGTTCCCAGAAATTTTGGTTTACTATAAGTGCCCCCCTTGGGTACTTGGTTGGCTGTTTCTTGCCCAGCTGACATATTACAAACTTATGTTTACCACATGAATTGTAATTCCTTAGCACACATTCAAGACCTTAATACAGCCTTACTACAGTCTAACTCCCTAGTTTTTTCCTATTAAATACATACATAAATACATATTAACATATATGATATAAACACATACATATTAAACACTGTCAAAATTATTATTGTTAAAATTATGTTCTCAAATGCCTGCACACACACACACACACACAGTCTGTTATTTTGTCATGGCAACCTCTTCATCAGAAAATCCCTTTTTCTCCCCCAAAGTTTGCTTATTATAACCAAATAATCTTGTCTTCAGTTTGGACAAGACCTTCGAGGTGATCTTTTCTAATCCACAGGTTTTCAAGCAGACACATAGGCAGAGATACCGATGGGACCCAGACATAGGCTTGGGGACAATGGTGGCAGATAAAGGGTGTGGGACATAAATCAAAAGGTGTCTTCTAGGTCTCAAATGAATGGGGAATAGGGTAGTCAGGGAAGTAAATCAATATACTTAATTTCGTTTAGAAACAGCAAAACGTTCTTGAGGAGGCAGACAACTCTGGACAAATGAGTGGGAGTCAAGGCCACAGCGCAGGGTAATCTGGGTTATCCAGCGAGAGTTTTATGGTGCCATTATTTTCTTCCTCATTCCCTTGGCCAAGATAAATAAGCAGATCAATTAGTTCTAATCCCCAGTCTTCCTGCTGTGGGACAAAATGAAGTAATTATTCTTGGAAACTTACCTTGGCCTAGGGATTGAGGACAGAGTGTAGCAGGAGCAATAACTACCACAGCCTTTGAGTAGAAGAGAGAGAATCTTACTTTCTCCACCACCAGAAAACTAGTGCTATCGTGTTAAATGTAGTCATTCCAGATCTCTGTTTTAGGAATTTTTTTTTAATTCTTTAATCTCAACTGTTAACATTTATTTACTAAATACTAAGCACTTTTTAAAACACTTTATCCTCATTAACTCAATTGCTACATAATCCTGTGCAGTAGATTCTATCATTGACACAATTTTATAAATAAGGCAACTGAGAAAAAGAAAGACTTGGACCTAGGTCACACAAAGCAGATGCAGAGGGCAGAGCAGGGATTTGATTCTGGGCCACCTGCTCCAGAGCCACTCACGCTATGCATCCTGAATGTAGGAGAGGCCGACATCCAACAGCCCACCTTAGATTCACGGTGAAGTGGCTTCAGGTCATTCTGCTCAATCCTATTGCTATTCTTCATGATTCCTACAAACTGAGAAGCCAGGGCTCTTCCTCCAGATGTTTCTCTGTATCCAGCCTGTTCTTTCCTAAATTGCTCACGTTGGGTTCAAGTATCCAAAACAAACATAGAGCTTACTGAGAAAAAACAATTTTTACCCCAATACAATCCAGGATCCTCAAAGAATGAGTCTTTCTGAAGGGCTAAATTTACAAGATAGCTGACCAATTAATAATTCCTAATAAAAATCCTTCTTAAATGAAGGGCCAATTCTATGATCTCTCAAACCTAAAGCTCCTGAATATAATTTCATGATTTCTCAATAACTAATTTAGTAATTTGAGAAACACCAATGATCATACTATAATGTCCTCAAGGCTCTAAACTTGCAGTCCCCAAAACTAAGTTTGGATAAGAATTACCCATGGGTGCTTCTTAAAAATGCAGATTTCCAAGACTCGTGCTTACCACTAAATCAGCAAATTTGGAATGGGGCTTGGGACTCTGAGTTTTAGCACGCATGCTGAGCCAATTGTGAACCAGAGGGGGTGTCAGCCCACGCTTTGAGAATCACTTCCCAATACGGATACAAAGATAAGCAAGACAGGCTTTTGAATCCTTGATCACTGATTGACTTCCACTGCTAAGGAAAAGTATATTCCTGTCTAAAATCTGAATGAATCATACTTGAATAAATTACTGGCTAAGCAATATGACCTTTTTACCATTTTCCATCAAACATGACAGAAATCAAGAAGAAATATATTGCACGTCATCTCATTATATGGCAATTCCATTTCCTGACCTCAACCTCAACATGTCATAACTCATCTCTTCACATGCTGCTCAAATGTTCAACCAAGAATATTTCACACTAGAGAGATGGGAAAATCTAATTGAATGTTTTAGTATAGAAAAAGCAGTTCTCAGATTCTTACTTTTTTTTTCTTTTACTGTGAAAACAAAAGTTAAATTTTCTTTTCAGTTTCTCCTTGTTAGGCAAAAGATAGATCTTTCCCTTCACTGTCCCTGAGAGTTGAACACATTGGGGAAAAATTGGGCACAGCCCATTACTTTTACAAACCCCAGTGAGTGAACCTCGATACACAAAAAGACAGCATTTCTGAACATCTGCAGCCTGATTAGATCAAAGACCAACAAATTACCCACAAATGGTTTTACAAGGAGCATGTAAATATATCATTTGTAAGAGAGAAAACTTCTGGCAATAACTACTAGTCAACATTTTCCCTTTGGGCAGCCCACATTGCCCCAAAGATACAAAGATACCTAGCAATGAAGCTGATGCCTGTGCAGTGCTCTGTACTCTACAAAGCCCTTACATGCACCTATCAATTTTGATCTGCATGTCAACTCTGTTATGTTGTTGCCATTAGCCCATTTTACACGTGATTGAAAAAAGGTTTAGGAGAGTAAAGATTTGCTCATGTTTCCCCAGCTACCAAATTGCTGATTTGACTATGCAAAATGCCATATCCCCCTTTGCTGCTTCCCTCCAATCATTCATTCATTCACATACATTTATTAAATGTCCATTTTTGTGATTAAGCACTATTTTTGGCACTGAGGACAAAAATAATTGAGTAAGACAAACAGGCTTCCTAATCTCATTGAGCTATAATGTGGTGGGGGAGGGAATAAGCAATGAACAAAGAAAAAAGACCTTATCAGTAGGGACAAATGATTAACCCACCACAACTGACATTGAAATAATAAAAATAAATACTGATGGACCAGAAAATGACTAGAGGAGGAGGTTATTCTGGTAAGAAACTCTTGTCTAAAGAAGCACATGTTCCCCTAAGACCAGCCATGTCAAGGTTTGAAGAAGCAGCCTGCTTCATGATAGGAAATCACAATAATTTCAGTAGCCCTGCAGGGAGGATAAGCTCAGTGTGTTCAAAGAAGGAAAGTGAGGCAGGAATGAAATACACAAGCAGAAAAGTAGGATGAAATAAGATTAGGGAGTGGGACAGAGGCCAAATCACATAAGGTTTGAAGGCCCACATAAAGAATTTGGATTTTATTCTAAAGGCAATGAAGATCTCAATGCAATGGAAGATTTTAATCAGGGGCTTGACATGATCTGATTTGCAGTTTCTAGATGGACCTTTATTGGTTCTTAAGTTTAGTGACGTTTTTGTTTAAACATAAATCCTTTTACTGCCATTTCCAAAAGCTTTGAAAGCCACATCTGTTCAAAGTCACTGACTATTGCTTGGTATATGAGACAGATGGATGGAAAGAGATAGCCAGATCTACACTTTGCAATTCACAGGCCGTGTGACCTTAGAGACATTCTTTGTCCTACTCAGTCCTTGGTGACTTCACTCGGTGTTCATATGAGAATTAATGCCTTAAAAGTAATTGTAAAGCATTTTTTATAGATGTAGAAATATTAAAACATATTCCCTTGGAATGTGAGTGAGTTCAGATACAGAAGCAAGTTCCTACTCTTGAGAGAATTCAAAATGATTTGATTGTTGAATTGCATGCCAAGTGAACAAGAACTACTCTTGTAACTAGGGCATTCTCAACTCTGAATACATTGGATGCAAACAGAGGTAGAAAACTGACACAAAGGGCAAAGACGGATTTATGGCATTTTGAAAGCATTCCCAATAACATAAAACCCCAAATATTTTCTAATGTTAAACAAATTCAACTAAAAGACAGTCACTAGTTGTCTATTTGAAGACCTCAGTGTCACTCTTCAGAATTCTTAGATTTGTTCATTCATTTAAAAAACATCTACTGAAACAGCCATATTTCTAGATGCTGGCAATACAGCAGCAAACAAAACAGACCAGAGTCCCTACTCCCAAGAAGCTTACATTCTTGTGCTGCCAAACATTATTAAGATCCAATGACCACCTGCCAAAGTCACGTAATATAATAGCCTTCTTCCCAAATGTTAGTTTGCTACGTGATACTGAGTCTGTCCTTTCAGAGACAGAAGGGAGTGACTGAAAAGACAGAGAGATTTGCCTTTAGAAAATGATATAAGTCTGGTAAAAACACAAAGAAAAAGTACAGGAATGGGTGGATAATTTACAGATATGGAAAACCAATATATGGGTTCTCACTGCTTCCCTTAGGCAGGTTGTGTGAAGTTGGCGTTGACAGTGAATAGTGATGTAATTGTATACAGTGATGTAACTGGCACACAGCAGGCATTCAATAAATGCTACTCAACCTCACAGCATCTAGTAGCAAGGAGTGGAAGCAAAATAGAATCAAATTTAGTGTAAACTGAGTTTTCTCAGAGGAGAGAATTAAGAACGGAGTAATTAAAACTTCATGAAGGAATGTTCTGAAGGGCTGGAGAAACCTAACACACAGAGGAAAGCAGAGAACATTGTATGTGGACGATTATTATCATAATGATTAAAACAACCATAGCTACCAGATATTTTCTCCATGAAACCTGTCATGCTAAACAATTTATATATTATATTATTTAATACTCATAAAATTCCTCTGGAATAGCTATTAAATTTCCATTTTACAGACGAGGGGATTGACACCAGGGTGTTTAAATCATTTTCCCAAAGCTTTGAAAAATGTAAGTAGCAGAGCCAGGATTCCAACTCTGGTCAGCTTCACTCTAAACATGTTCTCTTAACAACTACACTGTGGGCCACGTTTGTCATTGTTTCTTTTGGTGGAGGGGAGGGGCAGAGTCTCATTACTCAATCGGAGCCTCCTCTATGTAGAGGGAAGTGAGTTAGGGGTGAGTTAGGAGAGACCACTGCTGAGAGGAGAATGCCCAGTGAACACGAGCCACTCAGGAAGAGTCACTTGCCATTATGGTTCTTACAAGTCTGGGGGACCCCTTAACCAGCAGAAGTGACCTTTTCAAGAACTGACCAAATGGGCCTTCATCTAACTGATATAGTGGAAAAAATTCTAAAGCTGAACAACGTAATGTACTCCAAGCCTCTCCGTTATTAATGATTAATAATCAATAATCAGTAAAACAAATCATGCTCAGGCTATAGTTTTCCTAAGACCATTCCTTCCTATGAGTTATTAAAATCATTTCAATTCTTAGATATTAAACGTCACACAGAAAATACCTCTTGCAAAATGTTGGGTTCATTGTATTTTAAGAATGAATACTTAAGGTAATTTAATCAGTTTCTGATATATGCAGTTTTCAGAAAACATCTCAGGGAACAGCATGGTAACCATGGCTAATAATGACAAGTATATGAGCTATATTCTTCATATGCATATCAGAATCAGAGCACTACCGAAGTACTTGACCATCTGAAGTACTTAGGAAGCTTTAAATAAAAAATAAATTTGCCTATTTCACTGAAATTGAGCATTCTTTTGGGGGGCATAAAACTTCAAACTTATTAATTTC